>NC_091285.1:668315510-668915510 GCF_032444005.1 Ranitomeya imitator | reverse complement strand
GGCATTCCGGAGAACATCGTTTCTGACAGAGGTTCCCAGTTTGTTTCGAGGTTTTGGCGAGCCTTTTGTGCTAGGATGGGCATTGATTTGTCTTTTTCCTCGGCTTTCCATCCTCAGACAAATGGTCAGACTGAACGAACCAATCAGACCTTGGAAACATATCTGAGATGTTTTGTTTCTGCTGATCAGGATGATTGGGTGTCCTTTTTGCCTTTGGCTGAGTTCGCCCTTAATAATCGGGCCAGCTCGGCTACTTTGGTTTCGCCGTTTTTCTGCAATTCTGGTTTCCATCCTCGTTTCTCTTCAGGGCAGGTTGAGTCTTCTGACTGTCCTGGTGTGGATACTGTGGTGGATAGGTTGCAGCAGATTTGGACTCATGTAGTGGACAATTTGATATTGTCTCAGGAGAAGGCTCAACGTTTCGCTACCGCAGGCGCTGTGTGGGTCCCCGACTTCGTGTTGGGGATTTGGTTTGGTTGTCATCTCGTTATATTCCTATGAAAGTGTCCTCTCCTAAGTTTAAGCCCCGTTTCATTGGTCCGTATAGGATTTCTGAGGTTCTTAATCCTGTGTCTTTTCGTTTGACCCTTCCAGCTTCTTTTTCCATCCATAACGTATTCCATAGGTCATTCTTGCGGAGATACGTGGCACCTGTGGTTCCATCCGTTGATCCTCCTGCCCCGGTTTTGGTTGAGGGGGAGTTGGAGTATATAGTGGAGAAGATTTTGGATTCTCGTATTTCGAGACGGAAACTCCAGTACCTGGTTAAGTGGAAGGGTTATGGTCAGGAAGATAATTCCTGGGTTTTTGCCTCTGATGTTCATGCTGCCGATCTGGTTCGTGCCTTTCATTTGGATCATCCTGGTCGGTCTGGGGGCTCTGGTGAGGGTTCGGTGACCCCTCCTCAAGGGGGGGGGTACTGTTGTGAATTCTGTGGTCAAGCTCCCTCCTGTGGTCATGAGTGGTACTTCGGCTGGTTCTGTCTATGAGCTTCCGCTGGTGGATGTGAGTGGGTCTGCGGCTTCTGAGTTTCCTTCATCAGGTGACGAGGTTAAGTCGTTAGGTGCTGCTCTATTTAACTCCACCTAGTTCTTTGTTTCTGGCCTCCAGTCAATGTTCCAGTATTGGTCTAGCTCTCTCCTGGATCGTTCTTGTGGCCTGTCTGCCCTGCATAAGCTAAGTTTTGCTTGTGTTACTTTTGTTTGCTATATTTTCAGTCCAGCTTGCTATATTGGTTTTTCTTGCTTGCTGGAAGCTCTGAGACGCAGAGGGAGCACCTCCGTACCGTTAGTCGGTGCGGAGGGTCTTTTTGCCCCCTCTGCGTGGTTGTTTGTAGGTTTTTGTGCTGACCGCAAAGCTATCTTTCCTATCCTCGGTCTATTCAGTAAGTCGGGCCTCACTTTGCTAAAATCTATTTCATCTCTGTGTTTGTATTTTCATCTTAACTCACAGTCATTATATGTGGGGGGCTGCCTTTTCCTTTGGGGAATTTCTCTGAGGCAAGGTAGGCTTATTTTTCTATCTTCAGGGCTAGCTAGTTTCTCAGGCTGTGCCGAGTTGCATAGGGAGCGTTAGGAGCAATCCACGGCTGCCTCTAGTGTGGTATAATAGGATTAGGGATTGCGGTCAGCAGAGTTCCCACGTCTCAGAGCTCGTCCTATGTTGGTAACTATCAGGTCACTTTGTGTGCTCTTAACCACTTGGTCCATTGTGGTTCTGAATCACCTGTTCATAACAGGACAGATAACTCAGATCAGGGGACAGGTACTGCGATTCTGGACTGACCTGAGGCATATATATGGGGCAGATAAGTCAGGTCAGGGGCGAGGTACTGCGATTCCGTCCTGACCTGAGGCATAAATGGGGCAGATAAGTCAGGTCAGGGGACAGGTACTGCAATTCTGGCCTGACCCGAGGGATATATGGGGCAGATAAGTCAGGTCAGGGGACAGGTACTGCGATTCTGGCCTAACCCGAGGGATATATGGGGCAGATAAGTCAGGTCAGGGGAGAGGTACTGCGATTCTGGCCTAACCTGAGGGATATATGGGGCAGATAACTCAGGTCAGGGGACAGGTACTGCGATGCCGGCCTGACCTGAGGGATATATGGGGCAGATAACTCAGGTCAGGGGACAGGTACTGCGATTCTGGCCTGACCTGAGGCATATAGGGGACAGATAACTCAGATCAAGGGACAGGTACTGCGATTCTGGCTTGACCTGAGGCATATATATGGGGCAGATAAGTCAGGTCAGAGGACAGGTACTGCGATTCTGGCCTGACCTGAGGGATATATGGGGCAGATAACTCAGGTCAGGGGACAGGTACTGCGATTCTGGCCTGACCTGAGGGATATATGGGGCAGATAACTCAGGTCAGGGGACAGGTACTGCGATTCTGGCCTGACCAGAGGCATATATGGGACAGATAACTCAGGTCAGGGGACAGGTACTGCGATTCAGGCCTGACCAGAGGGATATATGGGGCAGATAACTCCGGTCAGGGGACAGGTACTGCGATTCAGGCCTGACCAGAGGGATATATGGGACAGATAACTCAGATCAGGGGACAGGTACTGCGATTTCGGCCTGACCCGAGGGATATATGGGGCAGATAACTCAGGTCAGGGGACAGGTACTGTGATTCTGGCCTGACCTGAGGCATATATGGGGCAGAAAACTCAGGTCAGGGGACAGGTACTGCAATCTGGCCTGACCTGAGGGATATATGGGGCAGATAAGTCAGGTCAGGGGAGAGGTACTGCGATTCTGGCCTGACCCGAGGGATATTTGGGGCAGATAAGTCAGGTCAGGGTACAGGTACTGCGATTCTGGCCTGACCCGAGGGATATATGGGGCAGATAACTCAGGTCAGAGGACAGGTACTGCGATTCCGGCCTAACCTGAGGGATATATGAGGCAGATAACTCAGGTCAGGGGACAGGTACTGCTATTCTGGCCTGACCTGAGAGATATATGGGGCAGATAACTCAGGTCAGGGGACAGGTACTGCGATTCTGGCCTGACCTGAGAGATATATGGGGCAGATAACTCAGGTCAGGGGACAGGTACTGTGATTCTGGCCTGACCCAAGGCATATATGGGGCAGATAACTCAGGTCAGGGGACAGGTACTGCGATTCTGGCCTGACCTGAGAGATATATGGGGCAGATAACTCAGGTCAGGGGACAGGTACTGTGATTCTGGCCTGACCCAAGGCATATATGGGGCAGATAACTCAGGTCAGGGGACAGGTACTGCGATTCTGGCCTGACCTGAGGGATATATGGGGCAGATAACTAAGGTCAGGGGACAGGTACTGCGATTCTGGCCTAACCTGAGGCATATATGGGGCAGATAACTAAGGTCAGGGGACAGATACTGCGATTGCTGCCTGACCCGAGGGATATATGGAGCAGATAACTAAGGTCAGGGGACAGGTACTGCGATTGCTGCCTGACCCGAGGGATATATGGGGCAGAAAACTCAGGTCAGGGGACAGGTACTGCGATTCTGGCCTGACCTGAGGGATATATGGGGCAGATAACTCAGGTCAGGGGACAGGTACTGCGATTCTGGCCTGACCTGAGGGATATATGGGGCAGATAACTCAGGTCAGGGGACAGGTACTGCGATTCTGGCCTGACCTGAGGGATATATGGGGCAGATAACTCAGGTCAGGGGACAGGTACTGCGATTCTGGCCTGACCTGAGGGATATATGGGGCAGATAACTCAGGTCAGGGGACAGGTACTGCGATTCTGGCCTGACCAGAGGCATATATGGGGCAGATAACTCAGGTCAGGGGACAGGTACTGCGATTCTGGCCTGACCTGAGGGATATATGGGGCAGATAACTCAGGTCAGGGGACAGGTACTGCGATTGTGGCCTGACCAGAGGGATATATGGGGCAGATAACTCAGGTCAGGGGACAGGTACTGCGATTCCGTTCTGACCTGAGGGATATATGGGGCAGATAACTCAGGTCAGGGGACAGGTACTGCGATTCTGGCCTAACCTGAGGCATATATGGGGCAGATAACTCAGGTCAGGGGACAGGTACTGCGATTCTGGCCTGACCTGAGGGATATATGGGGCAGATAACTCAGGTCAGGGGACAGGTACTGCGATTCCGTTCTGACCTGAGGGATATATGGGGCAGATAACTCAGGTCAGGGGACAGGTACTGCGATTCTGGCCTAACCTGAGGCATATATGGGGCAGATAACTCAGGTCAGGGGACAGGTACTGCGATTCTGGCCTGACCTGAGGGATATATGGGGCAGATAACTCAGGTCAGAGGACAGGTACTGCGATTCTGGCCTGACCTGAGGGATATATGGGGCAGATAACTCAGGTCAGGGGACAGGTACTGCGATTCTGGCCTGACCTGAGGGATATATGGGGCAGATAACTCAGGTCAGGGGACAGGTACTGCGATTCTGGCCTGACCTGAGGGATATATGGGGCAGATAACTCAGGTCAGGGGACAGTTACTGCGATTCCGGCCTGACCCGAGGGATATATGGGGCAGATAACTCAGGTCAGGGGACAAGTACTGCGATTCTGGCCTGACCAGAGGGATATATGGGGCAGATAACTCAGGTCAGGGGGAAAGTTACTGCTATTCCGGCCTGACCCAAGGGATATATGGGGCAGATAACTCAGGTCAGGGGACAGGTACTGCGATTCTGGCCTGACCCGAGGGATATATGGGGCAGATAATTCAGGTCAGGGGACAGGTACTGCGATTCTGGCCTGACCCAAGGCATATATGGGGCAGATAACTCAGGTCAGGGGACAGGTACTGCGATTCTGGCCTGACCTGAGGGATATATGGGGCAGATAACTCAGGTCAGGGGACAGTTACTGCGATTCCGGCCTGACCCGAGGGATATATGGGGCAGATAACTCAGGTCAGTGGACAAGTACTGCGATTCTGGCCTGACCTAAGGGATATATGGGGTCAGATAACTCAGGTCAGGGGACAGGTACTGCGATTCTGGCCTGACCTAAGGGATATATGGGGCAGATAACTCAGGTCAGGCGACAGGTACTGCGATTCTGGCCTGACCTAAGGGATATATGGGGCAGAAAACTCAGGTCAGGGGACAGGTACTGCGATTCTGGCCTGACCTGAGGCATATATGGGGCAGATAACTCAGGTCAGGGGACAGGTACTGCGATTGCTGCCTGACCCGAGGGATATATGGGGCAGATAACTCAGGTCAGGGGACAGGTACTGCGATTCTGACCTGAGGGATATATGGGGCAGATAACTCAGGTCAGAGGACAGGTACTGCGATTGCTGCCTGACCCGAGGGATATATGGGGCAGATAGCTAAGGTCAGGGGACAGGTACTGCTATTCTGGCCTGACCGGAGGGATATATGGGGCAGATAACTCAGGTCAGGGGACAGGTACTGCGATTATGGCCTGACCCGAGGGATATATGGGGCAGATAACTCAGGTCAGGGGACAGGTACTGCGATTCTGGCCTGACCTGAGGGATATATGGGGCAGATAACTCAGGTCAGGGGACAGGTACTGCTATTCTGGACTGACCCGAGGGATATATGGGGCAGATAACTCAGGTCAGGGGACAAGTACTGCGATTCTGGCCTTACCTAAGGGATATATGGGGCAGATAACTCAGGTCAAGGGACAGGTACTGCGATTCTGGCCTGACCTAAGGGATATATGGGGCAGATAACTCAGGTCAGGCGACAGGTACTGCGATTCTGGCCTGACCTAAGGGATATATGGGGCAGATAACTCAGGTCAGGGGACAGGTACTGCGATTCTGGCCTGACCTGAGGCATATATGGGGCAGATAACTCAGGTCAGGGGACAGGTACTGCGATTGCTGCCTGACCCGAGGGATATATGGGGCAGATAACTCAGGTCAGGGGACAGGTACTGCGATTCTGACCTGAGGGATATATGGGGCAGATAACTCAGGTCAGAGGACAGGTACTGCGATTGCTGCCTGACCCGAGGGATATATGGGGCAGATAGCTAAGGTCAGGGGACAGGTACTGCTATTCTGGCCTGACCGGAGGGATATATGGGGCAGATAACTCAGGTCAGGGGACAGGTACTGCGATTCTGGCCTGACCCGAGGGATATATGGGGCAGATAACTCAGGTCAGGAGACAGGTACTGCGATTCTGGCCTGACCCGAGGGATATATGGGGCAGATAACTCAGGTCAGGGGACAGGTACTGCGATTCTGACCTGACCTGAGGGATATATGGGGCAGATAACTCAGGTCAGGGGACAGGTACTGCAATTCCGGCCTGACCTGAGGGATATATGGGGCAGATAACTCAGGTCAGGGGACAGGTACTGCGATTCTGGCCTGACCTGATGGATATATGGGGCAGGTAACTCAGGTCAGGGGACAGGTACTGCGATTCTGGAACACTCCGTGTTTCACAGATGTGAGAATTTGGCCTATAGGCTGATACAAAGATAACATGCGATGGGTGATAATCGGGAGCCATTTTATTCTCCAGTGAGGTTGTTCGGGTTCAGCCCCTGGATATCAGCCTTACCTTCCCTGAAATGTATGATCATTGCATTAATTAACCAGGTAGATCAGGATGAGCGCTGCGATATGCCGATCTACATAAAGCTCGGCTCTAACACTGTCGCATCTTTCACAGACACCAACACCCACCAGTGACGTATACTGGAGTCTGTCATGGCGCCCATCATTTTTACATATGGTGGATATTGCAATAACAATTACATGTGGTGATTTTTTTCTTTTACATTTTATTAAACTTCATTTTACTTTCCATATATTTTTACAAGAAGAGATCATCATAAAGACCCTGGTCCAGTAGGCACATCATTATTCCATGGCCTCTGCACTACGGCTCTGTGAACCCGCTTGTTTCTTATTTTGATGATTCGGACTGGCACAGCATCATGGCTGACAGTGGAGCAGGCTGACTAGTCAGAAGAGGAGCCGAAGGGGTTCGCAGGTCCGTGGGCTGGGCTGGGGTCCTGCAAGGTCCTGGGCTGGGGTCCTGCAAGTCTTTTAGATCATTTGTGCCCACAAGCGGACTTGAACGTGTAGGAGCTCGTCTATCTGGCAGGATTGAATATTAGTACAAGGTCAGGGCAGATATGGGAGCCATTTCTAGGTCCTCTGCTGCCATGACAATACATCCACACCACACACATGTGTTGTGAAGTGACGGATGGAGCCCTTTCCCTCTGTTTAACCACTTAGATGTTATAGCCTCTATTTGTGATCCAAGGGGCATCTAATGGGGTAAAACTGCAAAGTAGAAACAAGCAACTTTGCAAATTGCCTTTTTTAAAAATCCTCTCTGATTTCAAAAATGGAGGGATTTTTAATTCTACAGAGTTTACTGCTTGTTGACTAGGTTACTGGCCACCTCTGCAGGCTATCAGAGGTGGTCGGTCACCTAGGTGAGGGTCATGCGCTTACAGCTCTTTGCTATAGAGCTTGTCAGTGCTGCTCTGTAGCCGGTCAGATAGATGGATGCGCCCAGCTTCAGTGTCCCTGCGCTCCACCATTGCCGCAGAGGGAAAGCTGCGCAGTTTGGAGCATGCCCCCGGCCCGATATGTCAATCATTAGGAGCACACCGCCCCTTAGCAGGAAGGAGGTCGGGAGGTTAGCAAGCGGTATGTATCCGTCATGTGGCGCTATGTAACGCCTGCTCATAATGGCAGTACACACAGCTTTGCTATGTTCCCGGTCTGATTTTCATGTTTACAAATAGGCAATATGAATGTATAGTGACTGTAAAAGAAACACCGAGAAATATGGAGGAAAGTAACACAAATCCTACCTCGTACTGACAACCCCGTGCTTCAGATCTGTCACCTGTGCTGACGATCCGGCCCCGACAGCATCCTAGCAGAGGAAGAAGTGGAGATACAGCATGTAAATCTCTGACCTCACTGATCCCGGCTACTTTGTTGTTGTTATTGTTTTTTACATTTACCGGTCATCCATTGGTAGTCCCTATATTTCGCCACTAGCCATGTGACCACTGCATCTAATCACTGTTTGTCTACTAGATGCCACATGATCAGGCGAGGGGACGTACAGGAAGGATCATTTATTGGGGACCCCAGAGCAAACCTGGACTTGCCCCTTAGGGAGAGATGATGGGGTGTACGCTCAGGCCTAGGCTTCTGTACTGTGCCCCTTGGAGAGATGATGGGGTGTACGCTCAGGCCTAGGCTTCTGTACTGTGCCCCTTAGGGAGAGATGATGGGGTGTACGCTCAGGCCTAGGCTTCTGTACTGTGCCCCGTAGGGAGAGATGATGGGGTTTATGCTCAGGTTTAGGCTTCTGTACTGTGCCCCTTAGGGAGAGATGATGGGGTGTACGCTCAGGCCTAGGCTTCTGTACTGTGCCCTGTAGGGAGAGATGATGGGGTGTACGCTCAGGCCTAGGCTTCTGTACTGTGCCCCTTAGGGAGAGATAATGGGGTGTACGCTCAGGCCTAGGCTTCTGTACTGTGCCCCGTAGGGAGAGATGATGGGGTTTACGCTCAGGTCTAGGCTTCTGTACTGTGCCCCTTAGGGAGAGATGATGGGGTGTACGCTCAGGCCTAGGCTTCTGTACTGTGCCCCTTAGGGAGAGATGATGGGGTGTACGCTCAGGCCTAGGCTTCTGTACTGTGCCCTGTAGGGAGAGATGATGGGGTTTACGCTCAGGCCTAGGCTTCTGTACTGTGCCCCTTAGGGAGAGATGATGGGGGTACGCTCAGGCCTAGGCTTCTGTACTGTGCGCGCTCACTGGTTTCTGTTTGTTTGCAGTTGTCATCCATCCTGGTGGGGCGCAAGCTATTCCTCAGTCTGGGGTGACGTCCGGTGCCTGCGGGGAGACATCATCTATCCACCATGAACAATGAGTGATTTGTCTACAACGCTCTCACACCACAGGATCCTTTCTTTACCTTATAATCCCAGTTCCGTGCATTCCCTTTTGTTCCGTTTTATTATTAACTTTTATTAAATATTGTATTTGCATTGTTAGGATGGAAAGTAGTTTTTGTGTATCGCGTCTCTGAAGGACGCCGGGCCTGGAGAATGGCAATTAAAAACCTTCAAAAGCCGCCAATGCTCGTGGCTCGGCCCGTGCGCAGAATATAATATGGCGGCCGATGTATTATTTCCTCACGCTGAGCTTTTCTCTACGGGTTGGTTTCTGCTAATGAGTCTCCCTCCAGCCTTTTCATAATAGCCGGCGGAGCTGAATCAACGCTGACAGCCCCGAACGCCTGATCGGAGGAACAATGCCCAGAACTGAGGCAATTTGGGGAGGTTTTGTTTTTTGTTTTTTTTTTCTTCAAAACTCATGCAAATCAAGCTTAGAAAATAATTGGTTGCTATGGGCATCAGCAAATATTCCCCCTACGTATCCTTACAACTAGGCTCTGGTCAGAGGTAAGTGCAGAGAACGTACCTCCATAGTAAACACCCATGTGCCCGCGTAGGCCTCGGTTCACCCAGCACTTGCCATAATATTGTCCTCACACTGAATTAGTAAAGCATAATCTGCATTACTACGCAAAGAATCACAGTAAAAACAATATATACCGAGCAGAGAGACTGTATGTAATGTGGTCGTGGCCATCAGGGGCAATGCTTCCTCTAACAAGCCTAAAAACAGGATATGAAACTAAACTATTATTACACAGGGTGCCTGTATTTCTATTATATCAACACTAGAGGGTGCTATCAGTCCTAAGAACATGAAGTAGCGGGTCCTCACAATACTAAAGGCGGTACTATAAACATATACGCCTTTATATACTTTACATAAACCATTGCATGAAAGCATATCAAGCAGTCAGTATACCATGAAATAATATAGATATATTTTTCTCTCATCACATTTACTTACTATTTTAGAAGAGCCAGACGGCCGTATAACATGGACGGGGATCGCAGCGCAATGCTCGGACTGGCCATCAGCTCTCCCGACCTGAGCTTGACAGCTGCATAGAAATACATGCTGTCACGCTCCTGTCAGGAGAGCTGACGGACAGTCCGAGCATTGCGCTGCGATCCCCGTCCATGTTATACGGCCGTCTGGCTCTTCCCTTTAGAAGATCTTCTTCTGGTCAGTAATACCAAGTATTCCAGTGGCACCACTGACTGAGGAAGAGACAAGAGCTTCCATTGCGATACTCGGACTGTTTCTGTGGAAGCAATTTCATTTCATTTCTAGTAAAATGACAGAGACCATAACAAAACCTGACAAGTGCAGTAGTTGTTCACTCTAAAAGCGACATAATATTGGGGCAGAAACCCTGATTCCAGCAATGTGTCACTTACTAGGTTGTGTGTTGCCATTTTAATAAAATCAGTGTTTTATCAGCAGGACTAGGTGTCTGGTGCCTACTAGTCAACTGATCTGTCTAACTCCGCCCCCACCACTGATTGGCAGCTTTTGGTCACTATACACAGGAAGCAGCCAATTACTGGTGTGGGCGGGGTAAGTATGCTAGATCTGTAGCAGAGAATACTGTGATTGTATCAAAACAACAGCAAGCAGCCCAGTAAGTGACACATCGCTGGAATCAGGGTCTCAGCCCCTACGTTATGCTTCTCACAAAAACCTGCTGACTGCTAGCAGGACGCGTATTCACAAATCACTGCAGCTCAGCTCCTATGCAAGTGAATGTGATCTGAGCTGCAGTACCTGCGAGCGGCCACTATACAGTGCTCTGTGTTGCACACAGCTGATTGGTTGGGTTGTCGGGTGTCAGACCTCCACCAATCTGATATCTAAGGATGAACTATCAATATCTGAGCAATGCGCTCCCCACACTAACATGTAATCTACAGGGTGGGCCGTTTATGCGGATACACCTAAATAAAATGGGAATGGTTGGTGATATCAGCTTCCTGTTTGTGGCACATTAGTCTATGGGAGGGGGAAAAGTTGTCAAGATGGGTGGTGACCATGGCGGCCATTTTGAAGTCGGCCATTTTGGAAACAACTTTATAAATGGCCCACCCTGTATTATTTTCCAGCCTGGATAAATGAGGGGGATACTGGACGAGAAACGTCTTCCTATTAATCATGTGGGGTCTTATAGACGTACCCGCTGAGCTTTGCCAGAAGACGACGCTCCAGGAAACCGCCAGCGGTGATATTCCTGAAACCCCTATGGACCAAACAATCACCTGAGGGACTGACCGGGAGCATTGAAGTGTAGTTTGAGAGAAGTGTTTGTCTAGGGAGAAAGCGTGTAGGCTTCTTAGTTCTGAGCTTTACTTACGATACATTTTTTCCACATTTGTGCCCTCAGTCTGTCAGGCAGAACTGGGAGCGAACGTGTTAGAATTGTGTTAGTTAAGTGGGTTTACACTTATGTACAAGAACACACAGTCATATATCTGCAGCCTATTTACCTTCCTGCGCCTCAGAGAAGCCGAACAAAAGGGATGGACGGACTTCCTGGAACAGTCACAGGAGAACTATGTCGTGTAGGATGGGCGTGAGACGGCCTCCTGCTCGCACACTCAACACGTTACCCTCCGTCTACACCACAGTGTAATACACCGCAAGCTTCACCGTAGACCCCAGTGCAAAAATGCTGGCATCTGCTGTGTGGCAAGGGGGGCGTGGGCCACGGGGGTCCGGGTGTGAGTGCTAAATGCAAACGCTTAAAAGGGGTTGTTCGGTGAAAACAAGTTATGACCTATCTGCAGGAAAGAAAACCCGACATATCATCAGTCAATAGAGTATGATCCAAATTAAATGGTGCTATCAATACATGCTGCAATAGACTTGCCAATGCAAGCCTATGGGTGCAGAAAAAAAAACCACACAGCACTCAGACCATGCGAGTGCTGTCTTATTTTTACATACCAATGTCCTTTGAAAAGCCGGCAAATTCATGTGCCGCATACAGTAAAATCATGGAGTGACAGGTTAGAATAGAATAGATGTATACACATAGATATATAGATGTCAGTGACAGACACATAAATATATGTATGTATATTACATAGAAGAAAAGGCGGCAATTCAGCAGTCGCATAGTGTAAAATCACAACAGAAGCCAGCAGCATAGAATAGATGGATTACATACAGTATATACACATAGAATAGGTAGAGATATACAGATGTCTGTGACAAATACAATTAGTACAGTGTGTGTGCAGGTTACTGTATGTTTAATTATTAAAAGAGAATTTTTCTGAAAAAAATGGCGTGGGCTCCCGCATAATTTTCGTAACCAGGAGAGGGAAAGCCGATGGCTGAGGGCCGATGTTTAAAGCCTCGGAAGGGGGTAATACCCATGGAGCTACCCAGGCTATTAATATCAGCTCACAACTGTATACTTAGCCTTTACTGGCTATTAAAATGAGGGACCTTAGAAAAAATGGCATAGGGTCCCCTGATAACTAGGAACCAGCAAAGGCTATGCAGACAGCTGCGTGCTGATATTAATAGCCTTTATACTTAGCCTTTACTGACTATTCTAGCACTTAGCCTCGCTCTTTCCACTTGCTCTGTAGTGGTGGCAAGTGGGGTGATAGTTGGGGGGGGTTGATGTAACCTTTGTATTGTCAGGTGACATTAAGCCCCAAGGTTAGTAATGGAGAGGCATCAATAAAATGCCCCCATTAATAACTCCATAGTTACACTGTATGAAAACACAGACACCCAGAATAACGAATGACACAGACTCCTTTAATAAATCTTAATTAAACCATAATTATGACCTCGCCCATTCCACCGACTCCCTTGTCATCTGCAAAAGAGTTAAAAATAAAAAACAACAACATTCCTCACTTTTCTGCAGAGATGCTGCTAATCCATTTGTCCCACAACGGGTCTAGCTCTGCTACATCTTGCTGACTGCATGGTTGCATGATGCAACCATACAGCCTGTCATCTAGCGGAGACACTGAGCAGCGTGTGCTCAGTGTCTCCCTGTGAACTCCTATTCCCTGTCTGAGGGCACTTTCTTGCGCTGGCGGTGGATAAGCAGCATCTCTGCGGAAAGGTGAGAAATATTGTTGCTTTTTATTTTTAATTCTTTTGCAGATGACAAGGGCATTGGTGGAATGGGTGAGGTCGTAAGTATGGTTTAATAAAGATTTATTAAAGGAGTCTGTGTAATTTTTTAAATTAAAGGACTTGCAACACAGAACTAGGGTAGTAGGGTGAAAACTGACCCTGCTCCATGACTAGGCTGATACCTTACGATGGAGTGTGTTATGGACCTGGTGGTTAGGAGCACCCGGCAAGACCTGATAGTTAAACTCACACAGGACAAGCTCTGGGACGTGGGAGCTCTGCTGACCGCAACCCCTAATCCTATCACACAACTAGAAATAGCCGTGGAGCGTTCCTGACTCTCCCTAGACGCCTCTTCACAGCCTAAGAGCTAGCTAGCCCTAGAGATAGAAAATAAAGCCTACCATGCCTCAGAGAAATTCCCCAAAGGAAAAGGCAGCCCCCCACATATATTGACTGTGAGTAAAGATGAAAGTCACAAACGCAGAAATGAAACAGGTTTCAGCAAAGGGAGGCCAGACTTACTAAACAGACAGAGGATAGGAAAGGTATCTTTGCGGTCAGCACAAAAAACTACAAAAGACCACGCAGAGTGTGCAAAAAGACCTCCGCACCGACTAACGGTGCGGAGATGCCACTCTGCATCCCAGAGCTTCCAGCTAGCAAGACAAAATCATGATAACCAGCTGGACAAGGAAACAATGAACAAATAATAACAAGCAGGAACTTAGCTTCTGCTGGAGTAGACAGGTCACCCGAAAGATCCAAGAGCGAACTGAACCAATGCAGGAACATTGACAGCTGGCATGGAGTAACGATCTGAGTGGAGTTAAATAGAGCAGCCAACCAAAGGATAAACCACGTCACCTGTGTAAGGAACCTCAGAAGCAGCAGCTCCACTCACAGCCACCAGAGGGAGTCCATGGACAGAACTCGCCGAAGTACCATTCACGACCACAGGAGGGAGTTCGACAACAGAATTCACAACAGGAGTGGGTGACCCATTCCTTGCGAATAGACCCACCGACGATCCTAGGTTAATCTCAAGCAAAGACCTATAGATAGGGGGAGGGGGTCCCTAAAAGATCTAAGGACTGGGTACAAAAATGGGTCACCTCCTATTAGAAAAAACAGAGAAGGCTGCAGAAACCACCTGAAAACAGAAACTAAGACTAGCAGAACCAGAGGTCCCAGTACTGCACAAATTACACACACAGAAGACAAAACAAAGCACCAAGCCAGAACTCAAGCTGATTAACACTGTTGTCCAGCAAGGACTGGGAGGCAATGGCTGGTTAATAAAGAGTGATACAAACACCTGACCCAAGACAAACCCAGCACCAGAGGAAAAAGAACAGCAGCCAGAACACCACAAGAAAATGATGGATAGTAACAAACTAAACAGATTCTAACATTTATTCTGGGTGTCTGTGTTTTCATACAATGTGACTATGGGATTAGTAATGGAGGCTTCTTATTGACACCTCTCCATTGCTAAGCCCAGGGCTTAATGTCACCTGACAATACAAAGGTGATATCAGCCCCCTTAATTATCACCCCACTTGCCACCGCTACAGTGCAAGCGGGAAGAGCAAGGCTTATAGATGCGCCTTTTCTGAGGAAGCTGATGTTTTTAGCCTGGGGTGGACCAGTATCCATGGCCCCTTCCTATGCTATTAATATCAGCCCGCAGCTTTCTGCATAGCCTTTGCTGGTTATTAATTATATGGGAACCCTACATAATTTTTTTTATAGTCCCCCATTTTAATAGCCACTAAAGGCTAACTATACAGATGTGAGCTGATATTAATAGCCTGGGAAGCTCCATGGGTATTACCCCCTTCCCAAGCTATAAACATCAGCCCCCAGCCGTCGGCTTTCCCTCAGCTGGTTATGAAAATTACGCGGGAGAAAAACTAAAAAAAAATTAATACAGATTTATTACAAAGATGCTGGGGGCTTCTGAAGAGAGAATACCTCCATATTACCACACCCAGGCTTAGCCTTCATACTGTAAGCACCTGACAGAAAAAATCCTACGGCCTGCGTATGATCTCACAGTAATAGCTCCGTGGATGAGGGATTACATTACCGCAGGGGGCAATTTTGGAATTTAGTGACAGGATCTCTCTGATCTCCGGGTCCGGGTAGATTTGTAGTTAGAAATGTGTAACCACTTAATTGCATGTACAATTAGTTCTATGGGTATAGCACCGTGTATCATCCCCACCCGCACTAGAATTCTATAAATGTATAAGTGGAGCTCCTGTCTACTTGTTACAGTCCAGAGCCGAGAAAAGAGGTGAAATGAGCTGCATCCTGAAAAGTAAGCCCGTACAGACATCAATATTACCTTCACACATGTGCGCCCAATGTCCACCGCACCAGAGTGTGAATTCAACCGCAATAGTTTTACATTAGCCATAGAAATGTATGTGGTCGGGAATAATCCTGCCGGCGTTCTGGACTTAGGGCTCATACACACAGCACCGTCATGGCCACAGACCAGCTGCGCATATAGGCCTTGATTCATTTTGGGCTATGTTCAGACATTGCGTTTTTGCAGCATTATTTATTTTTTTTACTGCTTTTTTATGCAAATTTTAAGCACAGTACCAGCAAAATCTATGAGACAGAAATCTCATGCATACACCTTGTTTGTTTTTTTTTCCTGTTTTGTCAAAGAGCTGTGTTTTTGCCAAATGCAGCATGTCACTTCTTTCAGCGTTTTTGCAGCCTTTTTCACCCACTGAAAGCAATGGGAAAGTGCAAAAAAAAAAAACGCCGGTGTCGGGTTCTGCTGCGTTTTTTTGGTGCCAAAACCTGATGAAGTTGAATCAAATTATTTTTTACGCACTAAACTTTATCATCAAGAGACAAATGTACCCACAAAAACGCAGCAAAAACTAAGCAAAACCTGCAGCAAAAACGCAGCAAAAACTAAGCAAAACCTGCAGCAAAAACTAAGCAAAACCTGCAGCAAAAATGCATCGTGTAAACATAGCTTAAGGCTGCCGTTTGCTACGTAAATAAAGTTGTGATTGTTTTTTCCAACAATTAATTTTATTCTATAGTTACAATAAAGCGAGAGAGTTTTTTATAACCCCGATAAATGGACGTTTTGTGAGACATCGTATCGATCTCGTGTGCACCTGAGGCGGAGGGCAGGTCCGTGCAGGGGATTGCAAGTGTTAATGGGCGAGTCGCTGCTTTTTTTCTTTCCATTATTTATCCTGGCGATGCGGTATGACTCACCCGGAAGATTTATACGCTGCCCGTGCTACGTAACTCTACCACGTGTAAGTACACTTACCGCTTATTGCACAGAGAAACTATGTTGGCTCACATAATGGAGGATAATCGTCCAAGAAAAGAAAAAGTTTCAAAGTTTTTTTTTTTATTGTATTCGCCGTTAAATGCCAAATAAATCAGGTTTGGAAGATAAATGATGCAAGCTTGAAAAATTGAGGCTTAAGGAGACCGAAATATGGTGGGATCAAGCCGCACTCCAGAAGTGTATCGCTAAGGGGGCAAAGAATTAAAGGGAACCTGTCACCTGAATTTGGTGGGCTCTGTTAGCGGTCCAATGGGCGGTGTTTTCTGTGCTTTCATGCACCCCTTCCTTTCCCGCTGGCCGCAATATTGTCTTGAATGTGATTAGGTTTCCTCCGTAATACACGCATGCGCAATGCAATCTCGCCTTGTGCACGCGCAGTATGCTTTGCCCAACTGCGGGCAAAGCCGAAAAGCATTAGTGCGCATGCGTCGGCGCACTATGTCCCGGAGGTTTTTCGTTGTGTTCCGGGACATAGTGCACCGGCGCAGGAAAGGAAGGGGTGCATGAAAGCACAGAAAACACCGCCCATCGGACCGTTAACAGAGCCCGCCAAATTCAGGTGACAGAGTCCCTTTAAAAAGATTCCTACAAACATTACGAGGAATTTGTTAATGAATAATGACTTGAGCAACATTCCGACCAATTGTTTTCTAAGGGCTCGCTCACACAAGCTTATTTTCGGTAAAAATGTAAAATAAAAATTGCAGTATGCACTAATTTCTTCCGTGAATCGGGTGACACTCGCCCATCGAAGTCAAAGAATCCCGGTTGCCATAAGTATGCAATGACAGTGAGAAAACTCTGATGGTTGGGTGAACCTTAAAACTTATGCAATCAAACACGAGAAAAATAAATCTGTACAGATCCAGCAAAAGAAGTGATGGATTCTTGCCGACAACTTAGTTAAAAAGTTGAACCTTTCAATTATTAAAATTAAAAAAAAATGAGAATTTCAAAAGGGAATTTTTTAATAACTCTAATAACCGGGTTTATGAACGGGGCCGTCGTCATTCACACTCACCATTCATTCAGATCTACGTTGAAGAACAACTGGCCTAATATAAAAATTGACCTAATATAATAAAAAAAAAAATAGAGATAATTTGCATTTATTTATTTTACTTCCTTGCGTAGAACCATTAGTTTCCACTGCACAAGTCATAATCAATAACACAATTTTTCTTAGACATTGAATGTTCTAAAGTTTACACTTCCTCTAATCATCCAATCCAAAAAAACAATAATCCAAGAGGATCGGAAAAAAAAACAGAAGAGGCAGCAAGAAACATAAACAACTCGCACCTCTTAAAGAATCAGATGCCACTAACTCCAGCGCGTGCTTTCATGAAGACCGGCGTTGTTCAATCAAGGCCATACGTTTAAAATATTTATTGTACTCACTTATATAGCGCCATTAATTCCACAGCGCTTTACAGACATTATCATCCCTGTCCCCGTTGGGGATCACAATCTAGAATCTCTATCAGTGTGTCTTTGGAGTGTGGGAGGAAACCGGAGAACCCGGAGGAAACCCATACAAATCCTTGCAGATGTCCTTGGTGGGATTGTGGTGCTTCTAACCACTGAGCCACCATGCTGTCCACATTTACCAGAATGAGTTTTCCAAAATGAGGTGGGAATGTTCGGAAGGTCTTGCTAATCAGTGAGGCACTCTGGATATTCCATCTTGGCACGTGCTTCTCATTGGTAGGGCTGGCTCCAGGTTTTCGTGGGCCCCGGGCGAAAGAGTGCCAAGCTAATGGGGTGACATAAAACATCCTGCGGGAACTCTAGGCTATAAATCCATGCCACCTACACAATAAAATGACAGTTATGGACTTGTGGTGATTTCCTATTATTATGGACACCCAGAAAGAAATCTTCTGAGAGTAACTATAACCCCCAGCAGGCTGTTTGCTGTGACTTGTAGCAGTATTATAGACAAGACACCACATAGTCCTCCATACAGTATTATGGGTACCACATAGTGCTCCATACAGTATTATGGGTACCACATAGTGCTCCATACAGTATTATGGGTACCACATAGTGCTCCATACAGTATTATGGGTACCACATAGTGCTCCATACAGTATTATGGGTACGACACAGACCTCCATACAGTATTATGGGTACCACATAGTGCTCCATACAGTATTATGGGTACGACACAGACCTCCATACAGTATTATGGGTACCACATAGTGCTCCATACAGTATTATGGGTACCACATAGTGCTCCATACAGTATTATGGGTACCACATAGTGCTCCATACAGTATTATGGGTACGACACAGACCTCCATACAGTATTATGGGTACCACATAGTGCTCCATACAGTATTATGGGTACGACACAGACCTCCATACAGTATTATGGGTACCACATAGTGCTCCATACAGTATTATGGGTACCACATAGTGCTCCATACAGTATTATGGGTACCACATAGTGCATACAGTATTATGGGTACCACATAGTCCTCCATACAGTATTATGGGTACCACATAGTGCTCCATACAGTATTATGGGTACCACATAGTGCTCCATACAGTATTATGGGTACCACATAGTGCTCCATACAGTATTATGGGTACCACATAGTGCTCCATACAGTATTATGGGTACCACATAGTCCTCCATACAGTATTATGGGTACCACATAGTCCTCCATACAGTATTATGGGTACCACATAGTGCTCCATACAGTATTATGGGTACCACATAGTGCTCCATACAGTATTATGGGTACCACATAGTGCTCCATACAGTATTATGGGTACGACACAGACCTCCATACAGTATTATGGGTACCACATAGTGCTCCATACAGTATTATGGGCACCACATAGTCCTCCATACAGTATTATGGGCCCCATATAGTGCTCCATACAGTATTATGAGCAGCACATAGTCCTGCATACAGTATTATAGGTACGACACAGTCCTCCATACAGTATTATGGGCCCCATATAGTGCTCCATACAGTATTATGGGCATCACATAGTGCTCCATACAGTATTATGGGCATCACATAGTTTTCCATATAGTATTATGGGCACCACATAGTCCTTCATACAGTATTATGGGCACCACATAGTCTTCCATACTGTATTATGGACACCATATAGTCCTCCATACAGTATTATGAGCAGCACATAGTCCTCCACACAGTATTATGAGCAGCACATAGTCCTCCATACAGTATTATAGGTACGACACAATCCTCCAAACAGTATTATAGGTACGACACAGTCCTCCTTACAGTATTATAGGCACGACACAGTCCTCCATACAGTATTATGGGCACCACATAGTCTTCCATATAGTATTATAGGCCCCATATGGTGTTTTATACAGTATAATGGGCCCCATATAGTCCTCCATACAGTATTATGAGCAGCACATAGTCCTCCATACAGTATTATAGGTACAACACAATCCTCCAAACAGCATTATAGGTACGACACAGTCCTCCTTACAGTATTTTAGGTGCAACACAGTCCTCCATACAGTATTATGGGCACCACATAGTCCTCCGTACAGTATTATAGGTACCACATAGTCCTCCATACAGTATTATAGGTATGACACAGTCCTCCATACAGTATTATGGGCACCACATAGTGCTCAATACAGTACTATGGGCCCCATATGGTGCTCTATACAGTATTATGGGCATCACATAGTGCTCCATACAGTATTATGGGTACCACATAGATCTCCATACAGTGTTATGGGCCCCATATGGTGTTCTATACAGTATAATTAGCGCCCCCTGACGAAGGTGTTCCGAAACGCGCGTTGGGGCGGACACCGAGGCGCTGCGCTGGTTCTGGATCGGTCTCACTTTGGGGTGATGTATTTATATTTACTATCGCTTTATATAGCTTATGGTGGTACTGTGATACTATATGGTGTGTTTAAGACTATGGTCGATTACATTGCGACTGGTGAGCACCTTAATCTGATATGACATCTTATTTTGCCCCATATTGTCCAGGTTATCCTGATTTGTTGCACTAGTGTGGTGCACTAATTTGTTACTATGGATCAGTAGGCAGTGTCCTGGTGTCTCGTATGCACTATTTGTTTTTAATACTGTTGGATGACTCTGTTGTCATCACTGTCCCCTTGCCTTACACTTGATAATAAAGCAATTTTATTCATGACATAAAGTTATCGTTTTGGATTCATTTCCTCTTTCCCCCCTTTCAGTATAATGGGCCCCATATAGTCCTCATTACAGTATTATGAGCAGCACATAGTCCTCCATACAGTAGTATGAGCAGCACATAGTCCTCCATACAGTATTATGGGTACCACATAATGCTCCATACAGTATTATGGGTACCACATAGTGCTCCATACAGTATTATGGGCCCCATATGGTGCTCTATACAGTATAATGGGCCCCATATAGAGCTCCATACAGTATTATGGGCCCCATATGGTGCGCTATACAGTATAATGGGCCCCATATTGTGCTCCATACAGTATTATGGGCATCACATAGTCATCCATACAGTATTATAGGTACCACATAGTCCTCCAAACAGTATTATAGGTACGATACAGTCCTCCATACAGTATTATAGGTATGACACAGTCCTCCATACAGTATTATGGGCACCACATAGTGTTCCATACAGTATTATGGGCCCCATATAGTGCTCCATACAGTATTATGGGCATCACATAGTGCTCCATACAGTATTATGGGCATCATATAGTTCTACATATAGTATTATGGGCACCACATAGTCTTTCATACAGTATTATGGACACCATATAGCCCTCCATACAGTATTATGAGCAGCACGTAGTTCGCCATTCAGTATTATGATCAGCATATAGTCCTCCATACAGTATTATAGGTACGACACAATCCTCCAAACAGTATTATAGGTATGACACAGTCCTCCTTACAGTATTATAGGTACGACACATAACTGCAAGAGAAGTATGCTGCCTTCCAGGTGCGATGATCAAGGATGTGACCGATAGGATACCAAAGCTCTTCAGCTCCAAGGACGTCCACCCATTTCTTCTGATACATGTTGGCACCAATGACACGGCAAGGAAGGACCTACCGACAATCTGCAAGGACTTTGAAGAGTTGGGGAAGAAAGTAAAGGAACTGGATGCACAGGTAGTTTTTTCTTCTATCCTTCCAGTAGACGGGCATGGCACCAGGAGATGGAACAGGATCCTTGATGCAAACAACTGGCTAAGACGATGGTGCAGACAACAAGGATTTGGATTCCTGGACCACGGTGTGAATTACTGTTATGATGGACTCCTCGCCAGAGACGGACTACACCTCAACAAACCTGGGAAACACACATTCGCCAGAAGACTCGCTACACTCATCAGGAGGGCGTTAAACTAGAAGAAGAGGGGACGGGAAGAAAAACATTAGACTCGAACAAAGACGACCCAGGAAAACATACTCAGAAGGGAGGTAAGAACATTTCTAAAACAATCCACAGTGAGGAGATTGGAACAAAACAAAATCCTCTGAACTGCATGCTCGCAAACGCCAGAAGCCTGACAAACAAGATGGAAGAACTAGAAGCAGAAATATCTACAGGTAACTTTGACATAGTGGGAATAACCGAGACATGGTTAGATGAAAGCTATGACTGGGCAGTTAACTTACAGGGTTACAGTCTGTTTAGAAAGGATCGTAAAAATCGGAGAGGAGGAGGGGTTTGTCTCTATGTAAAGTCTTGTCTAAAGTCCACTTTAAGGGAGGATATTAGCGAAGGGAATGAGGATGTCGAGTCCATATGGGTTGAAATTCATGGAGGGAAAAATGGTAACAAAATTCTCATTGGGGTCTGTTACAAACCCCCAAATATAACAGAAAGCATGGAAAGTCTACTTCTAAAGCAGATAGATGAAGCTGCAACCCATAATGAGGTCCTGGTTATGGGGGACTTTAACTACCCGGATATTAACTGGGAAACAGAAACCTGTGAAACCCATAAAGGCAACAGGTTTCTGCTAATAACCAAGAAAAATTATCTTTCACAATTGGTGCAGAATCCAACCAGAGGAGCAGCACTTTTAGACCTAATACTATCTAATAGACCTGACAGAATAACAAATCTGCAGGTGGTTGGGCATTTAGGAAATAGCGACCACAATATTGTACAGTTTCACCTGTCTTTCACTAGGGGGACTTGTCAGGGAGTCACAAAAACATTGAACTTTAGGAAGGCAAAGTTTGACCAGCTTAGAGATGCCCTTAATCTGGTAGACTGGGACAATATCCTCAGAAATGAGAATACAGATAATAAATGGGAAATGTTTAAGAACATCCTAAATAGGCAGTGTAAGCGGTTTATACCTTGTGGGAATAAAAGGACTAGAAATAGGAAAAACCCAATGTGGCTAAACAAAGAAGTAAGACAGGCAATTAACAGTAAAAAGAAAGCATTTGCACTACTAAAGCAGGATGGCACCATTGAAGCTCTAAAAAACTATAGGGAGAAAAATACTTTATCTAAAAAACTAATTAAAGCTGCCAAAAAGGAAACAGAGAAGCACATTGCTAAGGAGAGTAAAACTAATCCCAAACTGTTCTTCAACTATATCAATAGTAAAAGAATAAAAACTGAAAATGTAGGCCCCTTAAAAAATAGTGAGGAAAGAATGGTTGTAGATGACGAGGAAAAAGCTAACATATTAAACACCTTCTTCTCCACGGTATTCACGGTGGAAAATGAAATGCTAGGTGAAATCCCAAGAAACAATGAAAACTCTATATTAAGGGTCACCAATCTAACCCAAGAAGAGGTGCGAAACCGGCTAAATAAGATTAAAATAGATAAATCTCCGGGTCCGGATGGCATACACCCACGAGTACTAAGAGAACTAAGTAATGTAATAGATAAACCATTATTTCTTATTTTTAGTGACTCTATAGCGACAGGGTCTGTTCCGCAGGACTGGCGCATAGCAAATGTGGTGCCAATATTCAAAAAGGGCTCTAAAAGTGAACCTGGAAATTATAGGCCAGTAAGTCTAACCTCTATTGTTGGTAAAATATTTGAAGGGTTTCTGAGGGATGTTATTCTGGATTATCTCAATGAGAATAACTGTTTAACTCCATATCAGCATGGGTTTATGAGAAATCGCTCCTGTCAAACCAATCTAATCAGTTTTTATGAAGAGGTAAGCTATAGGCTGGACCACGGTGAGTCATTGGACGTGGTATATCTCGATTTTTCCAAAGCGTTTGATACCGTGCCGCACAAGAGGTTGGTACACAAAATGAGAATGCTTGGTCTGGGGGAAAATGTGTGTAAATGGGTTAGTAACTGGCTTAGTGATAGAAAGCAGAGGGTGGTTATAAATGGTATAGTCTCTAACTGGGTCGCTGTGACCAGTGGGGTACCGCAGGGGTCAGTATTGGGACCTGTTCTCTTCAACATATTCATTAATGATCTGGTAGAAGGTTTACACAGTAAAATATCGATATTTGCAGATGATACAAAACTATGTAAAGCAGTTAATACAAGAGAAGATAGTATTCTGCTACAGATGGATCTGGATAAGTTGGAAACTTGGGCTGAAAGGTGGCAGATGAGGTTTAACAATGATAAATGTAAGGTTATACACATGGGAAGAAGGAATCAATGTCACCATTACACACTGAATGGGAAACCACTGGGTAAATCTGACAGGGAGAAGGACTTGGGGATCCTAGTTAATGATAAACTTACCTGGAGCAGCCAGTGCCAGGCAGCAGCTGCCAAGGCAAACAGGATCATGGGGTGCATTAAAAGAGGTCTGGATACACATGATGAGAGCATTATACTGCCTCTGTACAAATCCCTAGTTAGACCGCACATGGAGTACTGTGTCCAGTTTTGGGCACCGGTGCTCAGGAAGGATATAATGGAACTAGAGAGAGTACAAAGGAGGGCAACAAAATTAATAAAGGGGATGGGAGAACTACAATACCCAGATAGATTAGCGAAATTAGGATTATTTAGTCTAGAAAAAAGACGACTGAGGGGCGATCTAATAACCATGTATAAGTATATAAGGGGACAATACAAATATCTCGCTGAGGATCTGTTTATACCAAGGAAGGTGACGGGCACAAGGGGGCATTCTTTGCGTCTGGAGGAGAGAAGGTTTTTCCACCAACATAGAAGAGGATTCTTTACTGTTAGGGCAGTGAGAATCTGGAATTGCTTGCCTGAGGAGGTGGTGATGGCGAACTCAGTCGAGGGGTTCAAGAGAGGCCTGGATGTCTTCCTGGAGCAGAACAATATTGTATCATACAATTATTAGGTTCTGTAGAAGGACGTAGATCTGGGTATTTATTATAATGGAATATAGGCTGAACTGGATGGACAAATGTCTTTTTTCGGCCTTACTATGTTACTTACTTACTAACTATGTTACTATGACACAGTCCTCCATACAGTATTATGGGCACCACATAGTCCTCCAAAAAGTATTATAGGTACCACATAGTCCTCCATACAGTATTATAGGTACGACACAGTCCTCCATACAATATTATGGGCACCACTTAGTGCTCCATACAGTATTATGGGCCCTATATGGTGCTCTATACAGTATAATGGGCCCCATATAGTGCTCCATACAGTATTATGGGCCCCATATGGTGTTCTATCTATATATATAATTGTCTAAGGGTTTTTCCGTCTGTCTGTCTGTCTGTCTGTCCTGGAAATCCCGCGTCTCTGATTGGTCGAGGCGAATTCGCGGCAGACGGGTTTTTCCGTCTGTCTGTCTGTCCTGGAAATCCCGCGTCTCTGATTGGTCAAGGCCGCCAGGCCTCGACCAATCAGCGACGGGCACAGCGACGATGATGTCATAAAGGACGTAGACATCCCGTGTCTGATTGGTCGAGGCCAGGATTGGCCTCGACCAATCAGCAAACGGGCACAGCGACGATGATGTCATAAAGGATGTAGAAATCCCACGTTTCTGATTCAGCGACGGGCACAGTATCGACGTAGATGTCATAATGGTTGCCATGGCGACAATGATGTCAGAAAAGGTTGCCTCGACCAATCAGCGACGGGCACTGTCTGCCGCGAATTCGCCTTGACCAATCAGCGACGGGCACAGTATCGACGTAGATGTCATAATGGTTGCCATGGCGACGATTATGTCATGAAGGTTGCCTCGACCAATCAGCGACGGGCACAGTCTGCCGCAAATTCTAGAATCATCATTGTCCATATACTACGGGGACATGCATATTCTAGAATACCCGATGCGTTAGAATCGGGCCACAATCTAGTCTATATATATAATTGTCTAAGGGTTTTTCCGTCTGTCTGTCTGTCTGTCTGTCGGTCCTGGAAATCCCGGCTCTCTGATTGGTCGAGGCCGCCAGGCCTCGACCAATCAGAGACCAGCACAGCATCGACGTAGAAATCCCGCGTCTCTGATTGGTCGAGGCCGCCAGGCCTCGACCAATCAGCAACGGGCACAGCGACGATGATGTCATAAAGGACGTAGACATCCTGCGTCTGATTGGTCGAGGCCGCCAGGCCTCGACCAATCAGCAACGGGCACAGCGACGATGATGTCATAATGGTTGCCATGGCGACTATGATGTCATAAAGGTTGCCTCGACCAATCAGCGACGGGCACAGTCTGCCGCGAATTCTGGAATCATCATTGTCCATATACTACGGGGACATGCATATTCTAGAATACCCGATGCGTTAGAATCGGGCCACAATCTAGTCTATATATATAATTGTCTAAGGGTTTTTCCGTCTGTCTGTCTGTCTGTCTGTCCTGGAAATCCCGGCTCTCTGATTGGTCGAGGCCGCCAGGCCTCGACCAATCATCAACGGGCACAGCGACGATGATGTCATAAAGGACGTAGACATCCGGCGTCTCTGATTGGTCGAGGCCGCCAGGCCTCGACCAATCAGCAACGGGCACAGCGACGATGATGTCATAATGGTTGCCATGGTGACGATGATGTCATAAAGGTTGCCTCGACCAATCAGCGACGGGCACAGTCTGCCGCGAATTCTGGAATCATCATTGTCCATATACTACGGGGACATGCATATTCTAGAATACCCGATGCGCTAGCGGCCTCGATACCCGATGCCTGGCGGCCTCGACCAATCAGCGACGGGCACAGTATCGACGTAGAAATCCCACGTCTCTGATTGGTCGAGGCTGCCAGGCCTCGACCAATCAGCGACGGGCACAGCGACAATGATGTCATAAAGGACATAGAAATCCCACGTCTGATTGGTCGAGGCCGCCAGGCCTCGACCAATCAGCGACAGGCACAGTATCGACGTAGATGTCATAATGGTTGCCATGGCGACGATGATGTCATAAAGGTTGCCTCGACCAATCAGCGACGGGCACTGTCTGCCGCGAATTCGCCTTGACCAATCAGCGACAGGCACAGTATCGACGTAGATGTCATAATGGTTGCCATGGCGACGATGATGTCATAAAGGTTGCCTCGACCAATCAGCGACGGGCACAGTCTGCCGCGAATTCTGGAATCATCATTGTCCATATACTACGGGGACATGCATATTCTAGAATACCCGATGCGTTAGAATCGGGCCACAATCTAGTACACTATAATGGGCCCCATATAGTTCTCCATACAGTATTATGGGCATCACATAGTGCTCCATACAGTATTATGGGTAACCACATAGTTCTCCATACAGTATTATGGTTAGCCACATAGTTCTCCATACAGTATTATGGGCCCCATATGGTGCTTTATACAGTATAATGGGCCCATATAGGCCTCCATACAAGTATTATAAGCACCACATAGTCCTCCATACAGTATTATGGACATCACATAGTCCTCCATACAGTATTATGGGCACCATATAGTCCGCCACACAATGTTATGAGCAGCACATAGTCCTCCATACAGTATTATAGGCACCGCATAATCCTCTATACAGAATTATAGGCGATGCATAGTCCTCAATACAGTATTATAGATGCCACATAGTCCTCCATACGGTATTATGAGCACCACATCATTTTTCATACAATAGTATGGGCACCACATAGTCCTCCATACAGTATTATATGCATCATATAATCCTACATAATGTATTATGGGCACCACATAGTCTTCCATAGTCCCCATAGTGCTTCATACAGTAGTTTGGGCCCCTATATATTGCTCCATATAGTATAATGTCCCTACATAGTCCTCCATACAGTATTGTGGGCACCACATAGTCCTCTATACAGTATAATTATAATGCCGGTATGTTAGTTCCTTGTTTCCCTGGTGCTACTCTCCATGTCTGTGCTCTTATCCTTTGCTCCTTTCCCCTAATCAGCTGAGATACTGTTGTCTGTTACCTGTATGGATGCTGCTCAGTTCCCTGCTCTGCTGCATAGCCGTACATGCCTTGTAGAGTCTTTGCTCCACTGCATAACCATCCACGTCTGCGGTCCCTGGCTGCCAGTATGGAAGCTGTCTGTGTGTTGCGAGGTCCTCTCCAGCTGGTGCATGACTTTCCAAGTGTGTCCAGGCTTGCAGCCGATGCCAGGTGCCCTAGGCCTCAGCTCCTGTGCTGGCTATGCTGTACTGGTTTCTGTTTGTGCTTAGGGTGCGGGCGGCCACACCTTCCCCGCTTTTATTAGGGGCAGTGTGTGTGCTTGAATTGCTGTCCCCAGCCTATTGCTGAGGGGCAGCTCCTATTTAAAGTTCCTCTTCCTGTTGGGCATTGCCAGAGCTTCTCATTAGGTTGTATAACCTAGCTGTGTGTGTTTTGTCCAGCATGCTGCTCCTGGTCTGCCCTGTCTTCAGCGCCTGTTCTGCCTGCTATCAGTTCTAGGAGAACTGATGTCTTTGTCCCTGGACCTGTCCTGTCTTTTTTTGGGCCCAAGTCCTTGCCATTAAATGTGGATTCCTGCTGTGATATTCTTGAAGTGCTTCTGTGTCTTGTACCATGTACCCAGTGACTGTGAGTTTCTAGAGACCTGTGTCTTGAAGATTAAAGGGAATCTGTCACCCCATTTTTGGCCTATAAGCTGCGCCCATTGCCATCAGGGGATTATCTACAGCATTCTGTAATGCTGTAGATAAGCCCCCGATGTAACCTGAAAAATAAGAAAAACAAGTTAGATTATACTCACCCAGGGGCGGTCCCGGTGTGGTCTAGTCTGATGGGCGTTGCGGTCCGGGTCCAGCGTCTCCCATCTTGATACAATGACATCCTCTTCCTTGCTTCCTGTCGCGGCTCCTGTGCAAGCGTACTTTATCTGCCCTGTTGAGGGCATAGCAAAGTACTGCAGTGCGCAGGCACCGGGAAAGGTCAGAGAGGCCCAGCGCCTGCGCACTGCAGTACTTTGCTCTGCCCTCAATAGGGCAAATCAGTACGCCTGTGTAGGAGCCGCGACAGGAAGCAAGGAAGAGGATGTCATTGTATGAAGATGGGAGACGCTGGACCCGGACTGCGACGCCCATCGGACTGGACTGCATCGGGACCGCCCCTGGGTGAGTATAACTTTTTTTTTCTTATCTTTCAGGTAACATCGGGGACTTATCTACAGCATTACAGAATGCTGTAGATAAGCCCTGATGGCAGTGTCTGCAGCTTATAGTCGAAAAATGGGGTGACAGGTTCCCTGTGTTTGTCTTTTGATGATGGGAATCCGGTGTTCCTGCTGAGGGTCTACTATGCTGTGCTCAGCTTATTATGTGTTGCTAGCTCCATTCAGCTCCGGTCCGATGCTGCGGTGCTTGCACCATACCACTTTAGTTCCTTTCTAGGTCGTGTCTCTGATATCCTGTCTGTGTCCTGATATTCTCTGCCTGAAGCCGTATCTGTTGTCCGGAGTCAAGATGTCCTGCCTTTGTCCTAGATGTTCAGCCTGTGCCCAGATATCCAGTCCGTGGTCCAGTCGGTGTTTCAGTAGGTACCACTTGTGTTCCTGGACGGGTTCCTCCTCTGTGTTCCAGGGGAGTCTCCAGTCTTGTTTCCTGGTGACGGCTCTGCCTGTCCGTTCTGGATCTGACCAGCCGATGTCTTGAGCTTCCATCTCGGTGTTCCTGGATCAGTGCTGTCCGTGTTTTGCCTGTTCCCTGGGGTCCATCTTGTGATGACGCCTGTCTGATGTTCTCCTGCTGTTCCAGAGCTGCGCCTGAGGCCTAAGAGAGAGGTTCTCCTGATATGCCTATGCCAGATGACCCTTGACTGCATCAACCCGTGATGACCTCTTGCCATTGTCTGCTGACCTGTGATGTGCACCCTTCCTTGATGTGCGGTATCGGGAGCCTACATTGTTATGTCTTGTGTTCTGTATGATGATGGTGTCTAAGTAAACTTCATGTTTCTTCATACCTGAAGTTGTGCTGTGTCATCTAGTCCTGCATGTCACCACCTTGCCAACATGCTCAGCTGCCACAGATCCCGGACGCTGCCCTTCTTTAGTCCGGGTACGCCCGGGCCCCCCTCTGTGGTCCAGTGGGTCCACATTCCATTACCACCTGGGACGCACGCCCCACATCGACGAGGCGTGGGAGCGTAAGCTAACTAAACTAGCCGCGTCCTTCCCTCGTGACAATAATGTGCCCCATATATTGCTCCATTCAGTATAATGAGCTTCATATATTGATCCATTCAGTATAATGGGCCTCATATATTGCTCAATTCAGTATAATGGGCCCCATATATTGCTCCATATTGTATTATAGGCCCAACATTAAGAGTAAACAAATACTTCTCCCCGTTCCCCTCTGCCCTGGTCTCTGCAGCGTGTCTTCTGACCCTCTGCACTGCTCAGCATAGATGGACCTCTGTAGTGAGGTCATCGTGCCCTTTGCGCTGAGACGTCACAGAGCTCAGACACAGAGGGGGATGATGGAAGAGGGATCATCAGGTGACGGCTCCCTCTACTATAATAAAATCAATAGTGGGCGGTTTACTCCAGAGCGCCAAGAAGGTAGCCCCAAAGGAAGGGGGAAAGTGCAAAGTCCCCCGCAGCTCCAGCCGAACACCTCCAATGGAGGATACAGACACATAAAAAAAAATGAAAGCTCAGTCTAAGGAGCGCCAAAAGAAGACTCTGACACCAGGATAGGGTTAAGCCACAACTCGTTTCAACCGAAATACCGCCTTCATCAGGTGGACATTTCCACCTGATGAAGATGGTATTTCCGTTGAAACGCTCCCTCTACTATGGCACAGGTACCCCCGACTCACGGGCCCCATAGCAGCTGTGTGAGCCCCCCATTTGTCCAGGGCCCCAGCACTTTTGCGGGTGCGCCGGATGGGGACCCGACCATGCTCATTGGGGTCAAATTTACCTAGAGAAATCATGGATTTTTACTAATATTGCAGTAACTATATTCTCTAGCGGTAGGAACATTCTTGATTGTGTATTCATAAATTCAGATGAATTTTATTGGTTTCAACACATCTGAATTTGTAATCACTAATTAGTGTGGCTACTTTAGATCACTTCCTGTTTTAGATCAAATTCTATGACTAAAAGTATGAAATGTTCGAAGCATATAAGCAAAGCTGTGATTGTTGTTTCAGAGTGCGGCACGATGCATTTCATTATTATTATTTATTTATATAGCACCATTAATTCCATGGTGCTGTACAAGAGAAGGGGCTACATCAAAATACAAATATCACTTAATTCTACAGATATGATAAAGCAAAGATAACTTTTTATCCCCAAATGTCAGATTGTTTAATGAAACAATGAAGTTATGAATTGCATTGCACAATAAAAAGCAAGCGATGATCTTTACACCCATAAGGCATGAGAATCCTAAACACAGGATCCCCTCTATTAACTGAAAGTTCACAAAGTGAGTATGAAAAACCATTAAACCCAGTTTACTGTCAAAAAGTGAGGGATGGTTTCTGACTGTGTTATAAGGCTCCATTGATTTCCCCTTTTATAAGAAAAAAAAGATTAGGGGATCCTGTTAGTAATCATCTGAGCTGACTCCTCGCTAAACAAAGATATCAAATTAACTATTCCCAGAATAGTTAGCATTAAGCCAACTTGCCATTGTTATATGTCTGGACAGGTTTCCATATTCTCATCTATCAATTACTGTAATTTGGCATGAATTTTGTTCCCATTGCAGTCCCCCATTTTTGCAGAGCACGTAGAAATTCTAGCTGCAATTCACATAAGATCCTTTTTCTTATCATGGAGTATGCCTGATTTGTTAATGATCCAGAGAGACAATGCCTAAATTGATGGGATGGTGAAATTTTAATACCTTTAATGTAATGGGCTGCCTATATAACACCTAGGCCTGGTCTTCCATAGCAAAATCCATTCACGTATTAGAGTAAGCAACTGGGTTAATGTTTTAAGACCTGTCAAATCTCACAGTTAGGATGTGGTAATTCTCACGAGAGGACTTGAACAAAGAAGCTGATGATGTGAGTGCGACTAAACTGGGTGGACACAAGGAGTATATTTTACTTATTATGCAACTATGAATTCTACTATTTGCTACCATGAAATGTATTACATTTATGAGCGGAACTCCTATATTCATAAAATGCGTAAATATACAAACATTCCGGGAAGCCCTCGGAGATTGTTAAAAATCACATGCTAGTGTATTTTTTTGTATTCTTTCCAGCCATAATCAGAAATGAATTGAATTTGAAGGCTACTCTAACACACGGAAGTGCTCTCTGACCTGGCTAATAGAGAGGGTGCAAGAGTGGGAGACCCTCCATTACATCTACATAGAGCATATTTGCAGACAACCCATTTAAAGGAAACATTTCGGATTCAGAGAGGGGTATAGAGTAGTGACAGACAGACAAGCCTTCATATCATCGGAGTCCTTGCTGTAGCGCCGGCCGCTAGCCACATATTCGACATGTACAGTGGGGCAAAAAAGTATTTAGTCAGTCAGCAATAGTGCAAGTTCCACCACTTAAAAAGATGAGAGGCGTCTGTAATTTACATCATAGGTAGACCTCAACTATGGGAGACAAACTGAGAAAACAAAATCCAGAAAATCACATTGTCTGTTTTTTTAACAATTTATTTGCATATTATGGTGGAAAATAAGTATTTGGTCAGAAGCAAACAATCAAGATTTCTGGCTCTCACAGACCTGTAACTTCTTCTTTAAGAGTCTCCTCTTTCCTCCACTCATTACCTGTAGTAATGGCACCTGTTTAAACTTGTTATCAGTATAAAAAGACACCTGTGCACACCCTCAAACAGTCTGACTCCAAACTCCACAATGGTGAAGACCAAAGAGCTGTCAAAGGACACCAGAAACAAAATTGTAGCCCTGCACCAGGCTGGGAAGACTGAATCTGCAATAGCCAACCAGCTTGGAGTGAAGAAATCAACAGTGGGAGCAATAATTAGAAAATGGAAGACATACAAGACCACTGATAATCTCCCTCGATCTGGGGCTCCACGCAAAATCCCACCCCGTGGGGTCAGAATGATCACAAGAACGGTGAGCAAAAATCCCAAAACCACGCGGGGGGACCTAGTGAATGAACTGCAGAGAGCTGGGACCAATGTAACAAGGCCTACCATAAGTAACACACTAGGCCACCATGGACTCAGATCCTGCAGTGGCAGACGTGTCCCAATGCTTAAGCCAGTACATGTCCGGGCCCGTCTGAAGTTTGCTAGAGAGCATTTGGATGATCCAGAGGAGTTTTGGGAGAATGTCATATGGTCTGATGAAATCAAACTGGAACTGTTTGGTAGAAACACAACTTGTCGTGTTTGGAGGAAAAAGAATACTGAGTTGCATCCATCAAACACCATACCTACTGTAAAGCATGGTGGTGGAAACATCATGCTTTGGGGCTGTTTCTCTGCAAAGGGGCCAGGACGACTGATCCGGGTACATGAAAGAATGAATGGGGCCATGTATCGTGAGATTTTGAGTGCAAACCTCCTTCCATCAGCAAGGGCATTGAAGATGAAACGTGGCTGGGTCTTTGAACATGACAATGATCCAAAGCACACCGCTAGGGCAACGAAGGAGTGGCTTCGTAAGAAGCATTTCAAGGTCCTGGAGTGGCCTAGCCAGTCTCCAGATCTCAACCCTATAGAAAACCTTTGGAGGGAGTTGAAAGTCTGTGTTGCCAAGCGAAAAGCCAAAAACATCACTGCTCTAGAGGAGATCTGCATGGAGGAATGGGCCAACATACCAACAACAGTGTGTGGCAACCTTGTGAAGACTTACAGAAAACGTTTGACCTCTGTCATTGCCAACAAAGGATATATTACAAAGTATTGAGATGAAATTTTGTTTCTGACCAAATACTTATTTTCCACCATAATATGCAAATAAAATGTAAAAAAAAACAGACAATGTGATTTTCTGGATTTTTTTTTCTCAGTTTGTCTCCCATAGTTGAGGTCTACCTATGATGTAAATTACAGACGCCTCTCATCTTTTTAAGTGGTGGAACTTGCAATATTGCTGACTGACTAAATACTTTTTTGCCCCACTGTATGTTCTGGCACTGGCACTTACCTGGAGCAGCCAGTGCCAGGCAGCAGCTGCCAAGGCAAACAGGATCATGGGGTGCATTAAAAGAGGTCTGGATACACATGATGAGAGCATTATACTGCCTCTGTACAAATCCCTAGTTAGACCGCACATGGAGTACTGTGTCCAGTTTTGGGCACCGGTGCTCAGGAAGGATATAATGGAATTAGAGAGAGTACAAAGGAGGGCAACAAAATTAATAAAGGGGATGGGAGAACTACAATACCTAGATAGATTAGCGAAATTAGGATTATTTAGTCTAGAAAAAAGACGACTGAGGGGCGATCTAATAACCATGTATAAGTATATAAGGGGACAATACAAATATCTCGCTGAGGATCTGTTTATACCAAGGAAGGTGATGGGCACAAGGGGGCATTCTTTGCGTCTGGAGGAGAGAAGGTTTTTCCACCAACATAGAAGAGGATTCTTTACTGTTAGGGCAGTGAGAATCTGGAATTGCTTGCCTGAGGAGGTGGTGATGGCGAACTCAGTCGAGGGGTTCAAGAGAGGCCTGGATGTCTTCCTGGAGCAGAACAATATTGTATCATACAATTATTAGGTTCTGTAGAAGGACGTAGATCTGGGGATTTATTATGATGGAATATAGGCTGAACTGGATGGACAAATGTCTTTTTTCGGCCTTACTAACTATGTTACTATGTTCTCCAAAACTGGTGACAGACAGCTTATATCAGGGTGTCTGTCACGGCACAATACTGCCCTAAGGGAGGGAATTAGGAGCCTGACAAGGTCCTTTTAAGGTTACCTTTTAAAGGGATAAAAGTGTCCTGCTTGAGTGATGGCACATCAGCAGCACTTCCACATTCAATCTTTACGAGCACACACCCCTATTGAAGGATTTTGCTCAGAAAAGGTCATTGTTAAATTACCGGTTGAAGGTCTGGGCTGTAATTCACGGTGCACACCTTATTATTTTTGTCCCTTGTATGACCAGTTTTTCACTGAATGTCCGTCACAAACAACTGCTGGGGATACGGTTTCCTTATATGTTCCCTTCTGAACGGTTTAGGGGTGCGTTTGTGGCCATCAGGTTCCTCATCCCTCCGAATCTCCTCTTGAAGTCGATCTACTCTGGTTCCAGGGGTGGAACAACCTTGGTAGACGCTGGTGAAAAGGCTGACTCTCTCCGCTCTTCGGTAACAAGAGGCCAGTGATATCAATCTCTCACTGTAGCCATCTGGTCCAAAGGGAAGGAAAGGTTTATTGGGGGAAGGCCGCATCCTTGCACACTCCTGTTGTACGGCACGCCTCACATTTTTATGCCCTATGAATGGAGAGCACAATCTCTGGCTCTTTGAAAGAGGTGGTCACTTCTCCATCACCATCCCGAAACCGGGGACGGCTGTGACAAAGCTATGGTAAGTGGCCGCAATGATGGTGTCCTGTTTCGGGTGGAGATATTTATTGGGGCACTACATGGTGGCCCGATTCTAACATATCGGGTATTCTAGAACAGGGGTCCCCAACTCCAGTCCTCAAGGCCCACCAACATGTCATGTTTTCAGGATTTCCTTAGTCTTGCCCAGGTAATAATTGCATCACCTGTGCAATGCAAAGGAAATCCTGAAAACATGACCTGTTGGTGGGCCTTGAGGACTGGAGTTGGGGACCCCTGTTCTAGAATATGTAGGTGGTGTACAGCACAGGCTACGTACTATATTGCACAGTGACGTAGTATATAACACAACCGACGTAGTATATAACATAGCTACGTAGTATATAACAGAGCTACATAGTATGTAACACAGCGTACGTAGTATATAGCAGAGCTACGTAGTATATAACACAGCCACGTAGTATATAACATAGCCACGTGGTGTATTGCACAGGTATGTAGTATATTGGTCAGCCACATAGTATATAACTTAGCCATGTAGTATATTGTAGAACCAGGTAGTATATTGCACAGGAACGTAGTATATAACACAGTCACGTAGTGTATTGCACAGCTATGTAGTATATTGGTCAGCAACGTAATATATAACATAGCCACGTAGTATATTGTAGAGGCACGTAGTATATTGCAAAGCTACATAGTCGGCCACCTTTTTTCGTGCCCACCTGAAAAGGGCAGATACTACCGAAAATTAGGTCAGACGGAGCACAAGGTGCCTCCTTCATTAAAGTCAACAGCGGATACGCCTGAATCCCGTTTTTCAGGACTCCACACGGAGCCATTGGCGTAGGGTAAAGGGTGATGTGAACACTTGAGGGTAATTCTGAACTTTGATCACCCAGATTTATTATTTTTATTTGTTTTTTTTTTTTTCTCTTACAGCATGGTCTGTACTTGATGGATGCAGCCCCTGATTGGCTGCAGTGGTCACATACTGCCCACGTTGGAAGTGAAGACGAGGATATTGTTGGGGGATGTCACCAGAGGAACTGCAGGGGAGCCGAGCCCAGCGTATATGTGTATAGGGGACAGTAGGGATAGTTGTCCATCCGACAGCAATCTCGTGTATGGCCAGCTTTACTCCTCTCTACCTGCTGAGAACACGTACACACTCGCCCAAATTGAGGGTACATGTGTGTCCCGAGGGTCCAGAGAGATAGCTGTCAGCAGCGTGAGCATTGTGCATGGCCATCCATAATCCGATAATCCAGAAATTGTGATGTTTCACCAGACAGAGCTACGACCACCAGTCCTCAAGCAATCTACTCTTGGCAAATCTGAAGCCCAGGAGGGCAAATCCCTTCCTTATATGAGGATACACCCACACAGTTTAGCTTGTTAGTTGGGGGTCTGTATCCCCCACAATGACTAAAATGAAGGGTGTTTGATCTATATTTGGGGTTTATAGGGAATCTGTCTGCAGGTTTTTGCTATATAATCTGACAGCAGCATGTTGTAGGGACAGAGACCCTGATTCCAGCCATGTGTCACTTAGTTTACTGGGGGCCGCAGTTGAGATAGAATCAGTTTTTTTTCTGCTGCAAAGCTCAGAATGCTGAGCCCTGTATAACCCCGCCCACACCACTGATTGGACACTTTTTGTGTATCATTGCTGGGGGGCGTGGTTGGACCAGGAGGCACGAGACATCTAGTCCTGTACTGATTATCTCCTGCTGATAAAACTCCCATTTTATTGAAACAGCAACACACAGCCCAGTAAGTGATATGTCGCTGGAATCAGCGTCTCTGCCCCAACATCATGCTGCTCACATATTACACAACAACCTGCTGAGATTCCATTTAATGTTAAATTTCCCACACATCATATGATCAGTTGATTTGGATATTAGCTGAGGGTCCCTAGATATTCCGGGGGTCCAGCACTAACCCACTAGTGAGATATCGATGACGTATAATGAATATGGTATATCTTATATATCTAGTACGTGACTGTAATACCTTACGCTGCGTCGGTAAAGAAAACAGTGACTGGCCCGATATCCCTTCTCTCATAACTTTGCGCCGTTTCCTTTGCACGGCGCAGATTTCTGGACTTTCTGGTCCGGCCGCATACCTGGCTCCAGATATAAGCTGAACCTGACATGAACCATATAAAGACACCTATACAAAACACATGTACCTATGGGGACACCATTCCTGCATTCCCCCGCCCTGACCTGCTTCTCCTGAAAAACCTGTAGCCGCCCGTCACCTCTCACCCTCCTGAAAGGGACGTGGCAGGAGAATAGTGGAGCAGACTCCTCTGGCGCGGAGACCAGATTTACAGCTACCTGTATCTACCTGCTCGTATTCCTATTATATAAACCTTCCTGCGAGAGGTTCAGGGGAGAAATTACGGCTATATGGCGACATGACTGACTCCGCCATGCACATACTCGGCTCAGCATTTGTGTGTTTTCTATGGGGCGGGAGGAGAAAGCCTCTGGGGATCCCATTGCACATTTCTGGGGTGATTAAATCCTGACCCCACCCTTTTCGGCGTATCTCTGACTAACCCCATAGTGCCCACTTTTGAGCGAGGGATTACATAAATCTTGGCCCTGGAGTCCTGTGAAGTCTGGGACAGTCGGCGAGTATACATTAGATGGTCGGTCGACTGCCATCCAACGTGTACGGGGGTCTTTAAAGGGACTCCTTCATTACCCTTTAGGCTAGTTTCACACATCTGGCATTCACGGTCTGAGTGTAGACAGTGGTGTAACCAGACTCTGATGTGCCCCGGTCCATAGACTACAAGTGCACTGGTGGGAGTATTGGTGCACTTGCACTCTATGACTTCTCCATGCTGGCACCACTCCTGTGTCTTGATTGACAGCAGAGACAGAGGCTCTGCTACATAACATCATTTCTGCTCTCAATCAAGAAGTGGTGATGGCGCTTTGAGGAAGAGCCATAGACCGCAAGTGCACTACTGGGCGTATTGGTGCACTTGCACTCTATGGCTTCTCCATGCTGGCAGCACCCCTGCATCTTGACTGACAGCAGAGACAGAGGCTCTTCTACATAACGTCATCTCTGATGTCAATCAAGAAGTGGTGATGGCACTGTGAGGAACAGACATAGAATATAAGTTCACTGCTGAGTGTATCGGTGCACTTGCACTCTATGGCTTCCCCATGCTGGCAGCGCCCCTTGCATCTTGATTGACAACAGAGACAAAGGCTCTGCCCCATAACGTCATCTCTGCTGTCAATCAAGAATCGGTGATAGCGCTGTGAGGAAGAGCCATAGACTGTAAGTGCACTGCAGAGCATATCGGTGCACTTGCAGTCTATGGCTTCTCCGTGCTGGCGTCACCCCTGCATCTTGACTGACAGCAGAAAGAGACAGAGGCTGTGCTACATAACGTCATCTCTGCTGTCAATCAAGAAGCAGTGATGGCACTGTGAGGAAGAGCCATAGACTGCAAGTGCACTACTGGGTGTATTGGTGCACTTACAGTCTATGGCTTCTCCATGCTGGCAGCGCCCCTGCATCTTGACTGACAGCAGAGACAGAGGCTCTGCTACATAACGTCATCTCTGCTGTCAATCAAGAATCGGTGATAGCCCTGTGAGGAAGAGCCATAGACTGTAAGTGCACTGCAGGGCATTTCGTGCACTTGCAGTCTATGGCTTCTCCATGCTGACGTCACCCCTACATCTTGCTTGACCGCAGAGACAGAGGCTGTGCTACATAACGTCATCTCTGCTCTCTGCTGTCAATCAAGAAGCGGTGATGGTGCTGTGAGGAAGAGCCATAGACTGCAAGTGCACTACCTGGTGTATTGGTGCACTTGCAGTCAATGGCTTCTCCGTGCTGACGTCACCTCTCCATCTTGATTGACCGCAGAGACAGAGGCTCTGCTACATAACGTCATCTTTGCTGTCAATCAATAAGCGGTGAAAGCGCTGTGAGGAACAGCCTTAAACTATAAGTGCACTGCTGGGTGCATCGTTGCACTTGCAGTCTACGGCTCCTCTCTTAAGCAACAGCAGAGTCTCTGTCACCGAGGCAAAAGGCCAAATTTCAGCACAGCAGATGGCGCTGGGATGGGCGTCTTTCTTTACCCTGCCGTATCCCGCACTACCTCTGCTTGCCTGGGGGTCGTGTTAAGGACGGGTTCCCTTTAACAATTCCTGGTCAAGAAAGTGAAGGACTGCGCTCGCCTACACCATGCAGCTTCCTCACATACTTCATGCTCCAAATCCTCAGTATGTGCAAAACACAAGAGCTGCTGTCAGTCACTAAACGAGACCCGGGAACGGACATTTTACTGCTGAGATCCCTCTGCCGTACGCAGGACCCTGACTCCAGCGGCGGGCGCTGCGCCAGCACATCCATTAACAGCTTTGTCACACGCGGGTGGATTATCTGCAGTGCGGAGTCCAGCTGCAGACGGCGGGGATCGCAGTGTCCGCCCGAATGTCCAGCGCCTGCAAACACTGACGTGGAAGTCACAGAAGAAGGGGGGAAAAAAAAGCAACAAAAAAAAAAATATTTTTTTTTTCTTTTGTATTTTCATAAGGAAAATTCGAGCTGTTTGTTCTGTAAGGTAAATATTTAACGTAAAGCGCACGAGGCCGATCTGTAAACAGCAACTTACAGATCCGTGACCGGAATTCTGCAAATATTCCTGCACCCAGCTACGAGCACGTCATGGCCGGGTAACGCTGTGGACGCCATGTCCCTGCAGATATGATCAATATGCCGGGAAAAGTGTCCTAGTTTAACAAAAAAATACCAATCTGCATATTTTATTAAATAAATCTGTTTGGCCTGATGTTGCTGGTATACTAACTTCTATAATCCTGTATAATCTGATTTTCTAAGTGCAGCTGGATTGGAATCGGACTATGCTCATTTTAATAGTAAAGGGGGAAGGTTTAGAAAAGAATTATACAACCCAAAGTAATTATAACAGCCTCTTCAGGTTCAAGCGATCTAATTAATAATATATTCAAGTTCATATTGTAAAATCTAGCAATGATGTTCTTTACAGGGTGAAAGATAATTCAAAGTTCTCATTGGTTGACACTATCTATGCTTATAGGATCTTCCAATAAGCTAATGTCTCAATAAAAGGGAGACATCAGACCTCTCCTCCTCCTAATACACAGACCTCAGGACACACAGACCTCTCCTCCTCCTAATACACAGACATCAGGACACACAGACCTCTCCTCCTCCTAATGCACAGACATCAGGACACACAGACCTCTCCTCCTAATACACAGACCTCAGGACACACAGACCTCTCCTCCTAATACACAGACATCAGGACACACAGACCTCTCCTCCTAATACACAGACCTCAGGACACACAGACCTCTCCTCCTCCTAATACACAGACCTCAGGACACACAGACCTCTCCTCCTCCTAATACACAGACCTCAGGACACACAGACCTCTCCTCCTCCTAATACACAGACCTCAGGACACACAGACCTCTCCTCCTAATACACAGACCTCAGGACACACAGACCTCTCCTCCTAATACACAGACATCAGGACACACAGACCTCTCCTCCTAATACACAGACCTCAGGACACACAGACCTCTCCTCCTCCTTATACACAGACATCAGGACACACAGACCTCTCCTCCTCCTAATACACAGACATCAGGACACACAGACCTCTCCTCCTAATGCACAGACATCAGGACACACAGACCTCTCCTCCTCCTTATACACAGACATCAGGACACACAGACCTCTCCTCCTCCTTATACACAGACATCAGGACACACAGACCTCTCCTCCTCCTAATACACAGACATCAGGACACACAGACCTCTCCTCCTAATGCACAGACATCAGGACACACAGACCTCTCCTCCTCCTTATACACAGACATCAGGACACACAGACCTCTCCTCCTCCTAATACACAGACATCAGGACACACAGACCTCTCCTCCTCCTTATACACAGACATCAGGACACACAGACCTCTCCTCCTCCTAATACACAGACATCAGCACACACAGACCTCTCCTCCTCCTTATACACAGACATCAGGACACACAGACCTCTCCTCCTGCTCCTAATACACAGTCATCAGGACACACAGACCTCTCCTCCTCCTAATACACAGACATCAGGACACACAGACCTCTCCTCCTGCTCCTAATACACAGTCATCAGGACACACAGACCTCTCCTCCTCCTAATACACAGACATCAGGACACACAGACCTCTCCTCCTCCTAATATACAGACATCAGGACACACAGACCTCTCCTCCTCCTAATATGCAGACATCAGGACACACAGACCTCTCCTCCTAATACACAGCCATCAGGGCACACAGACCTCTCCTCCTCCTCATACACAGACATCAGGACACACAGACCTCTCCTCCTCCTAATACACAGACATCAGGACACACAGACCTCTCCTCCTCCTAATACACAGACCTCAGAACACACAGACCTCTCCTCCTCCTAATACACAGACATCAGGACACACAGACCTCTCCTCCTCCTAATACACAGACATCAGGACACACAGACCTCTCCTCCTCCTAATACACAGACCTCAGAACACACAGACCTCTCCTCCTCCTAATACACAGACATCAGGACACACAGACCTCTCCTCCTCCTAATATGCAGACATCAGGACACACAGACCTCTCCTCCTAATACACAGCCATCAGGGCACACAGACCTCTCCTCCTCCTCATACACAGACCTCAGGACACACAGACCTCTCCTCCTCCTAATACACAGACATCAGGACACAGACCTCTCCTCCTCCTAATACACAGACCTCAGAACACACAGACCTCTCCTCCTCCTAATACACAGACATCAGGACACACAGACCTCTCCTCCTCCTAATACACAGACATCAGGACACACAGACCTATCCTCCTAATACACAGCCATCAGGACACACAGACCTCTCCTCCTAATACACAGACCTCAGGACACACAGACCTCTCCTCCTCCTAATACACAGATATCAGGACACACAGACCTCTCCTCCTAATACACAGATATCAGGACACACAGACCTCTCCTCCTCCTAATACACAGATATCAGGACACACAGACCTCTCCTCCTCCTAATACACAGACATCAGGACACACAGACCTCTCCTCCTCCTAATACACAGTCATCAGGACACACAGACCTCTCCTCCTCCTAATACACAGACATCAGGACACACAGACCTCTCCTCCTCCTAATACACAGCCATCAGGACACACAGACCTCTCCTCCTCCTAATACACAGCCATCAGGACACACAGACCTCGCCTCCTCCTAATACACAGATATCAGGACACACAGACCTCTCCTCCTCCTAATACACAGCCATCAGGACACACAGACCTCGCCTCCTCCTAATACACAGATATCAGGACACACAGACCTCTCCTCCTAATACACAGATATCAGGACACACAGACCTCTCCTCCTCCTAATACAGACATCAGGACACACAGACCTCTCCTCCTCCTAATACAGAAATCAGGACACACAGACCTCTCCTCCTCCTAATACACAGCCATCAGGACACACAGACCTCTCCTCCTCCTAATACAGAAATCAGGACACACAGACCTCGCCTCCTCCTAATACACAGATATCAGGACACACAGACCTCTCCTCCTAATACACAGCCATCAGGACACACAGACCTCTCCTCCTCCTAATACAGACATCAGGACACACAGACCTCTCCTTCTCCTAATACAGAAATCAGGACACACAGACCTCTCCTCCTCCTAATACAGACATCAGGACACACAGACCTCTCCTCCTCCTAATACAGAAATCAGGACACACAGACCTCTCCTCCTCCTAATACACAGCCATCAGGACACACAGACCTCTCCTCCTCCTAATACACAGACATCAGGACACACAGACCTCTCCTCCTAATATACAGACATCAGGACACACAGACCTCGCCTCCTCCTAATACACAGACCACTCCTCCTCCGTATACACAGCATCAGGACACACAGACCTCTCCTCCTAATACACAGCCATCAGGGCACACAGACCTCTCCTCCTCCTAATATACAGGCATCAGGACACACAGACCTCTCCTCCTCCTAATACACAGTCATCAGGACACACAGACCTCTCCTCCTCCTAATACACAGCCATCAGGACACACAGACCTCTCCTCCTCCTAATACACAGCCATCAGGACACACAGACCTCTCCTCCTCCTAATACACAGCCATCAGGACACACAGACCTCTCCTCCTCCTAATACAGACATCAGGACACACAGACCTCTACTCCTCCTAATACACAGACATCAAGACACACAGACATCTCCTCCTAATATACAGACATCAGGACACACAGACCTCTCCTCCTCCTAATACACAGACCTCTCCTCCTCCTAATACACAGCCATCAGGACACACAGACCTCTCCTCCTCCTAATACACAGCCATCAGGACACACAGACCTCTCCTCCTAATATACAGACATCAGGACACACAGACTTCTCCTCCTCCTAATACACAGACCTCTCCTCCTCCTAATACACCGACATCAAGACACACAGAACTCTCCTCCTAATATACAGGCATCAGGACACACAGACCTCTCCTCCTCCTAATATACAGACATCAGGACACACAGACTTCTCCTCCTCCTAATACACAGACCTCTCCACCTCCTAATATACAGCCATCAGGACACACAGACCTCTCCTCCTCCTAATACACAGCCATCAGGACACACAGACCTCTCCTCCTAATATACAGCCATCAGGACACACAGACCTCTCCTCCTCCTAATACACAGATATCAGGGCACACAGACCTTCCCTCCTCCTTATACACAGACATCAGGACACACAGACCTCTCCTCCTAATATACAGACATCAGGATACACAGACCTCTCCTCTTAATATACAGGCATCAGGACACACAGACCTCGCCTCCTCCTAATACACAGATATCAGGACACACAGACCTCTCCTCCTAATACACAGCCATCAGGACACACAGACCTCTCCTCCTCCTAATACAGACATCAGGACACACAGACCTCTCCTTCTCCTAATACAGAAATCAGGACACACAGACCTCTCCTCCTCCTAATACAGACATCAGGACACACAGACCTCTCCTCCTCCTAATACAGAAATCAGGACACACAGACCTCTCCTCCTCCTAATACACAGCCATCAGGACACACAGACCTCTCCTCCTCCTAATACACAGACATCAGGACACACAGACCTCTCCTCCTAATATACAGACATCAGGACACACAGACCTCGCCTCCTCCTAATACACAGACCACTCCTCCTCCGTATACACAGCATCAGGACACACAGACCTCTCCTCCTAATACACAGCCATCAGGGCACACAGACCTCTCCTCCTCCTAATATACAGGCATCAGGACACACAGACCTCTCCTCCTCCTAATACACAGTCATCAGGACACACAGACCTCTCCTCCTCCTAATACACAGCCATCAGGACACACAGACCTCTCCTCCTCCTAATACACAGCCATCAGGACACACAGACCTCTCCTCCTCCTAATACACAGCCATCAGGACACACAGACCTCTCCTCCTCCTAATACAGACATCAGGACACACAGACCTCTACTCCTCCTAATACACAGACATCAAGACACACAGACATCTCCTCCTAATATACAGACATCAGGACACACAGACCTCTCCTCCTCCTAATACACAGACCTCTCCTCCTCCTAATACACAGCCATCAGGACACACAGACCTCTCCTCCTCCTAATACACAGCCATCAGGACACACAGACCTCTCCTCCTAATATACAGACATCAGGACACACAGACTTCTCCTCCTCCTAATACACAGACCTCTCCTCCTCCTAATACACCGACATCAAGACACACAGAACTCTCCTCCTAATATACAGGCATCAGGACACACAGACCTCTCCTCCTCCTAATATACAGACATCAGGACACACAGACTTCTCCTCCTCCTAATACACAGACCTCTCCACCTCCTAATATACAGCCATCAGGACACACAGACCTCTCCTCCTCCTAATACACAGCCATCAGGACACACAGACCTCTCCTCCTAATATACAGCCATCAGGACACACAGACCTCTCCTCCTCCTAATACACAGATATCAGGGCACACAGACCTTCCCTCCTCCTTATACACAGACATCAGGACACACAGACCTCTCCTCCTAATATACAGACATCAGGATACACAGACCCCTCCTCCTAATACACAGCCATCAGGACACACAGACCTCTCCTCCTAATATACAGACATCAGGATACACAGACCTCTCCTCTTAATATACAGGCATCAGGACACACAGACCTCTCCTCCTCCTAATACACAGACCTCTCCTCCTAATATACAGCCATCAGGACACACAGACCTCTCCTCCTCCTAATACACAGATATCAGGGCACACAGACCTTCCCTCCTCCTTATACACAGACATCAGGACACACAGACCTCTCCTCCTCCTAATACAGACATCAGGACACACAGACCTCTCCTCCTCCTAATACAGACATCAAGACACACAGACATCTCCTCCTAATATACAGGCAACAGGACACACAGACCTCTCCTCCTAATATACAGACATCAGGACACACAGACCTCTCCTCCTCCTAATACACAGACCTCTCCTCCTCCTAATATACAGCCATCATGACACACAGACCTCTCCTCCTCCTAATACACAGATATCAGGGCACACAGACCTCTCCTCCTCATACACAGTCATCAGGACACACAGACCTCTCCTCCTCCTTATACACAGACATCAGGACACACAGACCTCTCCTCCTTCTAATACACAGACATCAGGACACACAGACCTCTCCTCCTTCTAATACACAGACATCAGGACACACAGACCTCTCCTCCTAATACACAGTCATCAGGACACACAGACCTCTCCTCCTCCTAATACAGTCATCAGGACACACAGACCTCTCCTCCTAATATACAGACATCAGGACACAAAGACCTCTCCTCCTCCTAATACACAGATATCAGGGCACACAGACCTCTCCTCCTTCTAATACACAGACATCAGGACACACAGACCTCTCCTCCTAATACACAGTCATCAGGACACACAGACCTCTCCTCCTCCTAATACAGTCATCAGGACACACAGACCTCTCCTCCTAATATACAGACATCAGGACACACAGACCTTCCCTCCTCCTTATACACAGACATCAGGACACACAGACCTCTCCTCCTTCTAATACACAGACATCAGGACACACAGACCTCTCCTCCTTCTAATACACAGACATCAGGACACACAGACCTCTCCTCCTAATACACAGTCATCAGGACACACAGACCTCTCCTCCTCCTAATACACAGACATCAGGACACACAGACCTCTCCTCCTAATACACAGTCATCAGGACACACAGACCTCTCCTCCTCCTAATACACAGACATCAGGACACACAGACCTCTCCTCCTAATACACAGCCATCAGGACACACAGACCTCTCCTCCTAATATACAGGCATCAGGACACACAGACCTCTCCTCCTCCTAATACACAGACCTCTCCTCCTCCTAATATACAGCCATCAGGACACACAGACCTCTCCTCCTCCTAATACACAGACATCAGGACACACAGACCTCTCCTCCTCCTAATACACAGACCTCAGAACACACAGACCTCTCCTCCTCGTAATATACAGGCATCAGGACACACAGACCTCTCCTCCTCCTAATACACAGACCTCTCCTCCTCCTAATATACAGCCATCAGGACACACATACCTCTCCTCCTCCTAATATACAGCCATCAGGACACACAGACCTCTCCTCCTCCTAATACACAGACATCAGGACACACAGACCTCTCCTCTTAATATACAGGCATCAGGACACACAGACCTCTCCTCCTAATACACAGCCATCAGGACACACAGACCTCTCCTCCTAATATACAGGCATCAGGACACACAGACCTCTCCTCCTCCTAATACACAGCCATCAGGACACACAAACCTCTCCTCCTAATATACAGACATCAGGACACACAGACTTCTCCTCCTCCTAATACACAGACCTCTCCTCCTCCTAATACACCGACATCAAGACACACAGAACTCTCCTCCTAATATACAGGCATCAGGACACACAGACCTCTCCTCCTAATATACAGACATCAGGACACACAGACTTCTCCTCCTCCTAATACACAGACCTCTCCTCCTCCTAATATACAGCCATCAGGACACACAGACCTCTCCTCCTCCTAATACACAGCCATCAGGACACACAGACCTCTCCTCCTAATATACAGCCATCAGGACACACAGACCTCTCCTCCTCCTAATACACAGATATCAGGGCACACAGACCTTCCCTCCTCCTTATACACAGACATCAGGACACACAGACCTCTCCTCTTTCTAATACACAGACATCAGGATACACAGACCTCTCCTCTTAATATACAGGCATCAGGACACACAGACCTCTCCTCCTAATACACAGCCATCAGGACACACAGACCTCTCCTCCTAATATACAGACATCAGGATACACAGACCTCTCCTCTTAATATACAGGCATCAGGACACACAGACCTCTCCTCCTCCTAATACACAGCCATCAGGACACACAGACCTCTCCTCCTAATATACAGGCATCAGGACACACAGACCTCTCCTCCTCCTAATACACAGACCTCTCCTCCTCCTAATATACAGCCATCAGGACACACAGACCTCTCCTCCTCCTAATACACAGATATCAGGGCACACAGACCTTCCCTCCTCCTTATACACAGACATCAGGACACACAGACCTCTCCTCCTCCTAATACAGACATCAGGACACACAGACCTCTCCTCCTCCTAATACAGACATCAAGACACACAGACATCTCCTCCTAATATACAGGCATCAGGACACACAGACCTCTCATCCTCCTAATACACAGACCTCTCCTCCTCCTAATATACAGCCATCATGACACACAGACCTCTCCTCCTCCTAATACACAGACCTCTCCTCCTCCTAATACACAGCCATCAGGACACACAGACCTCTCCTCCTAATATACAGGCATCAGGACACACAGACCTCTCCTCCTCCTAATACACAGCCATCAGGACACACAAACCTCTCCTCCTAATATACAGACATCAGGACACACAGACTTCTCCTCCTCCTAATACACAGACCTCTCCTCCTCCTAATACACCGACATCAAGACACACAGAACTCTCCTCCTAATATACAGGCATCAGGACACACAGACCTCTCCTCCTAATATACAGACATCAGGACACACAGACTTCTCCTCCTCCTAATACACAGACCTCTCCTCCTCCTAATACACAGCCATCAGGACACACAGACCTCTCCTCCTAATATACAGCCATCAGGACACACAGACCTCTCCTCCTCCTAATACACAGATATCAGGGCACACAGACCTTCCCTCCTCCTTATACACAGACATCAGGACACACAGACCTCTCCTCCTTCTAATACACAGACATCAGGATACACAGACCTCTCCTCTTAATATACAGGCATCAGGACACACAGACCTCTCCTCCTAATACACAGCCATCAGGACACACAGACCTCTCCTCCTAATATACAGACATCAGGATACACAGACCTCTCCTCTTAATATACAGGCATCAGGACACACAGACCTCTCCTCCTCCTAATACACAGACCTCTCCTCCTCCTAATATACAGCCATCAGGACACACAGACCTCTCCTCCTCCTAATACACAGATATCAGGGCACACAGACCTTCCCTCCTCCTTATACACAGTCATCAGGACACACAGACCTCTCCTCCTCCTAATACAGACATCAGGACACACAGACCTCTCCTCCTCCTAATACAGACATCAAGACACACAGACATCTCCTCCTAATATACAGGCATCAGGACACACAGACCTCTCCTCCTAATATACAGACATCAGGACACACAGACCTCTCATCCTCCTAATACACAGACCTCTCCTCCTCCTAATATACAGCCATCATGACACACAGACCTCTCCTCCTCCTAATACACAGACCTCTCCTCCTCCTAATATACAGCCATCATGACACACAGACCTCTCCTCCTCCTAATACACAGATATCAGGGCACACAGACCTCTCCTCCTAATACACAGTCATCAGGACACACAGACCTCTCCTCCTCCTTATACACAGACATCAGGACACACAGACCTCTCCTCCTTCTAATACACAGACATCAGGACACACAGACCTCTCCTCCTTCTAATACACAGACATCAGGACACACAGACCTCTCCTCCTAATACACAGTCATCAGGACACACAGACCTCTCCTCCTCCTAATACAGTCATCAGGACACACAGACCTCTCCTCCTAATATACAGACATCAGGACACACAGACCTTCCCTCCTCCTTATACACAGACATCAGGACACACAGACCTCTCCTCCTTCTAATACACAGACATCAGGACACACAGACCTCTCCTCCTAATACACAGTCATCAGGACACACAGACCTCTCCTCCTCCTAATACACAGACATCAGGACACACAGACCTCTCCTCCTAATACACAGTCATCAGGACACACAGACCTCTCCTCCTCCTAATACACAGACATCAGGACACACAGACCTCTCCTCCTAATACACAGCCATCAGGACACACAGACCTCTCCTCCTAATATACAGGCATCAGGACACACAGACCTCTCCTCCTCCTAATACACAGACCTCTCCTCCTCCTAATATACAGCCATCAGGACACACAGACCTCTCCTCCTCCTAATACACAGACATCAGGACACACAGACCTCTCCTCCTCCTAATACACAGACCTCAGAACACACAGACCTCTCCTCCTCGTAATATACAGGCATCAGGACACACAGACCTCTCCTCCTCCTAATACACAGACCTCTCCTCCTCCTAATATACAGCCATCAGGACACACAGACCTCTCCTCCTCCTAATATACAGCCATCAGGACACACAGACCTCTGCTCCTCCTAATACACAGACATCAGGACACACAGACCTCTCCTCTTAATATACAGGCATCAGGACACACAGACCTCTCCTCCTAATACACAGCCATCAGGACACACAGACCTCTCCTCCTCCTAATACACAGCCATCAGGACACACAGACCTCGCCTCCTCCTAATACACAGATATCAGGACACACAGACCTCTCCTCCTAATACACAGATATCAGGACACACAGACCTCTCCTCCTCCTAATACACAGACATCAGGACACACAGACCTCTCCTCCTCCTAATACAGACATCAGGACACACAGACTTCTCCTCCTCCTAATACAGAAATCAGGACACACAGACCTCTCCTCCTCCTAATACACAGCCATCAGGACACACAGACCTCTCCTCCTCCTAATACAGAAATCAGGACACACAGACCTCGCCTCCTCCTAATACACAGATATCAGGACACACAGACCTCTCCTCCTAATACACAGCCATCAGGACACACAGACCTCTCCTCCTAATATACAGACATCAGGATACACAGACCTCTCCTCTTAATATACAGGCATCAGGACACACAGACCTCTCCTCCTCCTAATACACAGCCATCAGGACACACAGACCTCTCCTCCTAATATACAGGCATCAGGACACACAGACCTCTCCTCCTCCTAATACACAGACCTCTCCTCCTCCTAATATACAGCCATCAGGACACACAGACCTTCCCTCCTCCTTATACACAGACATCAGGACACACAGACCTCTCCTCCTCCTAATACAGACATCAGGACACACAGACCTCTCCTCCTCCTAATACAGACATCAAGACACACAGACATCTCCTCCTAATATACAGGCATCAGGACACACAGACCTCTCCTCCTAATATACAGACATCAGGACACACAGACCTCTCCTCCTCCTAATACACAGACCTCTCCTCCTCCTAATATACAGCCATCATGACACACAGACCTCTCCTCCTCCTAATACACAGACCTCTCCTCCTCCTAATATACAGCCATCATGACACACAGACCTCTCCTCCTCCTAATACACAGATATCAGGGCACACAGACCTCTCCTCCTCATACACAGTCATCAGGACACACAGACCTCTCCTCCTCCTTATACACAGACATCAGGACACACAGACCTCTCCTCCTTCTAATACACAGACATCAGGACACACAGACCTCTCCTCCTTCTAATACACAGACATCAGGACACACAGACCTCTCCTCCTAATACACAGTCATCAGGACACACAGACCTCTCCTCCTCCTAATACAGTCATCAGGACACACAGACCTCTCCTCCTAATATACAGACATCAGGACACACAGACCTCTCCTCCTCCTAATACACAGATATCAGGGCACACAGACCTCTCCTCCTTCTAATACACAGACATCAGGACACACAGACCTCTCCTCCTAATACACAGTCATCAGGACACACAGACCTCTCCTCCTCCTAATACAGTCATCAGGACACACAGACCTCTCCTCCTAATATACAGACATCAGGACACACAGACCTTCCCTCCTCCTTATACACAGACATCAGGACACACAGACCTCTCCTCCTTCTAATACACAGACATCAGGACACACAGACCTCTCCTCCTAATACACAGTCATCAGGACACACAGACCTCTCCTCCTCCTAATACACAGACATCAGGACACACAGACCTCTCCTCCTAATACACAGTCATCAGGACACACAGACCTCTCCTCCTCCTAATACACAGACATCAGGACACACAGACCTCTCCTCCTAATACACAGACATCAGGACACACAGACCTCTCCTCCTAATACACAGCCATCAGGACACACAGACCTCTCCTCCTAATATACAGGCATCAGGACACACAGACCTCTCCTCCTCCTAATACACAGACCTCTCCTCCTCCTAATATACAGCCATCAGGACACACAGACCTCTCCTCCTCCTAATACACAGACATCAGGACACACAGACCTCTCCTCCTCCTAATACACAGACCTCAGAACACACAGACCTCTCCTCCTCGTAATATACAGGCATCAGGACACACAGACCTCTCCTCCTCCTAATACACAGACCTCTCCTCCTCCTAATATACAGCCATCAGGACACACAGACCTCTCCTCCTCCTAATATACAGCCATCAGGACACACAGACCTCTCCTCCTCCTAATATACAGACATCAGGACACACAGACCTCTCCTCTTAATATACAGGCATCAGGACACACAGACCTCTCCTCCTAATACACAGCCATCAGGACACACAGACCTCTCCTCCTCCTAATACACAGATATCAGGACACACAGACCTCTCCTCCTAATACACAGATATCAGGACACACAGACCTCTCCTCCTCCTAATACACAGCCATCAGGACACACAGACCTCGCCTCCTCCTAATACACAGATATCAGGACACACAGACCTCTCCTCCTAATACACAGATATCAGGACACACAGACCTCTCCTCCTCATACACAGACATCAGGACACACAGACCTCTCCTCCTCCTAATACAGACATCAGGACACACAGACCTCTCCTCCTCCTAATACAGAAATCAGGACACACAGACCTCTCCTCCTCCTAATACACAGCCATCAGGACACACAGACCTCTCCTCCTCCTAATACAGAAATCAGGACACACAGACCTCGCCTCCTCCTAATACACAGATATCAGGACACACAGACCTCTCCTCCTCCTAATACACAGCCATCAGGACACACAGACCTCTCCTCCTAATATACAGACATCAGGATACACAGACCTCTCCTCTTAATATACAGGCATCAGGACACACAGACCTCTCCTCCTCCTAATACACAGCCATCAGGACACACAGACCTCTCCTCCTAATATACAGGCATCAGGACACACAGACCTCTCCTCCTCCTAATACACAGACCTCTCCTCCTCCTAATATACAGCCATCAGGACACACAGACCTCTACTCCTCCTAATACACAGATATCAGGGCACACAGACCTCTCCTCCTCATACACAGACATCAGGACACACAGACCTCTCCTCCTCCTAATACAGACATCAGGACACACAGACCTCTCCTCCTCCTAATACAGACATCAAGACACACAGACCTCTCCTCCTAATATACAGACATCAGGACACACAGACCTCTCCTCCTCCTAATACACAGACCTCTCCTCCTCCTAATATACAGCCATCATGACACACAGACCTCTCCTCCTCCTAATACACAGACCTCTCCTCCTCCTAATATACAGCCATCATGACACACAGACCTCTCCTCCTCCTAATACACAGATATCAGGGCACACAGACCTCTCCTCCTAATATACAGGCATCAGGACACACAGACCTCTCCTCCTAATATACAGGCATCAGGACACACAGACCTCTCCTCCTCCTAATACACAGACCTCTCCTCCTCCTAATATACAGCCATCAGGACACACAGACCTCTCCTCCTCCTAATACACAGACATCAGGACACACAGACCTCTCCTCCTCCTAATACACAGACCTCAGAACACACAGACCTCTCCTCCTCGTAATATACAGGCATCAGGACACACAGACCTCTCCTCCTCCTAATACACAGACCTCTCCTCCTCCTAATATACAGCCATCAGGACACACAGACCTCTCCTCCTCCTAATATACAGCCATCAGGACACACAGACCTCTCCTCCTCCTAATATACAGACATCAGGACACACAGACCTCTCCTCTTAATATACAGGCATCAGGACACACAGACCTCTCCTCCTAATACACAGCCATCAGGACACACAGACCTCTCCTCCTCCTAATACACAGATATCAGGACACACAGACCTCTCCTCCTAATACACAGATATCAGGACACACAGACCTCTCCTCCTCCTAATACACAGCCATCAGGACACACAGACCTCGCCTCCTCCTAATACACAGATATCAGGACACACAGACCTCTCCTCCTAATACACAGATATCAGGACACACAGACCTCTCCTCCTCATACACAGACATCAGGACACACAGACCTCTCCTCCTCCTAATACAGACATCAGGACACACAGACCTCTCCTCCTCCTAATACAGAAATCAGGACACACAGACCTCTCCTCCTCCTAATACACAGCCATCAGGACACACAGACCTCTCCTCCTCCTAATACAGAAATCAGGACACACAGACCTCGCCTCCTCCTAATACACAGATATCAGGACACACAGACCTCTCCTCCTCCTAATACACAGCCATCAGGACACACAGACCTCTCCTCCTAATATACAGACATCAGGATACACAGACCTCTCCTCTTAATATACAGGCATCAGGACACACAGACCTCTCCTCCTCCTAATACACAGCCATCAGGACACACAGACCTCTCCTCCTAATATACAGGCATCAGGACACACAGACCTCTCCTCCTCCTAATACACAGACCTCTCCTCCTCCTAATATACAGCCATCAGGACACACAGACCTCTACTCCTCCTAATACACAGATATCAGGGCACACAGACCTCTCCTCCTCATACACAGACATCAGGACACACAGACCTCTCCTCCTCCTAATACAGACATCAGGACACACAGACCTCTCCTCCTCCTAATACAGACATCAAGACACACAGACCTCTCCTCCTAATATACAGACATCAGGACACACAGACCTCTCCTCCTCCTAATACACAGACCTCTCCTCCTCCTAATATACAGCCATCATGACACACAGACCTCTCCTCCTCCTAATACACAGACCTCTCCTCCTCCTCATACACAGTCATCAGGACACACAGACCTCTCCTCCTCCTTATACACAGACATCAGGACACACAGACCTCTCCTCCTTCTAATACACAGACATCAGGACACACAGACCTCTCCTCCTTCTAATACACAGACATCAGGACACACAGACCTCTCCTCCTAATACACAGTCATCAGGACACACAGACCTCTCCTCCTCCTAATACAGTCATCAGGACACACAGACCTCTCCTCCTAATATACAGACATCAGGACACACAGACCTCTCCTCCTCCTAATACACAGATATCAGGGCACACAGACCTCTCCTCCTTCTAATACACAGACATCAGGACACACAGACCTCTCCTCCTAATACACAGTCATCAGGACACACAGACCTCTCCTCCTCCTAATACAGTCATCAGGACACACAGACCTCTCCTCCTAATATACAGACATCAGGACACACAGACCTTCCCTCCTCCTTATACACAGACATCAGGACACACAGACCTCTCCTCCTTCTAATACACAGACATCAGGACACACAGACCTCTCCTCCTAATACACAGTCATCAGGACACACAGACCTCTCCTCCTCCTAATACACAGACATCAGGACACACAGACCTCTCCTCCTAATACACAGTCATCAGGACACACAGACCTCTCCTCCTCCTAATACACAGACATCAGGACACACAGACCTCTCCTCCTAATACACAGCCATCAGGACACACAGACCTCTCCTCCTAATATACAGGCATCAGGACACACAGACCTCTCCTCCTCCTAATACACAGACCTCTCCTCCTCCTAATATACAGCCATCAGGACACACAGACCTCTCCTCCTCCTATTACACAGACATCAGGACACACAGACCTCTCCTCCTCCTAATACACAGACCTCAGAACACACAGACCTCTCCTCCTCGTAATATACAGGCATCAGGACACACAGACCTCTCCTCCTCCTAATACACAGACCTCTCCTCCTCCTAATATACAGCCATCAGGACACACAGACCTCTCCTCCTCCTAATATACAGCCATCAGGACACACAGACCTCTCCTCCTCCTAATACACAGACATCAGGACACACAGACCTCTCCTCTTAATATACAGGCATCAGGACACACAGACCTCTCCTCCTCCTAATACACAGACATCAGGACACACAGACCTCTCCTCCTCCTAATACACAGCCATCAGGACACACAGACCTCTCCTCCTCCTAATACAGACATCAGGACACACAGACCTCTCCTCCTCCTAATACAGAAATCAGGACACACAGACCTCTCCTCCTAATACAGACATCAGGACACACAGACCTCTCCTCCTCCTAATACAGAAATCAGGACACACAGACCTCTCCTCCTCCTAATACAGACATCAGGACACACAGACCTCTCCTCCTCCTAATACAGAAATCAGGACACACAGACCTCTCCTCCTCCTAATACACAGCCATCAGGACACACAGACCTCTCCTCCTCCTAATACACAGACATCAGGACACACAGACCTCTCCTCCTAATATACAGACATCAGGACACACAGACCTCTCCTCCTCCTAATATACAGGCATCAGGACACACAGACCTCTCCTCCTCCTAATACACAGTCATCAGGACACACAGACCTCGCCTCCTCCTAATACACAGACCACTCCTCCTCCGTATACACAGCATCAGGACACACAGACCTCTCCTCCTAATACACAGCCATCAGGGCACACAGACCTCTCCTCCTCCTAATATACAGGCATCAGGACACACAGACCTCTCCTCCTCCTAATACACAGTCATCAGGACACACAGACCTCTCCTCCTCCTAATACACAGCCATCAGGACACACAGACCTCTCCTCCTCCTAATACACAGCCATCAGGCCACACAGACCTCTCCTCCTCCTAATACACAGCCATCAGGACACACAGACCTCTCCTCCTCCTAATACAGACATCAGGACACACAGACCTCTACTCCTCCTAATACACAGCCATCAGGACACACAGACCTATCCTCCTCCTAATACACAGTCATCAGGACACACAGACCTCTCCTCCTCCTAATACAGACATCAGGACACACAGACCTCTCCTCCTCCTAATACACCGACATCAAGACACACAGACATCTCCTCCTAATATACAGACATCAGGACACACAGACCTCTCCTCCTCCTAATACACAGACCTCTCCTCCTCCTAATACACAGCCATCAGGACACACAGACCTCTCCTCCTCCTAATACACAGCCATCAGGACACACAGACCTCTCCTCCTAATATACAGGCATCAGGACACACAGACCTCTCCTCCTAATATACAGACATCAGGACACACAGACTTCTCCTCCTCCTAATACACAGACCTCTCCTCCTCCTAATATACAGCCATCAGGACACACAGACTTCTCCTCCTCCTAATACACAGCCATCAGGACACACAGACCTCTCCTCCTAATATACAGCCATCAGGACACACAGACCTCTCCTCCTCCTAATACACAGACCTCTCCTCCTCCTAATATACAGCCATCAGGACACACAGACCTCTCCTCCTCCTAATACACAGACATCAGGACACACAGACCTCTCCTCCTCCTAATACACAGACCTCAGAACACACAGACCTCTCCTCCTCCTAATATACAGGCATCAGGACACACAGACCTCTCCTCCTCCTAATACACAGACCTCTCCTCCTCCTAATATACAGCCATCAGGACACACAGACTTCTCCTCCTCCTAATACACAGCCATCAGGACACACAGACCTTCCCTCCTTCTAATACACAGACATCAGGACACACAGACCTCTCCTCTTAATATACAGGCATCAGGACACACAGACCTCTCCTCCTCCTAATACACAGACATCAGGACACACAGACCTCTCCTCCTAATATACAGGCATCAGGACACACAGACCTCTCCTCCTAATACACAGACATCAGGATACACAGACCTCTCCTCCTCCTAATACACAGACATCAGGACACACAGACCTCTCCTCTTAATATACAGGCATCAGGACACACAGACCTCTCCTCCTAATATACAGACATCAGGATACACAGACCTCTCCTCTTAATATACAGGCATCAGGACACACAGACCTCTCCTCCTAATACACAGTCATCAGGACACACAGACCTCTCCTCCTCCTAATACACAGCCATCAGGACACACAGACCTCTCCTCCTAATATACAGGCATCAGGACACACAGACCTCTCCTCCTCCTAATACACAGACCTCTCCTCCTCCTAATATACAGCCATCAGGACACACAGACCTCTCCTCCTCCTAATACAGACATCAGGACACACAGACCTCTCCTCCTCCTAATACAGAAATCAGGACACACAGACCTCTCCTCCTCCTAATACAGACATCAGGACACACAGACCTCTCCTCCTCCTAATACACAGACATCAGGACACACAGACCTCTCCTCCTAATACACAGACATCAGGACACACAGATCTCTCCTCCTAATACACAGACATCAGGACACACAGACCTCGCCTCCTCCTAATACACAGACCACTCCTCCTCCTTATACACAGCATCAGGACACACAGACCTCTCCTCCTTCTAATACACAGCCATCAGGGCACACAGACCTCTCCTCCTCCTAATATACAGGCATCAGGTCACACAGACCTCTCCTCCTCCTAATACACAGCCATCAGGACACACAGACCTCTCCTCCTCCTAATACACAGACATCAGGACACACAGACCTCTCCTCCTCCTAATACACAGCCATCAGGACACACAGACCTCTCCTCCTCCTAATACACAGACATCAGGACACACAGACCTCTCCTCCTCCTAATACAGACATCAGGACACACAGACCTCTCCTCCTCCTAATACAGACATCAAGACACACAGACCTCTCCTCCTAATATACAGACATCAGGACACACAGACCTCTCCTCCTCCTAATACACAGACCTCTCCTCCTCCTAATACACAGCCATCAGGACACACAGACCTCTCCTCCTCCTAATACACAGCCATCAGGACACACAAACCTCTCCTCCTAATATACAGACATCAGGACACACAGACTTCTCCTCCTCCTAATACACAGACCTCTCCTCCTCCTAATACAGACATCAGGACACACAGACCTCTCCTCCTCCTAATACACCAACATCAAGACACACAGAACTCTCCTCCTAATATACAGGCATCAGGACACACAGACCTCTCCTCCTAATATACAGACATCAGGACACACAGACTTCTCCTCCTCCTAATACACAGACCTCTCCTCCTCCTAATATACAGCCATCAGGACACACAGACCTCTCCTCCTCCTAATACACAGCCATCAGGACACACAGACCTCTCCTCCTCCTAATACACAGCCATCAGGACACACAGACCTCACCTCCTAATATACAGCCATCAGGACACACAGACCTCTCCTCCTCCTAATACACAGATATCAGGGCACACAGACCTTCCCTCCTCCTTATACACAGACATCAGGACACACAGACCTCTCCTCCTTCTAATACACAGACATCAGGACACACAGACCTCTCCTCCTAATATACAGACATCAGGATACACAGACCTCTCCTCTTAATATACAGGCATCAGGACACACAGACCTCTCCTCCTCCTAATACACAGCCATCAGGACACACAGACCTCTCCTCCTAATATACAGGCATCAGGACACACAGACCTCTCCTCCTCCTAATACACAGACCTCTCCTCCTCCTAATATACAGCCATCAGGACACACAGACCTCTCCTCCTCCTAATACACAGACCTCTCCTCCTCCTAATACACAGCCATCAGGACACACAGACCTCTCCTCCTAATATACAGGCATCAGGACACACAGACCTCTCCTCCTCCTAATACACAGACCTCTCCTCCTCCTAATATACAGCCATCAGGACACACAGACCTCTCCTCCTCCTAATACACAGATATCAGGGCACACAGACCTTCCCTCCTCCTTATACACAGACATCAGGACACACAGACCTCTCCTCCTCCTAATACAGACATCAGGACACACAGACCTCTCCTCCTCCTAATACAGACATCAAGACACACAGACATCTCCTCCTAATATACAGGCATCAGGACACACAGACCTCTCCTCCTAATATACAGACATCAGGACACACAGACCTCTCCTCCTCCTAATATACAGACATCAGGACACACAGACCTCTCCTCCTCCTAATACACAGACCTCTCCTCCTCCTAATATACAGCCATCATGACACACAGACCTCTCCTCCTCCTAATACACAGACCTCTCCTCCTCCTAATATACAGCCATCATGACACACAGACCTCTCCTCCTCCTAATACACAGATATCAGGGCACACAGACCTCTCCTCCTCATACACAGTCATCAGGACACACAGACCTCTCCTCCTCCTTATACACAGACATCAGGACACACAGACCTCTCCTCCTTCTAATACACAGACATCAGGACACACAGACCTCTCCTCCTTCTAATACACAGACATCAGGACACACAGACCTCTCCTCCTAATACACAGTCATCAGGACACACAGACCTCTCCTCCTCCTAATACAGTCATCAGGACACACAGACCTCTCCTCCTAATATACAGACATCAGGACACACAGACCTTCCCTCCTCCTTATACACAGACATCAGGACACACAGACCTCTCCTCCTTCTAATACACAGACATCAGGACACACAGACCTCTCCTCCTAATACACAGTCATCAGGACACACAGACCTCTCCTCCTCCTAATACACAGACATCAGGACACACAGACCTCTCCTCCTAATACACAGTCATCAGGACACACAGACCTCTCCTCCTCCTAATACACAGACATCAGGACACACAGACCTCTCCTCCTAATACACAGCCATCAGGACACACAGACCTCTCCTCCTAATATACAGGCATCAGGACACACAGACCTCTCCTCCTCCTAATACACAGACCTCTCCTCCTCCTAATATACAGCCATCAGGACACACAGACCTCTCCTCCTCCTAATACACAGACATCAGGACACACAGACCTCTCCTCCTCCTAATACACAGACCTCAGAACACACAGACCTCTCCTCCTCGTAATATACAGGCATCAGGACACACAGACCTCTCCTCCTCCTAATACACAGACCTCTCCTCCTCCTAATATACAGCCATCAGGACACACAGACCTCTCCTCCTCCTAATATACAGCCATCAGGACACACAGACCTCTCCTCCTCCTAATACACAGACATCAGGACACACAGACCTCTCCTCTTAATATACAGGCATCAGGACACACAGACCTCTCCTCCTAATACACAGCCATCAGGACACACAGACCTCTCCTCCTCCTAATACACAGCCATCAGGACACACAGACCTCGCCTCCTCCTAATACACAGATATCAGGACACACAGACCTCTCCTCCTAATACACAGATATCAGGACACACAGACCTCTCCTCCTCCTAATACACAGCCATCAGGACACACAGACCTCGCCTCCTCCTAATACACAGATATCAGGACACACAGACCTCTCCTCCTAATACACAGATATCAGGACACACAGACCTCTCCTCCTCCTAATACACAGACATCAGGACACACAGACCTCTCCTCCTCCTAATACACAGCCATCAGGACACACAGACCTCTCCTCCTCCTAATACAGACATCAGGACACACAGACCTCTCCTCCTCCTAATACAGAAATCAGGACACACAGACCTCTCCTCCTAATACAGACATCAGGACACACAGACCTCTCCTCCTCCTAATACAGAAATCAGGACACACAGACCTCTCCTCCTCCTAATACAGACATCAGGACACACAGACCTCTCCTCCTCCTAATACAGAAATCAGGACACACAGACCTCTCCTCCTCCTAATACACAGCCATCAGGACACACAGACCTCTCCTCCTCCTAATACACAGACATCAGGACACACAGACCTCTCCTCCTAATATACAGACATCAGGACACACAGACCTCGCCTCCTCCTAATACACAGACCACTCCTCCTCCGTATACACAGCATCAGGACACACAGACCTCTCCTCCTAATACACAGCCATCAGGGCACACAGACCTCTCCTCCTCCTAATATACAGGCATCAGGACACACAGACCTCTCCTCCTCCTAATACACAGTCATCAGGACACACAGACCTCTCCTCCTCCTAATACACAGCCATCAGGACACACAGACCTCTCCTCCTCCTAATACACAGCCATCAGGACACACAGACCTCTCCTCCTCCTAATACAGACATCAGGACACACAGACCTCTACTCCTCCTAATACACAGCCATCAGGACACACAGACCTATCCTCCTCCTAATACAGCCATCAGGACACACAGACCTCTCCTCCTCCTAATACAGACATCAGGACACACAGACCTCTCCTCCTCCTAATACACCGACATCAAGACACACAGACATCTCCTCCTAATATACAGACATCAGGACACACAGACCTCTCCTCCTCCTAATACACAGACCTCTCCTCCTCCTAATACACAGCCATCAGGACACACAGACCTCTCCTCCTCCTAATACACAGCCATCAGGACACACAGACCTCTCCTCCTAATATACAGGCATCAGGACACACAGACCTCTCCTCCTAATATACAGACATCAGGACACACAGACTTCTCCTCCTCCTAATACACAGACCTCTCCTCCTCCTAATATACAGCCATCAGGACACACAGACTTCTCCTCCTCCTAATACACAGCCATCAGGACACACAGACCTCTCCTCCTAATATACAGCCATCAGGACACACAGACCTCTCCTCCTCCTAATACACAGACCTCTCCTCCTCCTAATATACAGCCATCAGGACACACAGACCTCTCCTCCTCCTAATACACAGACATCAGGACACACAGACCTCTCCTCCTCCTAATACACAGACCTCAGAACACACAGACCTCTCCTCCTCCTAATATACAGCCATCAGGACACACAGACTTCTCCTCCTCCTAATACACAGCCATCAGGACACACAGACCTCTCCTCCTAATATACAGCCATCAGGACACACAGACCTTCCCTCCTTCTAATACACAGACATCAGGACACACAGACCTCTCCTCCTCCTAATACACAGACATCAGGACACACAGACCTCTCCTCTTAATATACAGGCATCAGGACACACAGACCTCTCCTCCTAATACACAGACATCAGGATACACAGACCTCTCCTCTTAATATACAGGCATCAGGACACACAGACCTTCCCTCCTTCTAATACACAGACATCAGGACACACAGACCTCTCCTCCTCCTAATACACAGACATCAGGACACACAGACCTCTCCTCTTAATATACAGGCATCAGGACACACAGACCTCTCCTCCTCCTAATACACAGACATCAGGACACACAGACCTCTCCTCTTAATATACAGGCATCAGGACACACAGACCTCTCCTCTTAATATACAGGCATCAGGACACACAGACCTCTCCTCCTAATACACAGTCATCAGGACACACAGACCTCTCCTCCTCCTAATACACAGCCATCAGGACACACAGACCTCTCCTCCTAATATACAGGCATCAGGACACACAGACCTCTCCTCCTCCTAATACACAGACATCTCCTCCTCCTAATATACAGCCATCAGGACACACAGACCTCTCCTCCTCCTAATATACAGACATCAGGACACACAGACCTCTCCTCCTCCTAATACACAGACCTCAGAACACACAGACCTATCCTCCTCCTAATATACAGGCATCAGGACACACAGACCTCTCCTCCTCCTAATACACAGACCTCTCCTCCTCCTAATATACAGCCATCAGGACACACAGACCTCTCCTCCTCCTAATACAGACATCAGGACACACAGACCTCTCCTCCTCCTAATACAGACATCAGGACACACAGACCTCTCCTCCTCCTAATACAGACATCAGGACACACAGACCTCTCCTCCTCCTAATACACAGACATCAGGACACACAGACCTCTCCTCCTAATACACAGACATCAGGACACACAGATCTCTCCTCCTAATACACAGACATCAGGACACACAGACCTCGCCTCCTCCTAATACACAGACCACTCCTCCTCCTTATACACAGCATCAGGACACACAGACCTCTCCTCCTTCTAATACACAGCCATCAGGGCACACAGACCTCTCCTCCTCCTAATATACAGGCATCAGGTCACACAGACCTCTCCTCCTCCTAATACACAGCCATCAGGACACACAGACCTCTCCTCCTCCTAATACACAGACATCAGGACACACAGACCTCTCCTCCTCCTAATACACAGCCATCAGGACACACAGACCTCTCCTCCTCCTAATACACAGACATCAGGACACACAGACCTCTCCTCCTCCTAATACAGACATCAGGACACACAGACCTCTCCTCCTCCTAATACAGACATCAAGACACACAGACCTCTCCTCCTAATATACAGACATCAGGACACACAGACCTCCTCCTCCTAATACACAGACCTCTCCTCCTCCTAATACACAGCCATCAGGACACACAAACCTCTCCTCCTAATATACAGACATCAGGACACACAGACTTCTCCTCCTCCTAATACACAGACCTCTCCTCCTCCTAATACAGACATCAGGACACACAGACCTCTCCTCCTCCTAATACACCGACATCAAGACACACAGAACTCTCCTCCTAATATACAGGCATCAGGACACACAGACCTCTCCTCCTAATATACAGACATCAGGACACACAGACTTCTCCTCCTCCTAATACACAGACCTCTCCTCCTCCTAATATACAGCCATCAGGACACACAGACCTCTCCTCCTCCTAATACACAGCCATCAGGAAACACAGACCTCTCCTCCTAATATACAGCCATCAGGACACACAGACCTCTCCTCCTCCTAATACACAGATATCAGGGCACACAGACCTTCCCTCCTCCTTATACACAGACATCAGGACACACAGACCTCTCCTCCTTCTAATACACAGACATCAGGACACACAGACCTCTCCTCCTAATATACAGACATCAGGATACACAGACCTCTCCTCTTAATATACAGGCATCAGGACACACAGACCTCTCCTCCTAATACACAGCCATCAGGACACACAGACCTCTCCTCCTAATATACAGACATCAGGATACACAGACCTCTCCTCTTAATATACAGGCATCAGGACACACAGACCTCTCCTCCTCCTAATACACAGCCATCAGGACACACAGACCTCTCCTCCTAATATACAGGCATCAGGACACACAGACCTCTCCTCCTCCTAATACACAGACCTCTCCTCCTCCTAATATACAGCCATCAGGACACACAGACCTCTCCTCCTCCTAATACACAGATATCAGGGCACACAGACCTTCCCTCCTCCTTATACACAGACATCAGGACACACAGACCTCTCCTCCTCCTAATACAGACATCAGGACACACAGACCTCTCCTCCTCCTAATACAGACATCAAGACACACAGACATCTCCTCCTAATATACAGGCATCAGGACACACAGACCTCTCCTCCTAATATACAGACATCAGGACACACAGACCTCTCCTCCTCCTAATACACAGACCTCTCCTCCTCCTAATATACAGCCATCATGACACACAGACCTCTCCTCCTCCTAATACACAGACCTCTCCTCCTCCTAATATACAGCCATCATGACACACAGACCTCTCCTCCTCCTAATACACAGATATCAGGGCACACAGACCTCTCCTCCTCATACACAGTCATCAGGACACACAGACCTCTCCTCCTCCTTATACACAGACATCAGGACACACAGACCTCTCCTCCTTCTAATACACAGACATCAGGACACACAGACCTCTCCTCCTAATACACAGTCATCAGGACACACAGACCTCTCCTCCTCCTAATACAGTCATCAGGACACACAGACCTCTCCTCCTAATATACAGACATCAGGACACACAGACCTCTCCTCCTCCTAATACACAGATATCAGGGCACACAGACCTCTCCTCCTTCTAATACACAGACATCAGGACACACAGACCTCTCCTCCTAATACACAGTCATCAGGACACACAGACCTCTCCTCCTCCTAATACACAGACATCAGGACACACAGACCTCTCCTCCTAATACACAGTCATCAGGACACACAGACCTCTCCTCCTCCTAATACACAGACATCAGGACACACAGACCTCTCCTCCTAATACACAGCCATCAGGACACACAGACCTCTCCTCCTAATATACAGGCATCAGGACACACAGACCTCTCCTCCTCCTAATACACAGACCTCTCCTCCTCCTAATATACAGCCATCAGGACACACAGACCTCTCCTCCTCCTAATACACAGACATCAGGACACACAGACCTCTCCTCCTCCTAATACACAGACCTCAGAACACACAGACCTCTCCTCCTCGTAATATACAGGCATCAGGACACACAGACCTCTCCTCCTCCTAATACACAGACCTCTCCTCCTCCTAATATGCAGCCATCAGGACACACAGACCTCTCCTCCTCCTAATATACAGCCATCAGGACACACAGACCTCTCCTCCTCCTAATACACAGACATCAGGACACACAGACCTCTCCTCTTAATATACAGGCATCAGGACACACAGACCTCTCCTCTTAATATACAGGCATCAGGACACACAGACCTCTCCTCCTAATACACAGCCATCAGGACACACAGACCTCTCCTCCTAATATACAGGCATCAGGACACACAGACCTCTCCTCCTCCTAATACACAGCCATCAGGACACACAAACCTCTCCTCCTAATATACAGACATCAGGACACACAGACTTCTCCTCCTCCTAATACAGACATCAGGACACACAGACCTCTCCTCCTCCTAATACACAGACCTCTCCTCCTCCTAATACAGACATCAGGACACACAGACCTCTCCTCCTCCTAATACACCGACATCAAGACACACAGAACTCTCCTCCTAATATACAGGCATCAGGACACACAGACCTCTCCTCCTAATATACAGACATCAGGACACACAGACTTCTCCTCCTCCTAATACACAGACCTCTCCTCCTCCTAATATACAGCCATCAGGACACACAGACCTCTCCTCCTCCTAATACACAGCCATCAGGACACACAGACCTTCCCTCCTCCTTATACACAGACATCAGGACACACAGACCTCTCCTCCTTCTAATACACAGACATCAGGACACACAGACCTCTCCTCCTAATATACAGACATCAGGATACACAGACCTCTCCTCTTAATATACAGGCATCTGGACACACAGACCTCTCCTCCTAATACACAGCCATCAGGACACACAGACCTCTCCTCCTAATATACAGACATCAGGATACACAGACCTCTCCTCTTAATATACAGGCATCAGGACACACATACCTCTCCTCCTAATATACAGACATCAGGATACACAGACCTCTCCTCCTAATATACAGGCATCAGGACACACAGACCTCTCCTCCTCCTAATACACAGCCATCAGGACACACAGACCTCTCCTCCTAATATACAGGCATCAGGACACACATACCTCTCCTCCTCCTAATACACAGACCTCTCCTCCTCCTAATATACAGCCATCAGGACACACAGACCTCTCCTCCTCCTAATACACAGATATCAGGGCACACAGACTTTCCCTCCTCCTTATACACAGACATCAGGACACACAGACCTCTCCTCCTAATACAGACATCAAGACACACAGACATCTCCTCCTAATATACAGGCATCAGGACACACAGACCTCTCCTCCTAATATACAGACATCAGGACACACAGACCTCTCCTCCTCCTAATACACAGACCTCTCCTCCTCCTAATATACAGCCATCATGACACACAGACCTCTCCTCCTCCTAATACACAGATATCAGGGCACACAGACCTCTCCTCCTCATACACAGTCATCAGGACACACAGACCTCTCCTCCTCCTTATACACAGACATCAGGACACACAGACCTCTCCTCCTTCTAATACACAGACATCAGGACACACAGACCTCTCCTCCTTCTAATACACAGACATCAGGACACACAGACCTCTCCTCCTAATACACAGTCATCAGGACACACAGACCTCTCCTCCTCCTAATACACAGACATCAGGACACACAGACCTCTCCTCCTAATACACAGTCATCAGGACACACAGACCTCTCCTCCTCCTAATACACAGACATCAGGACACACAGACCTCTCCTCCTAATACACAGCCATCAGGACACACAGACCTCTCCTCCTAATATACAGGCATCAGGACACACAGACCTCTCCTCCTCCTAATACACAGACCTCTCCTCCTCCTAATATACAGCCATCAGGACACACAGACCTCTCCTCCTCCTAATACACAGACATCAGGACACACAGACCTCTCCTCCTCCTAATACACAGACCTCAGAACACACAGACCTCTCCTCCTCGTAATATACAGGCATCAGGACACACAGACCTCTCCTCCTCCTAATACACAGACCTCTCCTCCTCCTAATATACAGCCATCAGGACACACAGACCTCTCCTCCTCCTAATATACAGCCATCAGGACACACAGACCTCTCCTCCTCCTAATACACAGACATCAGGACACACAGACCTCTCCTCTTAATATACAGGCATCAGGACACACAGACCTCTCCTCCTAATACACAGCCATCAGGACACACAGACCTCTCCTCCTAATATACAGGCATCAGGACACACAGACCTCTCCTCCTCCTAATACACAGACCTCTCCTCCTCCTAATATACAGCCATCAGGACACACAGACCTCTCCTCCTCCTAATACAGACATCAGGACACACAGACCTCTCCTCCTCCTAATACAGAAATCAGGACACACAGACCTCTCCTCCTCCTAATACAGACATCAGGACACACAGACCTCGCCTCCTCCTTATACACAGACATCAGGACACACAGACCTCTCCTCCTTCTAATACACAGCCATCAGGGCACACAGACCTCTCCTCCTCCTAATATACAGGCATCAGGACACACAGACCTCTCCTCCTCCTAATACACAGCCATCAGGACACACAGACCTCTCCTCCTCCTAATACACAGACATCAGGACACACAGACCTCTCCTCCTCCTAATACACAGCCATCAGGACACACAGACCTCTCCTCCTCCTAATACACAGACATCAGGACACACAGACCTCTCCTCCTCCTAATACACAGCCATCAGGACACACAGACCTCTCCTCCTCCTAATACAGACATCAGGACACACAGACCTCTCCTCCTCCTAATACAGACATCAAGACACACAGACCTCTCCTCCTAATATACAGACATCAGGACACACAGACCTCTCCTCCTCCTAATATACAGCCATCAGGACACACAGACCTCTCCTCCTCCTAATACACAGATATCAGGGCACACAGACCTTCCCTCCTCCTTATACACAGACATCAGGACACACAGACCTCTCCTCCTCCTAATACAGACATCAGGACACACAGACCTCTCCTCCTCCTAATACAGACATCAAGACACACAGACATCTCCTCCTAATATACAGGCATCAGGACACACAGACCTCTCCTCCTCCTAATACAGACATCAAGACACACAGACCTCTCCTCCTAATATACAGACATCAGGACACACAGACCTCTCCTCCTCCTAATACACAGCCATCAGGACACACAGACCTCTCCTCCTTCTTATACACAGACATCAGGACACACAGACCTCTCCTCCTCCTCATACACAGACATCAGGACACACAGACCTCTCCTTCTCCTAATATACAGGCATCAGGACACACAGACCTTTCCTCCTAATACACAGACATCAGGACACACAGACCTCTCCTCCTCCTAATATACAGCCATCAGGACACACAGACCTCTCCTCCTCCTAATACACAGATATCAGGGCACACAGACCTTCCCTCCTCCTTATACACAGACATCAGGACACACAGACCTCTCCTCCTCCTAATACAGACATCAGGATACACAGACCTCTCCTCCTAATATACAGGCATCAGGACACACAGACCTCTCCTCCTAATATACAGACATCAGGACACACAGACCTCTCCTCCTAATACACAGTCATCAGGACACACAGACCTCTCCTCCTCCTAATACACAGACATCAGGACACACAGACCTCTCCTCCTCCTAATACACAGTCATCAGGACACACAGACCTCTCCTCCTAATATACAGACATCAGGACACACAGACCTCTCCTCCTCCTAATACACAGACCTCTCTTCCTCCTAATATACAGCCATCAGGACACACAGACCTCTCCTCCTTCTAATACAGACATCAGGACACACAGACCTCTCCTCCTTCTAATACACAGACATCAGGACACACAGACCTCTCCTCCTCCTAATACAGACATCAGGACACGCAGACCTCTCCTCCTCCTAATACAGACATCAGGACACACAGACCTCTCCTCCTAATATACAGACATCAGGACACACAGACCTCTCCTCCTCCTAATACACAGACCTCTCCTCCTCCTAATATACAGCCATCAGGACACACAGACCTCTCCTCCTCCTAATACACAGATATCAGGACACACAGACCTTCCCTCCTCCTTATACACAGACATCAGGACACACAGACCTCTCCTCCTCCTAATACAGACATCAGGACACACAGACCTCTCCTCCTCCTAATACAGACATCAAGACACACAGACCTCTCCTCCTAATATACAGACATCAGGACACACAGACCTCTCCTCCTCCTAATACACAGACCTCTCCTCCTCCTAATATACAGCCATCAGGACACACAGACCTCTCCTCCTTCTAATACACAGACATCAGGACACACAGACCTCTCCTCCTAATACACAGTCATCAGGACACACAGACCTCTCCTCCTCCTTATACACAGACATCAGGACACACAGACCTCTCCTCCTCCTAATACACAGCCATCAGGACACACAGACCTCTCCTCCTAATATACAGACATCAGGACACACAGACCTCTCCTCCTCCTAATACACAGACCTTCCCTCCTCCTAATACACAGTCATCAGGACACACAGACCTCTCCTCCTTCTAATACACAGACATCAGGACACACAGACCTCTCCTCCTAATACACAGTCATCAGGACACACAGACCTCTCCTCCTCCTAATACACAGTCATCAGGACACACAGACCTCTCCTCCTCCTAATACACAGGCATCAGGACACACAGACCTCTCCTCCTCCTAATACACAGCCATCAGGACACACAGACCTCTCCTCCTAATATACAGGCATCAGGACACACAGACCTCTCCTCCTCCTAATATACAGCCATCAGGACACACAGACCTCTCCTCCTCCTAATACACAGACATCAGGACACACAGACCTCTCCTCCTAATACACAGCCATCAGGACACACAGACCTCTCCTCCTAATACACAGCCATCAGGACACACAGACCTCTCCTCCTAATACACAGACATCAGGACACACAGACCTCTCCTCCTAATACACAGCCATCAGGACACACAGACCTCTCCTCCTAATACACAGCCATCAGGACACACAGACCTCTCCTCCTAATACACAGCCATCAGGACACACAGACCTCACCTCCTAATATACAGGCATCAGGACACACAGACCTCTCCTCCTCCTAATACACAGCCATCAGGACACACAGACCTCTCCTCCTAATATACAGGCATCAGGACACACAGACCTCTCCTCCTCCTAATATACAGCCATCAGGACACACAGACCTCTCCTCCTCCTAATACACAGACATCAGGACACACAGACCTCTCCTCCTAATACACAGCCATCAGGACACACAGACCTCTCCTCCTAATACACAGACATCAGGACACACAGACCTCTCCTCCTAATACACAGCCATCAGGACACACAGACCTCACCTCCTAATATACAGGCATCAGGACACACAGACCTCTCCTCCTAATACACAGCCATCAGGACACACAGACCTCTCCTCCTCCTAATACACAGCCATCAGGACACACAGACCTCTCCTCCTAATATACAGGCATCAGGACACACAGACCTCTCCTCCTAATACACAGCCATCAGGACACACAGACCTCTCCTCCTCCTAATACACAGACACCAGGACACACAGACCTCGCCTCCTCCTAATACACAGACATCAGGTCACACAGACCTCTCCTCCTCCTCATACACAGACATCAGGACACCCAGACCTCTCCTCCTCCTAATACACTGACATCAGGACACACAGACCTCTCCTCCTCCTTATACACAGACCTCTCCTCCTCCTTATACACAGACCTCTCCTCCTCCTTATACACAGACCTCTCCTCCTCCTTATACACAGACCTCTCCTCCTCCTTATACACAGACCTCTCCTCCTCCTTATACACAGACCTCTCCTCCTCCTTATACACAGACCTCTCCTCCTCCTTATGCACAGCCCTCTCTTCCTCCTTATACACAGACCTCTCCTCCTCCTTATACACAGACCTCTCCTCCTCCTTATGCACAGCCCTCTCTTCCTCCTTATACACAGACCTCTCCTCCTCCTTACACACAGACCTCTCCTCCTCCTTACGCACAGACCTCTCCTCCTCCTTATACACAGACCTCTCCTCCTCCTTACACACAGACCTCTCCTCCTCCTTATACACAGACCTCAGGACACACAGACCTCTCCTCCTCCTAATACACTGACATCAGGACACACAGACCTCTCCTCCTCCTTATACACAGACCTCTCCTCCTCCTTATACACAGACCTCTCCTCCTCCTTATACACAGACCTCTCCTCCTCCTTATACACAGACCTCTCCTCCTCCTTATACACAGACCTCTCCTCCTCCTTATACACAGACCTCTCCTCCTCCTTATGCACAGCCCTCTCTTCCTCCTTATACACAGACCTCTCCTCCTCCTTATACACAGACCTCTCCTCCTCCTTATGCACAGCCCTCTCTTCCTCCTTATACACAGACCTCTCCTCCTCCTTACACACAGACCTCTCCTCCTCCTTACGCACAGACCTCTCCTCCTCCTTATACACAGACCTCTCCTCCTCCTTACACACAGACCTCTCCTCCTCCTTATACACAGACCTCAGGACACACAGACCTCTCCTCCTCCTTACGCACAGCCCTCTCCTCCTCCTTATACACAGGTCACACTCTTGTACACAGTCAGATTTCATAGATACAATAAAAGGAGACTTCCTTTTATTACAAATGTAAACATGTGGTATAATGGTCGTACACCCGCAGGAGAGGGAACATCTGAGGTGTTAACAGCTTCATTTGTGACACCCAAATATATATATATGTGTACGAATCAGCACTTCAGGGAGCGCGGAGTAATCCCACCCTCAGTCCATCACGGAGGGTCCGGCCCATACACAGTAACATTTCTATGTCCCCCTCCAGAAGGTTCATGCGGAGCATTAAAAATAAAAACATGCAGAGCCAAGCTTTGCAGATCCCTCGTAGTGTGGAATTATTCGCCTTCGGGGCACATTGGATTAATCTTTGGCACTTAATGGCAAGGAAACATGGAGGAAGCCCCTGCGGAGATGCGATCACACCATAGGTGGTGCATGGCGGCCACATAGGTCATGACCCTGGCTCCCAATATTTGGGGGATTTCTGTAACAATGGCTTATCTTGGGGATTCTTATGTAACAATGCCTCTCGCTGGAGGAGTGGTCGCTCAGCCGGGAGTGCGATGGCGGCAGTCACCCCCTTCCCTGTGGACCTCATACAGCCAGGAGGTTTCCGCCCCGTGAGGGCAGTGACATTTTGCATCTCGCCGAGCTTTGCATATGACAAGAGACATCTCTCCGACCTAATTGGGACTGTGACCGGATTAACAAGAACAATTATTCTGCTCCTTGGGGGCGGCGTCATTGAGTTGAGCGGTTCCACCTGACGGTACCGGTCCATTCTCCAGGCTTTCGTTCATCTTCTCGCAGATGACGTCCACCAAACGCTCAAACACTTGCTTCACGTTGATGTTCTCCTTCGCACTTGCTTCAAAAAACTCAAATCCTTAAAGAGAAGGAGAAACACATGTCAGTGGAGACCTCGGGCCGGCCTTGGCCTTGGCCTTGGCTTTGGCCGTGACTCTTTTGGTTTACTCAGCAATACAGACACCAGGAGCAGCACAGTATTGGGAAATACAGGGTCTTTTTTTCTTACACAATGCTAGAAAAGCATTTTTTTTTCAACAAATCCATTTAAAAACAGATTTTCAATAATGTTTTGCCAAAATGAAGATGTGGCTGGTAACCTAGGCAAGGGGCCGTAATCAAAAGAATGAAAAATGTCTCCGTTATTCGGGAAGAGAGAGGATTTTTAATAAAAAGAAAATTGCAAACATTCTTGTTTATATAAACAGTGCAACTTTAACCATTAAATGGGTTGTCCAGTACTTTTATACTGATGGCCTGTCCTTAGGATTAGCCATCAATATCAGATCGGTGGAGGGGGCAACACTTTGTCAACCGGATACAGTCAGTCCAGAGTCCCAATGTCTGCCAGATGTGATCAGCCCTGAGTGAAGATGCTGGCCGGATGTGATCGGTCTCAAGCACCGACAGCAACCAGATGTGATTAGTCCCAAGTCCTGATGCTGGCCAAACGTGATCAATCCTGATGCTAGCCAGATGTGATCAATCCTGATGCTAGCCAGATGGGATCAGTCTTCATGCACGCCAGATGTGATCAGTCCTGAGTGCCGATGCTGGATGGATGTGATCAGTCCTGAGTGCCGATGCTGGATGGATGTGATCAGTCCTGAGTGCCGATGCTGGATGGATGTGATCAGTCCTGAGTGCCGATGCTGGATGGATGTGATCAGTCCTGAGTGCGGATGCTGACTATACATGATCGGTCTTGAGTACCAATGGCAATCAGATGTGATCAGTCCTGAGTCCTGATGCTGGCCAGATGAGATCAGTCCAGAGTACCAATGCTGTCCAGAAGTGATCAGTCCTGAGTACCGTTGCTGGCTGGATGTGATCAGGTCCTGAGTGCTGATGCTGGCCAAATGTGATCAGTCCTGAGTGCTGATGCTGGCCAAATGTGATCACTCCTGAGTGCCGATATTGGCCGGATGTGATCAGTCCTGATGCTGGCCAGATGTGATAAGTCCCAAGACTCAATGCTGTCCAGATGTGATCAGTCCTGAGTACCGTTGCTGGCTGGATGTGATCAGGTCCTGAGTGCTGATGCTGGCCAAATGTGATCAGTCCTGAGTGCCGATATTGGCCGGATGTGATCAGACCTGAGTGCCGATATTGGCCGGATGTGATCAGACCTGAGTGTCGATGCTGGCCGGATGTGATCAGTCCTGATGCTGGCCAGATGTGATAAGCCCCGAGTCCTGATGCTGGCCAGATGTGATCAGTCCCAAGACTCAATGCTGGCCAGATGTGATCAGTCCTCAGTCCCGATTCTGGCCAGATGTGATCGGTCTCAAGCACCGACAGCAACCAGATGTGATTAGTCCCGAGTCCTGATGCTGGCCAAACGTGATCAATCCTGATGCTAGCCAGATGTGATCAATCCTGATGCTAGCCAGATGGGATCAGTCTTCATGCACGCCAGATGTGATCAGTCCTGAGTGCCGATGCTGGATGGATGTGATCAGTCCTGAGTGCCGATGCTGGATGGATGTGATCAGTCCTGAGTGCCGATGCTGACTATACATGATCGGTCTTGAGTACCAATGGCAATCAGATGTGATCAGTCCTGAGTCCTGATGCTGGCCAGATGAGATCAGTCCAGAGTACCAATGCTGTCCAGAAGTGATCAGTCCTGAGTACCGTTGCTGGCTGGATGTGATCAGGTCCTGAGTGCTGATGCTGGCCAAATGTGATCAGTCCTGAGTGCCGATATTGGCCGGATGTGATCAGACCTGAGTGCCGATATTGGCCGGATGTGATCAGACCTGAGTGTCGATGCTGGCCGGATGTGATCAGTCCTGATGCTGGCCAGATGTGATAAGCCCCGAGTCCTGATGCTGGCCAGATGTGATCAGTCCCAAGACTCAATGCTGGCCAGATGTGATCAGTCCTCAGTCCCGATTCTGGCCAGATGTGATCGGTCTCAAGCACAGATGGCAACCAGATGTGATCAGTCCCCAGTCCCGATGTTGGTCGGATGTGATCATTCCCGAGTACCAATGCTGTCAAGAGATCAGTCCTGAGTGCCGATGTGATTAGTCCTGATCAGTGGGGATGTGATCATTCACGAGTACCATTGCTGTCAAGAAGTGATCAGTCCTGAGTACCGTTGCTGGCCGGATGTGATCAGGTCCTGAGTCCTGAAGCTAGCTGGATGTGATCAGTCCTGAGTACCACTGCTAGCCGGATTTGGTCAGGTCAGGTCCTGATGCCGATGCTGGCCGGATGTGATCAGGTCCTGATGCCGATGCTGGCCGGATTTGGTCAGGTCCTGATGCCGATGCTGGCCGGATTTGGTCAGGTCCTGATGCCGATGCTGGCCGGATTTGGTCAGGTCCAGATGCCGATGCTGGCCGGATGTGATCAGGTCCTGATGGCGATGCTGGCCGGATTTGATCAGGTCCTGATGCCGATGCTGGCCGGATTTGGTCAGGTCCCGATGCCGATGCTGGCCAGATTTGAACAGTTGTAGAGCAGAATACTAGAGTTCAGTCCTGTATAGTGGCCATAGTGGAGGACTGCAGATCTACACCTATTCATTCGAAAAGGGTGAATGTTCAGTACCCCAGGACTGGGAACAGCTGATCGGTGGTGGGTGCCAAGTGTCGTACCCCCATGATCTGGTATTGATGACCTATCCTAAGGATATGCTATCAGCATAAAAGTACTGGACAAACCTTTTAATGGGGTTTTCCATTTGGAAAAAAGTGTGGCTCAAACAATGACGTACTTGTAAAGTAACAAACACAGATAGTACACGAACTCCATCGGTCCAGCTCCGGCTCTCCACCACTACTCCGGTCTCTGTGTATTGGCATCATGACTACAGAGCATATCACCATTGCAGCTAATCATTGCGCTCCATGGTTGAGCCGTTGACACCAGCAGAGCCGCCGAGCTCACTGTTTGGCTCCAGTGATGATAAGGTGGGGCAAAAAAGTATTTAGTCAGTCAGCAATAGTGCAAGTTCCACCACTTAAAAAGATGAGAGGCGTCTGTAATTTACATCATAGGTAGACCTCAACTATGGGAGACAAACTGAGAAAAAAAAATCCAGAAAATCACATTGTCTGTTTTTTTAACATTTTATTTGCATATTATGGTGGAAAATAAGTATTTGGTCAGAAACAAAATTTCATCTCAATACTTTGTAATATATCCTTTGTTGGCAATGACAGAGGTCAAACGTTTTCTGTAAGTCTTCACAAGGTTGCCACACACTGTTGTTGGTATGTTGGCCCATTCCTCCATGCCGATCTCCTCTAGAGCAGTGATGTTTTTGGCTTTTCGCTTGGCAACACGGACTTTCAACTCCCTCCAAAGGTTTTCTATAGGGTTGAGATCTGGAGACTGGCTAGGCCACTCCAGGACCTTGAAATGCTTCTTACGAAGCCACTCCTTCGTTGCCCTGGCGGTGTGCTTTGGATCATTGTCATGTTGAAAGACCCAGCCACGTTTCATCTTCAATGCCCTTGCTGATGGAAGGAGGTTTGCACTCAAAATCTCACGATACATGGCCCCATTCATTCTTTCGTGTACCCGGATCAGTCGTCCTGGCCCCTTTGCAGAGAAACAGCCCCAAAGCATGATGTTTCCACCACCATGCTTTACAGTAGGTATGGTGTTTGATGGATGCAACTCAGTATTCTTTTTCCTCCAAACACGACAAGTTGTGTTTCTACCAAACAGTTCCAGTTTGGTTTCATCAGACCATAGGACATTCTCCCAAAACTCCTCTGGATCATCCAAATGCTCTCTAGCAAACTTCAGACGGGCCCGGACATGTACTGGCTTAAGCAGTGGGACACGTCTGGCACTGCAGGATCTGAGTCCATGGTGGCGTAGTGTGTTACTTATGGTAGGCCTTGTTACATTGGTCCCAGCTCTCTGCAGTTCATTCACTAGGTCCCCCCGCGTGGTTCTGGGATTTTTGCTCACCGTTCTTGTGATCATTCTGACCCCACGGGGTGGGATTTTGCGTGGAGCCCCAGATCGAGGGAGATTATCAGTGGTCTTGTATGTCTTCCATTTTCTAATTATTGCTCCCACTGTTGATTTCTTCACTCCAAGCTGGTTGGCTATTGCAGATTCAGTCTTCCCAGCCTGGTGCAGGGCTACAATTTTGTTTCTGGTGTCCTTTGACAGCTCTTTGGTCTTCACCATTGTGGAGTTTGGAGTCAGACTGTTTGAGGGTGTGCACAGGTGTCTTTTTATACTGATAACAAGTTTAAACAGGTGCCATTACTACAGGTAATGAGTGGAGGAAAGAGTAGACTCTTAAAGAAGAAGTTACAGGTCTGTGAGAGCCAGAAATCTTAATTGTTTGTTTCTGACCAAATACTTATTTTCCACCATAATATGCAAATAAAATGTTAAAAAAACAGACAATGTGATTTTCTGGATTTTGTTTTCTCAGTTTGTCTCCCATAGTTGAGGTCTACCTATGATGTAAATTACAGACGCCTCTCATCTTTTTAAGTGGTGGAACTTGCACTATTGCTGACTGACTAAATACTTTTTTGCCCCACTGTATATGTGCCGTACTCATGGCGTCACTACCGCAGCTCATTTTCATTTTTTTTAAAAATGCAGGGATGGTAAAACCAAAGAAACTTTGCAATTTCGCACATATTGAAAGTTCTATTTCTTCTGAAAAAAATAGGATATTTTTAATTTTAAAATGGTAAAGCTCGTTGCCTAGGTTACCGGCCACCTTGGCAGGGTATCAGAGATGGCTGGTCTCCTAGGCAAGGAGTGCATGCTTGTCATCGCTTAGCTATATAGCTTGTGAGAGCGGCTCTGCAGCCATACGGATCGCTGGGGCGCACCCAGCCTCGGTGCCCCTGCCCTTTTCCGATGCTGCAGAGACAAACCTGCACAGTTGGCAGCACGAGTGAGCACTCAGTGCTTGCTGGTGGTGCCCAGCGACCCCCAATAACCCCTTATCAACATATGACGTACTGGTATGTCGTATGCCGGCTCCCTGACTTTGATGTGGGCTTGCATGCTGAACCTACATCTTTCCTGGCAGATGATGGCTGTGATATTCAGCCATCATCTACTTCTAACAGATCCACCCACGGCTGTTAACCTCAATCTCTGACAGTGACATTTAACATTCACCGATAAGGGGCACGTCATTCCACACGCTCATCGGCACACCCATGACGTGATCACATAGCATTAATGAGTTGCTTTGACAGTCGGGGGTCTGCCGAAGACCCCTGTGTCTGTCATTACGATCCTCCTGTAGAAGCCAACCTGTAGATGGCGCTCATAGGAAATCGTGATTATCGCTATACAGAACAGTGCTGCTGCTCTGCTATGTATAGCACAAGCGATCAGACGATCGCAGCTTCAAGTCCCTAAAGGGGACTATTAAATTCAGTAAAAAAAAAAAAATACAAAAGTCACACCCCATTAAAAAATACACATATTTGGTATCGCTGAGTTAATAAAAGTCAGATCTGTTAAAGTATAAAATAAATTAGACCAATCAGTAACGAAAAAAAAAATCACAATTGTGTTTTTTCAGCAGCTGGAACAACACAAAAAAAAAATGTAATAACAGGCAATCAAAACATCGTATCTACCCCAAAGTGATGCCAATAAAAACATCGAATCAGGGCTAAAAAAAACAAGCCCTATATGTCTATGTGGATGGAAGAATGAAAAAAAAACTTATGGCTCCTGAAATGAGGAGAGGAAAAAGTTAAAGTGCAAAAATGGAAAATCGCCCAGATGGGAAGGAGTTAGGCCAAATCATCCTCACCTAGTTCTTCAGCCAGTCTCCGTCCGTCTTCTGCAGGGATGACCCGATCATCTTCCAGGTCGCACTTGTTTCCTACCAGCAGGACCTGCGCGTTGTCCCATGAGTACGTCTTGATTTGGGTTGCCCTGTAGAGAAGAAGGGGAGAAAAGCTGACGGACATCCGTATAGGATTTGTTTTACAGGGAGCTAGTTTTTTTGTGTGAAATGATGCATACTTTTCATTGCTATCATTTTATGGAGGGAATATAAAAGATTAATATAGTCAATTTTTAAAGTTTACTTTCAGGTCATTCACCATGAGAGATGTAGGAGGCATCAGCCACGTCGTTCAAAGGGGTCACAGGAGGCGCCAAGCACACACCACCCATCAGACCCCATACACACTGGGGGAGTATGAGGACATCTTGGTATTTATGAACAGGATACTGGAGTGATCTTCAAGATGACTTAAAGGTGGTGGAATTAGTTTATTGAAGGAGAACCTGATGACGCGTCCGTCCACTTGTCCCTGAGGGAGAACCTGATGACGCGTCCGTCCACTTGTCCCTGAGGGAGAACCTGATGACGCGTCCGTCCACTTGTCCATGAGGGAGAACCTGATGACGCGTCCGTCCACTTGTCCCTGAGGGAGAACCTGATGACACGTCCTTCCACTTGTCCCTGAGGGAGAACCTGATGACGTGTCCGTCTACTTGTCCCTGAGGGAGAACCTGATGACGCGTCCATCCACTTGTCCCTGAGGGAGAACCTGATGACGCGTCCGTCTACTTGTCCCTGAGGGAGAACCTGATGACACGTCCTTCCACTTGTCCCTGAGGGAGAACCTGATGACGTGTCCGTCCACTTGTCCCTGAGGGAGAACCTGATGACGCGTCCATCCACTTGTCCCTGAGGGAGAACCTGATGACGTGTCCATCCACTTGTCCCTGAGGGAGAACCTGATGACGCGTCCATCCACTTGTCCCTGAGTGAGAACCCGATGACGCGTCCGTCCACTTGTCCCTGAGGGAGAACCTGATGACGCGTCCGTCCACTTGTCCCTGAGGGAGAACCTGATGACGCGTCCGTCCACTTATCCATGAGGGAGAACCTGATGACGCGTCCGTCCACTTGTCCATGAGGGAGAACCTGATGACGCGTCTGTCCACTTGTCCATGAGGGAGAACCTGATGACACGTCCGTCCACTTGTCCCTGAGGGAGAACCTGATGACACGTCCTTCCACTTATCCCTGAGGGAGAACCTGATGACGCATCCGTCCACTTATCCCTGAGGGAGAACCTGATGACGCGTCCGTCCACTTGTCTCTGAGGGAGAACCTGATGACGCGTTCGTCCACTTGTCCCTGGGGGAGAACCTGATGACGCGTCCGTCCACTTGTCCCTGAGGGAGAACCTGATGACGCGTCCGTCCACTTGTCCCTGAGGGAGAACCTGATGACGCATCCGTCCACTTGTCCCTGAGGGAGAACCTGATGACGCGTCCGTCCACTTGTCCCTGAGGGAGAACCTGATGATGGCAGATCTGGAACCATGACAAGTAGCTGATATTCCCAACTCTTACTGTGTCCACATCCCAGGTAATTGTGAGATCCCCGTGACGCTGTCCTCCTCCTCAGGCTGTTTGCTGTCACCGTGGAGCCAGCACTTCCCTCTCCGCTCACTCCTTCGGGCATAGTCATTCTGACTTTTTAAAGAGCAAGTTCACCCTCAATCCCATATTGTTCATCCTTGGATGGCCCTCAGGCCCTACTCCCGGGCACCAGTAATATAAAAGGCACATAATAGATATCTTACAGATCTTTTCATAGTATATGTAGATAGATTACTTTACTTATTTTGTATTAAACACTGTATTATACTCCAGAGCTGCATTCACACTTCTGCAGCGCTCAAATCTTTCTAGTCCCGTATCTGTATTAATTTCAGTAACACTTTCCGCAGTATTATAGGAACTCAATTCAAGGTTGTTGAGGAGTTCCAATTACAAGCAGCTGAATTGTGAATACAGCTCTGGAGTACAATATAGGATAGGCTTGAAAAACCTTGTCCTCCCATCAATCCCTTGATTTATTACTCAGTTCCAGTGTTGGGGTTATTTGCTCACCAGTCCTGCACGGCGTTGAATGAGTCCATGTTTGAGATGTCGTACATGAGCAGGAATCCCATGGCTCCTCTGTAGTATGCAGTGGTGATAGTGCGGTATCGCTCCTGTCCGGCCGTGTCCTGTACACACAACACAAAGACTGTCAGCACAGGAGAAGGCGCTGCCACAATCACAACTACCTCCAGGGAAACACCCACAGTAATGCACAAATTCACCATGTCTGATCGGTCTGTCACTGTCAGGAGACACAGCGTCAGGCGGCCCCCCACAACTGGTGGGAGCAGCCGGATTTTATCTAGTATATATAGTTAATTGCCTTTAGCCATCCCCAAAATAACAGACCTTATATAAAGACAACAGATCTTGTATAAAGACATGTCTTGATGTTAGAACTTATGGTACATCCATACCTACACATGCATACATGTCACTGTTCAATATGTTCACCATCTTACATAAAGAATTTATCTACATAAATGTGAAGTCATTTGGCAAATACATAGCATTATTTTCCCTATACTGATGTTGAGTTACATCTTTATTACACCCCAAAGTAGCCACCTTTTGCTTTGATGACTGCTTTGCACACTCTTGGCATTCTCTTGATGAGCTTCAAGAGGTAGTCACCGGGAATGGTTTTCACTTCACAGGTGTGCCCTATCAGGTTTAATAAGTGGCATTTCTTGCCTTATAAATGGGGTTGGGACCATCAGTTGTGTTGTGCAGAAGTCTGGTGGATACACAGCTGATAGTCCTACTGAATAGACTGTTAGAATTTGTATTACAGCAAGAAAAAAGCAGCCAAGTAAAGAAAAAGGTGTGGCCATCATTACTTTAAGAAATGAAGGTCAATCAGTCGGAAAAATTGGGAAAACTTTGAAAGTGTCCTCAAGTGCAGTGGCAAAAACCATCAAGCGCTCCAAAGAAACTGGCTCACATGAGGACCGCCCCAGGAAAGGAAGACCAAGAGTCACCTCTGCTTCTGAGGATAAGTTTATCCGAGTCACCAGCCTCAGAAATCGCAGGTTAACAGCAGCTCAGATTAGAGGTCAGGTCAATGCCACACAGAGTTCTAGCAGCAGACACATCTCTACAACAACTGTTAAGAGGAGACTTTGTGCAGCAGGCCTTCATGGTAAAATAGCTGCTAGGAAACCCCTGCTAAGGACAGGCAACAAGCAGAAGAGACTTGTTTGGGCTAAAGAACACAAGGAATGAACATTAGAGCAGTGGAAATCTGTGCTTTGATCTGATGAGTCTAAATTTGAGATCTTTGGTTCCAACCACTGTGTCTTTGTGCGACGCAGAAAAGGTGAACGGATGGACTCTACATGCCTGGTTCCCACCGTGAAGCATGGAGGAGGAGGTGTGATGGTGAGGGGGTGCTTTGCTGGTGACACTGGTGGGGATTTATTCAAAATTGAAGGCATACTGAACCAGTATGGCTGCCACAGCATCTTGCAGCGGCATGCTATTCCATCCGGTTTGTGTTTAGTTGGACCATCATTTATTTTTCAACAGGACAATGACCCCAAACACACCTCCAGGCTGTGTAAGAGCTATTTGACCAAGAAGGAGAGTGATGGGGTGCTACGCCAGATGACCTGGCCTCCACAGTCACCAGACCTGAACCCAATCGAGATGGTTTGGGGTGAGCTGGACCGCAGAGTGAAGGGAAAAGTGCCAACAAGTGCTAAGCATCTCTGGGAACTCCTTCAAGATTGTTGGAAGACCATTCCCGGTGACTACCTCTTGAAGCTCATCAAGAGAATGCCAAGAGTGTGCAAAGCAGTCATCAAAGCAAAAGGTGGCTACTTTGAAGAACCTAGAATATAAGACATAATTTCAGTTGTTTCACACTTTTTTGTTAAGTATATAATTCCACATGTGTTAATTCATTGTTCTGATGCCTTCAGTGTGAATGTACAATTTTCATAGTCATGAAAATACAGAAGAATCTTTAAATGAGAAGGTGTGTCCAAACTTTTGGTCTGTACTGTATGTACACAGTGACTGCACCAGCAGAATAGTACATGTGCGGCCCCCGCCAGTAGATATACAACGTTTGCTTACAATCATGTAACGTTGTTGCTGAAGGCTGCGGCCCGTTCACTTGTCACATAGAGAATATTTAGGTATTTCTTACCCAGATTTGCAGCTTCACCCTCTTCTCGTTCCTGTACACGGTCTTCACCTTAAAGTCTATCCCCACGGTGCTGACAAAGGCGGAGGTGAAGGAGTCATCAGCATAGCGGAACAGGAAGGAGGTCTTCCCCACGCTGCTGTTCCCGATGATCAGGAGCTTAAACATGTAATCAAAATTCTGGTCCGCAGCGTCTTTCTGAGGTTGGCGGGTGTCACTGGCAGATGCCATCTGTCGTGTGAGAAGAATTATTGTGTTATCCCAATGGCCGAAGATTTCTGTAGGTTATCAATGAAAAGTCCGCTCTGCGCTAATGATGTGTCGGCTCCTTTACCTTAAAAAAAGAGTCTCAAAGGGCATCTGTAGGACAGGCCAGGCTCATGTCATAAGGTCTGTGCAGAGATCGCACCATGGGGACCGCCATTGTTTATCACCTATGAGGAGGAGGCCACATACATACATGCAGTCCCTCCCTATCCAAATGATGGGGGGCAAATATCCGGCCTCTCGCCCCGGTGTATAATATCCGGCCTTTTGTCCAAGTGTATAACATCTGGGCCCTCACCCCCGCTGTATAACATAGGGCCCCTCACCCCCATTGTACCCCTGAGGTATAACATCTGGCCCATCGCCCCTGGTGTATAACATCTGGCCCCTCGCCCCCGGTGTATGACCTCCGACCCCTCGCCCCTGGTGTATGACCTCCGAACCTCGCCCCGGTGTATAACAACTGGCCCCTCGCCCCTGGTGTATAACATCTGGCCCCTCGCCCCCAGTGTATAACATCCGACCCCTCGCCCCTGGTGTATAACAACTGGCCCCTCGCCCCTGGTGTATGACCTCCGACCCTCACCCCGGTGTATAACATCCAGCCCCTCGCCCCCGCTGTATAACATCTGGCCCCTCGCCCCGGTGTATGACCTCCAACCCTCGCCCTGGTGTATAACATCCGGCCCCTCGCCCCGGTGTATAACATCCGGCCCCTCGCCCCCAGTGTATAAAATCCGGCCTCTCGCCCCCTGGTGTATAAAATCCGGCCTCTCGCCCCCCGATGTATAAAATCCGGCCCCTCGCCCCCGTGTATAAAATCCAGCCCCTCGCCCCCGGTGTATAACATCCGGCCCCTCGCCCCCCGATGTATAAAATGCGACCCCTCGCCCCCGGTGTATGACCTTTGACCCTCGCCCCGGTGTATAACATCTGGTCCCTCGCCCCCAGTGTATAACATCCGACCCCTCGCCCCTGGTGTATAACATCTGGCCCCGTGCCCCAGTGTGTAACATCTGGCCCCTCGCCCCTGGTGTATAACATCCGACCCTCGCCCCCGCTGTATAACATCCGGCCCCTCGCCCTCGGTGTATAACATCCGGCCCCTCGCCCCTGGTGTATAAAATCCGGCCTCTCGCCCCCCCGGGGGATAACCTCCGACCCCCTGCCATGTCATCTGCCTTTATTAACATGTAACAGAACGGCCAGAGGTGCAGAGCTCACTGATACCAGTCCGGTCCTGTAATAGAGGCCACCAGGGGAACAAGTCCGTTCATGACATTTCTTCCTCCTAAATCTTCCCTCATCACCTGTGAGTGATATTACTAAGAAGTGAATGCAGCCTTACATCACCAAGCACAATGCTGAGCTTTGGATGGAGTGGTGAAAAGCCACCACTGGAATCTGGAGGAGACGACGTGTTCTGTGCAGTGACGGATCACACATCTCTATACGGCGTCTGATGGAGGAGTCTGGGTTTGGTGATTCCAGGAGAACGTTACCCCGACTGCATTGTGTCCGCTGTACAGACGGTGGAGGAGGATAACGCTCTGGGCTGTTATCAGGGGGCGGCCTCGGCCCCTTAGCTCCACTGAAGGGAAATCTTAATGATTCAGCACAAGACATTGTGGACAATTGTAGCCTCCATCTTTGTGGGAAGAGTTTGGTGAAGACCCTTTTCTGTTCCCCATGACTGCGCCCAGTGCACGAGGTCCATACAGACATGGGGGGGGGACATGAGCGGCCGCACAGACCTCAGCCCCATCTAACGCATACACCGGAGACTGTGAGCCCGGCCTCCCCCAACATCAGGGTCTGACCTCACCAATGCTCCAATATTCCCACAGACGCCGCCAACATTTTTGTAGAAATCCGTCCCAGAAGAGCGAGAGCCGTTATATCTGCCGAGGGCCGACACCATATCAATGTCTATGGGTGTAAGATGGGAGGTCAGAAAAGCTCCTAGAGGTTTAGTGTGTACGCGCCCCAATACCTTTCTCCATATAATGTACCTGAGCGGTTTGCTAACATGAGCCACGAGTCCGGTCCACCAGCTCTGCCCTGTAAGCGACGAGTCCGGGCTCCAAAACTAAGTCACAATTTACTCTCCTTTCTGGAAGTTCCACTGACTACAACCCAGTAGTGATTATAGACGTGCCGCCATATACAGTTGTGCTCAAAAGTTTACATACCCCGGCAGAATTTTTGCTTTCTTGGCCTTTTTTTTTTTCCAGAGAATATGAATGTCAACACCAAAACTTTTTCTCCACTCATGGTTAGTGGTTGGGTGAAGCCATTTATTGTCAGACTACTGTGTTTTCTCTTTTTAAATCATAATGACAACCAAAAACATCCACATGACCCTGATCACAAGTTCACATACCCTGGTGATTTTGGCCAGATAACATGCACAGAAGTTGACTGTGAATGGCTACTAAAGGTAACATCCTCACCTGTGACCTGTTTGCTTGTAATCAGTGTGTGCATAAAAGCTGAGTGAAGTTCTGGTATCCAGACAGACTCTTGCGTCTTTCATCCAGCCACTGACGTTTCTGGATTGTGACTCATGGGGAAAGCAAAAGAATTGTCAACGGATCTACGGGAAAAGGTAGTTAAACTGTATAAAACAGGAAAGGGATACAAAAAGATATCCAAGGAATTGATAATGCCAGTCAGCAGCGTTCACACTGTCATTAACAAATAGAAAATCAGGGGCTCTATAAAGACAAAACCACGGTCAGGTAGACTAACATAAATGTTGTCCACAAATGCCAGCAAAATTGTTTGGGATACAAAGAAAAACCCACAAATAACATCAGCTGAAATACAGGACTGTCTGAAAACTTGCGGTGTGGCTGTTTCAAGATGCACAATTAGGCGCATGAAGAAAAATGGGCTGCATGGTTGGGTCGCCAGAAGAAAGCCATTACTGCGCAAATGCCACAAAGTATCTCGCCTACAATATGCAAAACAGCACAGAGACAAGCCTCAAAACTTCTGGAACAAGGTAATTTGGAGTGATGAGACCAAAACTGAACTTTTTGGCCACAACCATAAACGTTACATTTGGAGAGAGGCCTATGATGAAAGGAACACCATTCCTACTGTAAAGCATGGAGGTGGTTTACTGATGTTTTGGGGATGTGTGAGCTACAAAGGCACAGAAAACTTGGTCAAAGTTGAAGGAAAGATGAATGCAGCACGTTATCAGCAAATACGGATCCGTGCTTTCCTTGACCGCAACACTGCAAAAACGCTAGTGCATGCCCTTATCATCTCCCGCCTCGACTACTGCAACCTCCTACTCTCTGGACTCCCCTCTAGCACTCTGGCACCACTCCAATCCATCCTACACTCTGCTGCCCGACTAATCCACCTGTCCCCCCGCTATTCCCCAGCCTCTCCCTTGTGTCAAGCCCTTCACTGGCTTCCTATCGCCCAGAGACTCCAGTTCAAAACCCTCACACTGACATACAAAGCCATCCACAACCTGTCTCCTCCATACATCTGTGACATGGTCTCCCGGTACCTACCTACACGCGACCTCCGATCCTCCCAAGACCTCCTTCTCTACTCCCCTCTCATCTCTTCTTCCCATAACCGCATCCAAGACTTCTCCCGTGCTTCCCCCATACTCTGGAACTCTCTACCCCAACACATCAGACTTGCGCCTACCATAGACACCTTCAAAAAGAACCTGAAGACTCATCTCTTCCGACAAGCCTACAGCCTGCAGTGATCCTCAACCTACTGAACAGCCGCACAGCCAGCTCTTCCCTCTCCTAGTGTATCCTCACCCACCCCCTGCAGACTGTGAGCCCTCGCGGGCAGGGTCCTCCCTCCTTATGTACTCGTGTGCCTTGATATCTGCTCATGTTTAATGTATTTGTCTATATTTGCCCCGTATTCACATGTAAAGCGCCATGGAATAAATGGCGCTATAAAAATGTATAATAATAATAATAATAATAATACTGGCGGCAAATTTGCACTCATCAGCCCGGAAGCTGCGTGTGGGACATACTTGGATGTTCCAACAAGACAATGATCCAAAACACAAGGCCAAGTCAACCTGTCATTGGCTACAGCAGAACAAAGTGAAGGTTATGGAGTGGTCATCTCAGTCTCCTGACCTCAATATCATTGAGCCATTCTGGGGAGATCTCAAGTGCGCAGTTCATGCTAGACAGCCCAGGAATTTACAGGAACTGGAGGCTTTTTGCCAAGAAGAGTGGGCAGCTTTACCATCTGAGAAAATAAAGAACCTCATCCACAACTACCACAATAGACTTCAAGCTGCCATTGATGTTGGAGGGGGCAATACACGGAATTAAGAAATGGGGTATGTGAACTTTTGATCAGGGTCATTTGGATGTTTTGAGTTGTCATTATGATTTATAAAGAGAAAACACAGGAGTTTGACAATAAATGGCTTCACCCAACCACTAACCATGAGTGGAGAAAAACTTTTGGTGTTATCATTCATATTCTCTGTAAAAAGGCCAAGAAAGCAAAAATTCTGCCGGGGAATGTAAACTTTTGAGCACAACGCTAAGACACAGAATTACTGAAATACCTGAGATGTACTGAGATGACTCGACAATGCAAGAAATACTCTGCTGCAATCATTCCTATGTACTGACGCGGGGCTGCTGGCTGACATGGGGTTTCTCTTATATGGAGGCATTGCATATATTTCTATTCAATGGTAGCATTCGGCTAGCACAATCTCTGCCTATTTAAGGAGGAAGCACATGATACTATAGGAAAATACACTTTCACAACTTGACTATCAGATACACAACTGATCAGACGTCCAGATGTAACTTTACGTTTACAGCCACTGCCAATACTACAGTAGATATAGATACGGTATATTTATGTGTCACATTGATTTTTTTTCCTCTACCCCTCGAGGAGAATGCCTTACACATGTTCCTGTTGCCCCGTTAAAGCTACAAGAATTCTTCTACCTAAATACTAAAAAGTTTTATAACTTTATTGGAACTCAGAACTTAGTTTTCCTTAACCACCACTAGGGGGAGCGCACTACTTACTGAGATAGACAGACTATAAATCGAGATCGAGTGAGCTCCCCCTACTGGTGGCTGCTGGAAGTCAGAATTGAATTGTTCCACTGTAGCTACAAAAACATTTGCAGGTTGAGGTCTTTAAACAAATGTTGTGACAGAAGTAATCCATTGAAAGGTCTGGATATTCTGTACTTAGTATAAATTATATTTAACTGAAAAACAAATAAAGAAAAAGTGAGTCTGGTGTAATGTCGTGTGTGAGGGATAGAAAAAATGTCACCCAATCAACAAGATAGGCAATAAACCTGCCTGTCCTGATTCACCTTCAATACTTCTGGAGACATCATAACTAAGCCATCTACCATCCAATAATCTATAGCAAGTCCCATAATTATCCCATATCCTGCCTTAATGGTGCCCATACACCTCTGTTGTCATTGATGAGAGGGGAGCACGTTCATGCCGGACATCTCTGGTGGCTGCTTATCATCCAGTTGGGAGAACCCAGGAGAGATGACATTACTCACTCCCCTACCCCCATCAGATAACAGTTATCTACAAATCTAATACCGAGAACATTTTCTTTAAAAGTATTAGGGTTGGGTCATTATCTGGTCCTTTGTGTAATAGAACGAGGTCAGGAACTGGTGGCCAAAGTCTGAAGATCTGCTCACACAAGCAGCCAGCCATGGTGCCAGAACAAGGACAGGAACTGGTGGCCAAGGTCTGAAGATCTGCTCACACAAGCAGCCAGCCATGGTGCCAGAACAAGAACTGGTGGTTAAGGTCTGAAGATCTGCTCTCACAAGCAGCCAGCCATGGTGCCAGAACAAGAACTGGTGGTCAAGGTCTGAAGATCTGCTCACACAAGCAGCCAGCCATGGTGCCAGAACAAGAACTGGTGGTCAAGGTCTGAAGATCTGGTCTCACAAGCAGCCAGCCATGGTGCCAGAACAAGGACAGGAACTGGTGGCCAAGGTCTGAAGATCTGCTCACACAAGCAGCCAGCCATGGTGCCAGAACAAGAACTGGTGGTCAAGGTCTGAAGATTTGCTCACACAAGCAGCCAGCCATGGTGCCAGAACAAGGACAGAAACTGGTGGCCAAGGTCTGGAGATCTGCTCACACAAGCAGCCAGCCATGGTGCCAGAACAAGGACAGGAACTGGTGGCCAAGGTCTGAAGATCTGCTCACACAAGCAGCCAGCCATGGTGCCAGAACAAGAACTGGTGGTCAAGGTCTGAAGATTTGCTCACACAAGCAGCCAGCCATGGTGCCAGAACAAGGACAGAAACTGGTGGCCAAGGTCTGAAGATCTGCTCTCACAAGTAGCCAGCCATGGTGCCAGAACAAAGACAAGAACTAGTGGTCACGGTCAGATCTCCTCTCACAAGCAACCAGCCATGGTGCCATCTGGAGCAGTTAGAGGTCACATCTTTGGGACAAGTTTGACTATTCCCAAGTGACTAAATCAGTCTTTATCTCCCACAAACACATCACCACGAATATCATACCAGATCAGAATCCCCTCAGGATCGCACACTACACATAGGTGAGGACCATATGGTCATATGTGTACTACAACTTTCAGCACCGGGGACCTACAACGAGGAGAGGAACAAGAGACAACCAAGCACCAAGAGGAGGCCTTCTTCTGGGGCTGGTCCACCAAAGCCTGGAGCTTCTTTGGCTTTTAGTTCCTTTCTATGATCCAGGGGTTAATAGTCCAAATGGGGAAGGGAGCTTGCTCCGAAAAAAACAAGGAACCAACCTGGACTTAAGGGAGTGGGGACTATCCATAAGCAGGAGACACAGGCATCAGGGGACTGTCCATAGGAAGGGGAAGGGGCAGATGTATTGACCTGGAGGAGCCATTAAGTCATTACTGTCCTAAGTAATTAACGTCTTACGTGGAATTTGTCTTCTAATGGAAAGTGATTCTGAGCAGCTGGAGCGGAGCATTGTGTCCAGCCATCTGGGTGTTACACCGTCTACACCCCAAAGCAAATAAAACCCAGGAGCTGGGATCTCCGCCGAGCTTACAGAGGCTGATAAAAGACAAAAGTCTGCACCTTAGCTTCTCAAAAAGGGTGAAAAAACGACTCGAAAGCCCTTCCAAATGTACCAGGCATGGGTACAGTCATTCGGGGGGTACCGTATACATTAAATAGGGACCCCCGTCATACAGTCGCTTCTCTCAATCACCTCCCACTCTGGTATAGGAGATGCTGCTCATAATGGTGCACTAATGAGAAAAGCCATTAATTCTCCACGCTCGCCCCCAGCAGCGTCAATGGGATTTACGCCCCAAAAATATCCCAGTGCCAGGATTATAATTACTACATGCCCTGATGGGGCTAGTCCAATTAAAAAGTGCCATACATATTATTATTATATATTATATCACGGTCCAATGCTATAAACTTGGCTGGTGGCTGACAACACCCTGCCCCATCTGTCCGATCACTATGGGCCTTCCATCCATTATATCCAGCAACCCCAGGACTACTCCTAGTGACTACACAGCCCCGGCACCACCCTGCACACATAGTCCTAGCCCACCCTGCACTCATAGTCCTAGCCCACCCTGCACACATAGCCCTAGCCCACCCTGCACTCATAGTCCTAGCCCACCCTGCACACATAGCCCTAGCCCACCCTGCACTCATAGCCCTAGCCCACCCTGCACTCATAGCCCTAGCCCACCCTGCACACATAGTCCTAGGCCACCCTGCACACATAGTCCTAGCCCACCCTGCACACATAGCCCTAGCCCACCCTGCACTCATAGCCCTAGCCCACCCTGCACTCATAGTCCTAGCCCACCCTGCACACATAGCCCTAGCCCACCCTGCACTCATAGCCCTAGCCCACCCTGCACACATAGTCCTAGGCCACCCTGCACACATAGTCCTAGCCCACCCTGCACACATAGTCCTAGCCCACCCTGCACATAGTCCTAGCCCACCCTGCACACATAGTCCTAGCCCACCCTGCACACATAGTCCTAGCCCACCCTGCACATAGTCCTAGCCCACCCTGCACATAGTCCTAGCCCACCCTGCACACATAGTCCTAGCCCACCCTGCACATAGTCCTAGCCCACCCTGCACATAGTCCTAGCCCACCCTGCACACATAGTCCTAACCCACCCTGCACACATAGCCCTAACCCACCCTGCACACATAGTCATAGCCCACCCTGCACACATAGCCCTAGCCCACCCTGCACACAGGCTACACATGTATATAGTGTATAACTATCACATCAGTACTTAGGGATACATGGAGGACACACACACACCCACATGTAAGGAGACGTGTCCCAGGATGGGGACCCAGCAGCTGCTGGTGACAGCCCACCCCAGGATATATTACCTTCTCCAGCAGGGTCCAGCCGCCACAGGCTCAGCTTCTCCTGGGTCACCCTTTGCAGTGGTCTCCCTGTCCTGCTGCACCCCTGTATTGGCCCTGCCTGGCTTTCACTGCTGCTGTCTCCTGCCCTCCCTCCCGGATCTGTCTGTTTGCAGGTAGCTCTGTCTCCAGCCCTGGCTGAGGTGTGTCTCCTTCCCCTGCATTCTCCCTCCTCCTCTAGCACAGCCCTCTCTCCCTGCAGGGCTGCCCTTCCTGTCCCTGACCAGCTGCCTGCTGGCTCCACAGTCCCTGTGTCCTGACTGTACAACACAATGGCCAGACCCTGCAATCCTGAAGCTGTATCCGGCTCCTTATCCCCACTGTGACCATCAAATTACCTCAAAGTAATGGTGTTCACCGGCTGTAGTGTAATACCGTGACATACAGTCATGGCCAAAAGTATTGACACCCCTGCAATTCTGTCAGATAATACTCAGTTTCTTCCTGAAAATGATTGCAAACACAAATTATTTGGTATTATTATCTTCATTTAATTTGTCTTAAATGAAAAAAACACAAAAAGAATTGTCCTAAAGCCAAATTGGATATAATTCCACACCAAACATAAAAAAGGGGGTGGACAAAAGTATTGGCACTGTTCAAAAAAATCATGTGATGCTTCTCTAATTTGTGTAATTAACAGCACCTATAACTTACCTGTGGCCCCTAAGAGGTGTTGGCAATAACTAAATCACACTTGCAGCCAGGTGACATGGATTAAAGTTGACTCAACCTCTGTCCTGTGTCCTTGTGTGTACCACATTGAGCATGGAGAAAAGAAAGAAGACCAAAGAACTGTCTGAGGACTTGAGAAACCAAATTGTGAGGAAGCATGAGCAATCTCAAGGCTACAAGTCCATCTCCAAAGACCTGAATGTTCCTGTGTCTACCGTGCGCAGTGTCATCAAGAAGTGTAAAGCCCATGGCACTGTGGCTAACCTCCCTAGATGTGGACGGAAAAGAAAAATTCACAAGAGATTTCAACGCAAGATTGTGCGGATGTTGGATAAAGATCTTCGACTAACACCCAAACAAGTTCTAGCTGCCCTGCAGTCCGAGGGTACAACAGTGTCGACCCGTACTATCCGTCGGCGTCTGAATGAAAAGGGACTGTATGGTAGGAGACCCAGGAAGATCCCACTTCTTACCCCGAGACATAAAAAAGCCAAGCTGGAGTTTGCCAAAACTTACCTGAGAAAGCCTAAAACGTTTTTGAAGAATGTTCTCTGGTCAGATGAGACAAAAGTAGAGCTTTTTGGGCAAAGGCATCAACATAGAGTTTACAGGAGAAAAAAAGAGGCATTCAAAGAAAAGAACACGGTCCCTACAGTCAAACATGGCGGAGGTTCCCTGATGTTTTGGGGTTGCTTTGCTGCCTCTGGCACTGGACTGCTTGACCGTGTGCATGGCATTATGAAGTCTGAAGACTACCAACAAATTTTGCAGCATAATGTAGGGCCCAGTGTGAGAAAGCTGGGTCTCCCTCAGAGGTCATGGGTCTTCCAGCAGGACAATGACCCAAAACACACTTCAAAAAGCACTAGAAAATGGTTTGAGAGAAAGCACTGGAGACTTCTAAGGTGGCCAGCAATGAGTCCAGACCTGAATCCCATAGAACACCTGTGGAGAGATCTAAAAATGGCAGTTTGGAGAAGGCAGCCTTCAAATATCAGGGACCTGGAGCAGTTTGCCAAAGAAGAATGGTCTAAAATTCCAGCAGAGCATTGTAAGAAACTCATTGATGGTTACCGGAAGTGGTTGGTCGCAGTTATTTTGGCTAAAGGTTGTGCAACCAAGTATTAGGCTGAGGGTGCCAATACTTTTGTCTGGCCCATTTTTGGAGTTTTGTGTGAAATGATCAATGTTTTGCTTTTTGCTTCATTCTCTCTTTTGTGTTTTTTCATTTAAGACAAATTAAATGAAGATAATAATACCAAATAATTTGTGTTTGCAATCATTTTCAGGAAGAAAATGAGTATTATCTGACAGAATTGCAGGGGTGTCAATACTTTTGGCCATGACTGTACATACATCCAACACCTACGTATATCACTGTAGAAGTGGTGTGAGGGGATGTGTGTACTGTACCTGTGAGGCTTATACCTGTTATGGTGTAGCAGTAGTGTGAGCAGGGGCGTACATAGACATCACTGGGTCCCATAGGACGGACGGACACACACACGCACGCACGCACGCACGCACACACACACATTCCCCTTTCAATTGCACCCATAAAGTATGATGCTAACAAAAGTGCCCCCAAACACAAAAGTACCCTCCGCGCGCACAGTATGTACCCCACTTCAACTTACCCAGCAAAGTATGGTGACCCCCGACATGGTATGATCCCCCAACTGTGACCTCGATGCAGTAAACTATAATGGACCAGCCCTCAACACAGTATGATGGACACTACGCAAACCATCACACTGTATTATTTTTTGCATACAGTATAACAGACCACACATAGCCCTCCATAAAGTATAAAGGCTTCCATATAGCCCTCCAAATATTATAAGAGCCACATCATAGCCATCCATATAGTATAACGGGCCCAATAGTACTCCATATAGTATAATGGCCCCGTAGTCCTCCATATAGTATACTGCACCCCATAATCCTCCATGTAGTAAAATGCACTCCATAATTCTCCATATATTATAATGCATTATCCGTAGGTCTCCATACAGCATAGTGCACCCCATATTCCTCTATATAGCACAAAGCACTGCCCATTGTCCCCCATAGTCTCCCATATAGTATAATGCATTCCCCATAGTCCCCCATATAGTATAATACACCCCATAGTCCCCCATATAGTATAATGCACTCCCCATAGTCTCCCATATAGTATAATGCATTCCCCATAGTCCCCCATATAGTATAATACACCCCATAGTCCCCCATATAGTATAATGCACTCCCCATAGTCTCCCATATAGTATAATGCATTCCCCATAGTCTCCCATATAGTATAATGCATTCCCCATAGTCCCCCATATAGTATAATACACCCCTTAGTCCCCCATATAGTATAATACACTCCCCATAGTCTTGCATACAGTATAATGAACTCCCTATAGTCCTCCATATAGTATAATGCACTGCATAGTCCTTTATATTGTATAATGCACTCTCTATAGTCCTCCATACAGTATAATGCATTCCCCATAGTCCCCCATATAGTATAATACACCCCATAGTCTCCCATATAGTATAATGCATTCCCCATAGTCTCCCATATAGTATAATGCATTCCCCATAGTCCCCCATATAGTATAATACACCCCATAGTCCCCCATATAGTATAATACACTCCCCATAGTCTTGCATACAGTATATTGAACTCCCTATAGTCCTCCATATAGTATAATGCAATGCATAGTCCTTTATATTGTATAATGCACTCTCTATAGTCCTCCATACAGTATAATGCACTCCCCATAGTCCTCCATACAGTATTATGGCTACCACAATGTACTCACTGATTTAAAAAAAAAGTACAATACTCACCTCTCTTCTTCGTTTCTGCGGCTCTGCTCCGCTCTCTATAGCTAGCGTTCTGATGCACCAAACATCTCAGGACAGCGTGCGCCATGTAGTGACATCATCGCACCCACTGCACTGAGATGTGAAACGCCGAGGAGGGGTGATGGAAGAAGGAACTTCAGCTGACACTCCCTCTCTCATCATTACTATTAAATGTACCGACATCGAGAATGACAATACAGTTGAACATGCGATGATAGGCCGGGGGGCTGTGCTAGCCCTTTGCCTCATGGGCTTCCTAGCAGCCTCGTGGCATGTTGCCATTGGTGGTAGGCTACTAAGGGTGAGGCGGAGATGTGTGTACTGTACCTGTGCTGTGTATACCTGTCATGGTGTAGTAGTAGTAGTGTGTAGGAGGTGTGTGTATAATGTGTCGTTTTATCATTTATTGTGCATTCTATTAACTGATAGATGCCACAATGATATTATCGCTCCTCCCTGTATATTGTAGGCTTGTATGCTGTTATTGAGGCGTGTAGTAACATTTCTGAGAATATCTTGCTATTATGCCTACATCTAGCCAGCACCAGCCCTATAGGCATACGTCATCAATATCTTGTGACCGGACAACCCCTTTCCGTACACAACAGTTACAGAGCTGAAGCTATACTGACTAACGCCTTCTTCACACGTCCGTTTTTTGTGTCCGTATGCAGTCTGTTTTTTAAGGGTCGCAAATACAGACACATGCATATCCATTGTGTTCAATGTTGGTGTGTACATGACCAGTTTCTCACAAAGGCCATGTGTTCGGGTGAAAAACCTGCAGACATGTCAGTTTATTTTTTGCACAGTATGGACAAAATGCGTGCCACACACGTGCACACTGAGGACATATGGATGACATCCGCGTGTGTCATCAACGTGACACGTACCAGCGCCTGGGAAGAAGCGGTACAGTTTGCGCTGATCCCAGGCACCAGCAGCTGAAGGCAGCTCTCATCATTGTCTCCTGCTCGGGCATTATCCATGACTCCTTCCCAGGCTATTAATAACAGCTCACAGCTGTTTGCTTAGCCTTTCCTGGTAAATTTACGGGCAACGCCAAAAAAAATGACGTAGGGTCCCCCTATAAATTCACACCAGCAAAGGCTAAACAGACAGCTGTGGATTTATATTAATAGCCTGGGAAGGGGCCATGGATATTGGCCCCATCATCCCGCAGGCTACCAACATCAGCCCTCAAATGGCGCATGCTATATCATTTCTTTCTGGGGTCCCCCATAAATTCACTTGGAAAGGCTAAGCAAACAGCTGTGAGCTGTTATTAATAGCCTGGGAATCTTTTGGGATATTGTCCCTTGTCCCAGATTCCCCCCAGGCTGTGGGCTTTCCCTCTGCTGGTTATGAAAATTGCACGGGAGCCCACGCCATTCTTTTTATTTAATTCTTTATATTACACAGGAGGGACAAAGCTGCTGCTGAATACAACTCCTGTCATAGTCGCCTGGTCGTGTTGATCTCAGGGAGACCAAGCGACAATGATGAGAGCTGCCTTCTGCAGCCGGAACCCGGGGATCAGCGAGAACTGTACCGCTTTTCACAGGCGCCGGTACGTGTCACCTGGACTGCACACGGATGCCACACAGATGTGAAACAGGCGGCCAGCAAACGGACCACGGATCTCACCAGTACCGTTTTTCCTGTACAGGAATCACCAGGACATGTGAAGGAGGCCTAATACAGCTTTTATCATGAGGGCACATACTGGAAACGTTGGTGAATTGAGATTTAGGGAAGATAACATTTGAGATGGTAGAACCACATGGCAAAGAGAGCAACTGGTGCTGCTGACATCTGGTTTCTTACTCTAAGGTTAAGTTCCCTCAATGAGTTTTTGGTGAGTTTTTTGAAGTTGCATATTTTCACTGCTCAAACTAAACACAGCATCTTACACTTCCACCAAAGTGAATGGGATTTATAGAAATATCATATTTACTGTGTCCCCTGGTGTCGTAGAGAAAATATAAAAATCCATACAGACATCTCCAGAGAGGGGACATAGCACCCTTACATTGAATATATGGGATTAATTGTGGCCAGGGAAGAGAGAAACTAATTATAACTGGGTAAGTGAAAGAGCCGACACATCAACCTTTATTGAAGTAGGGGCCTGCAGTGACCAGGTAATTACAACAGGAGATTTGCTCTGCGAAAAAAAAGACTGCGATTAGTTTACGTAGAGGCATGGTAGTACACTTCCCAAACATATAGTGAAGGAAATAATTATTTGGTCCCTTGCTGATTTTGTAAGACATGAACAGTCTATAATTTTAAGGATAAGTTAATTTTAACATCGAGAGATAGAATATCCCAAATAAAATCCCAAAAATCACATTTTATAAATTATATAAATTTATTTGCATTTTGCAGTGAGAAATAAGTATTTGATCTCTCTGGCAAACAAGACTTAATACTTGGTGGCAATACCCTTGTTGGCAAGCACAGATGTTATTTGTAGTTGATGAGGTTTGTGCACATGTCAGGAGGAATTTTGGTCCACTCCTCTTTTGCAGATCATCTCTAAATCATTAAGATTTTGAGGCTGTCGCTTGGCAACTCGGAGCTTCATCTCCCTCCATAAGTTTTCTATGGGATTAACCCCTTTACCCCCAAGGGTGGTTTGCACGTTAATGACCGGGCCAATTTTTACAATTCTGACCACTGTCCCTTTATGAGGTTATAACTCTGGAACGCTTTAATGGATCCTGGTGATTCTGACATTGTTTTCTCGTGACATATTGTACTTCATGACAATGGTAAAAATTCTTTGATAGTACCTGCGTTTATTTGTGAAAAAAACGGAAATTTGGCGAAAATTATGAAAATTTCGCAATTTTCCAACTTTGAATTTTTATGCAATTAAATCACAGAGATATGTCACACAAAATACTTAATAAGTAACATTTCCCACATGTCTACTTTACATCAGCACAATTTTGGAACCAAAATTTTTTTTTTGTTAGGGAGTTATAAGGGTTAAAAGTTGACCAGCAATTTCTCATTTCTACAACACCATTTTATTTTAGGGACCACATCTCATTTGAAGTCATTTTGAGGGTCTATATGATAGAAAATACCCAAGTGTGACACCATTCTAAAAACTACACCCCTCAAGGTGCTCAAAACCATATTCAAGAAGTTTATTAACCCTTCTGGTGCTTCACAGGAATTTTTTGAATGTTTAAATAAAAATGAACATTTAACTTTTTTTCACAAAAAATTTAATTCAGCTCCAATTTGTTTTATTTTACCAAGGGTAACAGGAGAAAATGGACCCCAAACATTGTTGTACAATTTGTCCTGAGTATGCCAATACCCCACATGTGGGGGTAAACCACTGTTTGGGCGCATGGCAGAGCTCGGAAGCGAAGGAGTGCCATTTGACTTTTCAATGCAAAATTGACTGGAATTGAGATGGGACGCCATATTTCGTTTGGAGAGCCCCTGATGTGGCTAAACATTGAAACCCCCCACAATTGACACTATTTTTGAAAGTAGACCCCCTAAGGAACTTATCTAGAGGTGTGGTGAGCACTTTGACCCACCAAGTGCTTCACAGAAGTTTATAATGTAGAACCGTAAAAATAAAAAATCATATTTTTTCACAAAAATTATCTTTTCGCCCCCAATTTTTTATTTTCCCAAGGGTAAGAGAAGAAATTGGACCCCAAAAGTTGTTGTACAATTTGTCCTGAGTACGCTGATAGCCCATATGTGGGGGTAAACCACTGTTTGGGCGGATGGGAGAGCTCGGAAGGGAAGGAGCGCCGTTTGACTTTTCAATGCAAAATTGACAGGAATTGAGATGGGACGCCATGTTGCGTTTGAAGAGCCACTGATGTGCCTAAACATTGAAACCCCCCACAAGTGATAACATTTTGGAAAGTAGACCCCCTAAGGAACTTATCTAGAGGTGTGGTGAGCACTTTGACCCACCAAGTGCTTCACAGAAGTTTATAATGTAGAACCGTAAAAATAAAAAATCATATTTTTTCACAAAAATTATCTTTTCGCCCCCAATTTTTTATTTTCCCAAGGGTAAGAGAAGAAATTGGACCCCAAAAGTTGTTGTACAATTTGTCCTGAATACGCTGATACCCCATATGTGGGGGTAAACCACTGTTTGGGCGGATGGGAGAGCTCGGAAGGGAAGGAGCGCCGTTTGACTTTTCAAAGCAAAATTGACAGGAATTGAGATAGAACGCCATGTTGCGTTTGAAGAGCCACTGATGTGCCTAAACATTGAAACCCCCCACAAATGACACCATTTTGGAAAGTAGACCCCCTAAGGAACTTATCTAGAGGTGTGGTGAGCACTTTGACCCACCAAGTGCTTCACAGAAGTTTATAATGCAGAGCCGTAAAAATAAAACAAAATTTTTTTCCCACAAAAATTATTTTTTTAGCCCCCAGTTTTGTATTTTCCTGAGGGTAACAGGAGAAATTGGACCCCAAAATTTGTTGCCCAATTTGTCCTGAGTGCGATGATACAACATATGTGGGGGGAACCACTGTTTGGGCACATGGGAGGGCTCAGAAGGGAAGGAGTGCCATTTGAATGCAGACTTAGATGGAATGGTCTGCAGGTGTCACATTGCGTTTGCAGAGCCCCTAATGTACCTAAACAGTAGAAACCCCCCACCAGTGACACCATTTTGGAAAGTAGACCCCCTTAGGAACTTATCTAGATGTGTGCTGAGCGCTTTGACTCACCAAGGGCTTCACAGAAGTTTATAATGGAGAGCCGTAAAAATAAAACAAAAATTATTTTTTAGCCCCCAGTTTTGTATTTTCCCGAGGGTAACAGGAGAAATTCGACCCCACAATTTGTTGTCCAATTTGTCCTGAGTGCGCTGATACCCCATATGTGGGGGGGAACCACTGTTTGGGCGCATGGGAGGGCTCGGAAGGGAAGGAGCTCCATTTGGAATGAGGACTTAGATGGAATGGTCTGCAGGTGTCACATTGCATTTGCAGAGCCCCTAATGTACCTAAACAGTAGAAACTTCCCACAAGTGACACCATTTTGGAAACTAGACCCCCTAAGGAACTCATCTAGATGTGTTGTGATAGCTTTGAACCCCCAAGTGTTTCACTACAGTTTGTAACGCAGAGCCGTGAAAATGTAAAAAAAAATCTTTCCCCCCAAAATTATTTTTTAGCCCCCAGTTTTGTATTTTCCCGAGGGTAAGAGGAGAAATTCGACCCCAAAAGTTGTTGTCCAATTTGTCCTGAGTACGCTGATACCCCGTATGTTGGGGGAAACCACCGTTTGAGCGCATGGGAGGGCTCGGAAGGGAAGGAGCGCCATTTGGAATGCAGACTTAGATGGAATGGTCTGCAGACGTCACATTGCGTTTGCAGAACCCCTAATGTACCTAAACAGTAGAAACCCCCCACAAGTGACCCCATATTGGAAACTAGACCCCCCAGGGAACTAATCTAGATGTGTTGTGAGAACTTTGAACCCCAAAGTGTTTCACTACAGTTTATAACGCAGAGCCGTGAAAATAAAAAATCCTTTTTTTTCGCACATAAAATATGTTTTAGCCCCGAGTTTTGTATTTTCCCAAGGGTAACAGGAGAAATTGGACCCCAAAAGTTGTTGTCCTATTTGTCCTGAGTACGCTGATACCCCATATGTTGGGGTAAACCCCTGTTTGGGCACACGGGAGAGCTCGGAAGGGAAGAAGCACTGTTTTACTTTTTCAACGCAGAATTGGCTGGAATTGAGATCGGACGCCATGTCGCGTTTGGAGAGCCCCTGATGTGCCGAAACAGTGGAAACCCCACAAATATAACTGAAACCCTAATCCAAACACACCCCTAACCCTAATCCCAACAGTAGCCCTAACCACACCTCTAACCCAGACACACCCCTAACCCTAATCCCAACCCTATTCCCAACCGTAAATGTAATCTAAACCCTAACTGTAACTTTAGCCCCAACCCAAACTGTAGCCCCAACCCTAACCCTAGCCCTAACCCTAGCCCTAACCCTAACCCTAGCCCTAACCCTAGCCCTAACCCTAACCCTAACCCTAGCCCTAACCCTAGCCCTAACTCTAACCCTAGCCCTAATGGGAAAATGGAAATAAATACATTTTTTTAATTTTTCCCTAACTAAGGGGGTGATGAAGGGGGGTTTGATTTTCTTTTATAGCGGGTTTTTTAGCGGATTTTTATGATTGGCAGCCGTCACACACTGAAAGACGCTTTTTATTGCAAAAAATATTTTTTGCGTTACCACATTTTGAGAGCTATAATTTTTCTATATTTTGGTCCACAGAGTCATGTGAGGTCTTGTTTTTTGCGGGACGAGTTGACGTTTTTATTGGTAACATTTTCGGGCACGTGACATTTTTTGATCGCTTTTTATTCCGATTTTTGTGAGGCAGAATGACCAAAAACCAGCTATTCATGAATTTCTTTTGGGGGAGGCGTTTATACCGTTCCGCGTTTGGTAAAATTGATAAAGCAGTTTTATTATTCGGGTCAGTACGATTACAGCGACACCTCATTTATATCATTTTTTTATGTTTTGGCGCTTTTATACGATAAAAACTATTTTATAGAAAAAATAATTATTTTTGCATCGCTTTATTCTCAGGACTATAACTTTTTTATTTTTTTGCTGATAATGCTGTATGGCGGCTCATTTTTTGTAGCACAAGATGACGTTTTTAGCTGTACCATGGTTATTTATATCTGTCTTTTTGATCGCGTGTTATTCCACTTTTTATTCGGCGGTATGATAATAAAGCGTTGTTTTTTGCCTCGTTTTTTTTTTTTTTTTCTTACGGTGTTTACTGAAGGGGTTAACTAGTGGGCCAGTTTTATAGGTCGGGCTGTTACGGACGCGGCGATACTAAATATGTGTACTTTTATTGTTTTGTTTTTTTTATTTAGATAAAGAAATGTATTTATGGGAATAATATATATATTTTTTTCATTATTTTGGAATATTTTTTTTTATTTTTTTTTACACATTTGAAAATTTTTTTTTTTACTTTTTTACTTTGTCCCAGGGGGGGACATCACAGATCAGTGATCTGACAGTTTGCACAGCACTCTGTCAGATCACTGATCTGACATGCAGCGCTGCAGCCTTCACAGTGCCTGCTCTGAGCAGGCTCTGTGAAGCCACCTCCCTCCCTGCAGGACCCGGATCCGCGGCCATCTTGGATCCGGGGCTCGAGCAGGGAGGGAGGGAGGTAAGACCCTCGCAGCAACGCGATCACATCGCGTTGCTGCGGGGGGCTCAGGGAAGCCCGCAGGGAGCCCCCTCCCTGCGCGGTGCTTCCCTGCACCGCCGGCACATCGCGATCATCTTTGATCGCGGTGTGCCAGGGGTTAATGTGCCGGGGGCGGTCCGTGACCGCTCCTGGCACATAGTGCCGGATGTCAGCTGCGATAGGCAGCTGACACCCGGCCGCGATCGGCGGCGCTCCCCCCGTGAGCGCCGCCGATCTCGCTGGACGTACTATCCCGTCCATGGTCATAGGGGCCCACCCCACATGGACGGGATAGTACGTCCGATGTCAGAAAGGGGTTAAGGTCTGGAGACTGACTAGGCCACTCCATGACCTTAATGTGCTTCTTTTTGAGCCACTCCTTTGTTGCCTTGGCTGTTTGTTTTGGGACATTGTTTTGCTGGAAGACTCAGCCACGACCCATTTTTAATGTCCTGACAGAGGGAAGGAGGATGTCACTCAGGATTTTGACGGTACATGGCTCCATCCATTCTCTCATTGATGCGGTGAAGTAGTCCTGTGCCCTTAGCAGAGAAACACCCCAAAACATAATGTTTCCACCTCCATGCTTGACAGTGGGGACGGTGTTCTTTGGGTCATAAGCAGCATTTCTCTTCCTCCAAACACGGCGTGTTGTGTTAATGCCAAAAAACTCAATTTTTGTCTTATCTGACCACAGCACCTTCTCCCAATCACTCACAGAATCATCCACGTGTTCATTGGCAAACTTCAGACAGGCCTGCACATGTGCCATCTTGAGCAGGGGAACCTTGCGGGCACTGCAGGATTTTAACCCTTTACAGCGTAATGTGTTACCAACGGTTTTCTTGGTGACTGTGGTCCCAGCTGCCTTGAGATCATTAACAAGTTCTCCCCGTGTCATTTTAGGCTGATCTCTCACCTTCCTCATGATCAAGGATACCCCACGAGGTGAGATTTTGCATGGTACCCCAGATCGATGGCGATCGACAGTCATTTTGTATTTCTTCCATTTTCTTACTATTGCACCAACAGTTGTTTCCTTCTCACCCAGCGTCTTGGGCTACGTTCACATTTGCGTTCTGCCGGGCTGCGTCGGGCGCAGCCGCGGCGACGCATGCGCCATGCGCCCCTCTAATTTAACATGGGGGCGCATGGACATGTTTGCATGCGTTATGCGATGCATGCGTTTATTTTGCCGCAAGCGTTAGGGCGCAGAGGACGCAGCAAGATGCATTTTTTTTGCTTCCAAAATTCGGCAAAAAAGGACGCATGCGTCGCAAAACTATGTGTTTTAGCGTGCGTTCTTGTTTGCGTTGCGTCGCCGACGCAACATTGCACAAGGCAAATGTGAACGTAGCCTTACTTATGGTTTTGTAGCCCATTCCAGCTTTGTGCAGGTCTATGATCTTGTCCCTGGCATCCTTATAAAGCTCTTTGGTCTTACCCATGTTGTAGATGTTACAGTCTGACTGATTGAGTCTGTGGACAAGAGTCTTTTATAAAGGTGACTATGTAAGACAGATGTCTTTAGGGCAGGTACCGAGTTCATTAGGAGCGTCTAACTGGTCTGTAGGAGCCATAACTCTTAATGGTTGGTAGGGGATCAAATACTTATTTCTCACTGCAAAATGCAAATAAATTTATATAATTTATACAATGCGTCTTCAGAAAACAAACTAATGCTGAAATAATGTTTTATATTTTAAATGTATAATATATATATATATATATATATATATGCACTCGAGTATAAGCCGAGAATTTCAGCCCATTTTTTTAGGCTGAAATTGCCCCTCGGCTTATACTCGAGTCATACCGAGGGGTCGGCAGGGGAGGTGGAGCAGCAGCTGTGTGATCATACTCACCTGCTCCTGGCGCGGTCCCTGGTTCCCCGGCAGCTTCTTCCTGTAGTGAGCGGTCACATGGTACCACTCATTACACTAATGAATATGGACCCCACTCCACTCCCAAAGGGTGGGGTCACATATTCATTACTGTAATGAGCGGTACCATGTGGCCGCTCACTACAGGAAGAAGCTGCCGGAGCCAGGGAACCAGGGACCGCGCCAGGAGCAGGTGAGTATAACGCAGTGCGCGATATTCACCTGCTCCCCGTTCCACCGTCAGCCCTGCTCTGTCTTCCCTGTCCTCTGCAGTGACGCTCAGGTCAGAGGCCGCGATGACGCGATTAGTGTGCGCCACCCTCTGCCTGAACAGTCAGTGCAGAGGACGCGGAAGACGCAGCGGCGGCCGGCGGCAGTGGAACGTGGAGCAGGTGAATATAGCAAGTGCCGGGGGCCTGAGCAAGGAGAGGTGAGTATGTGATTTTATTTTTTTTTTATAGTAGCAACTGCATATGGGGCAAATGTCTACATGGAGCATCTTATGGGGCCATAATCAATGTTTGTGCAGCATTATATGGGGCAAATATCTTAGAGTATCTTATGTGGCCATAATCCACATTTGTGGAGCATTATATGGGGAATATTTTAATATGGAGCATCTTATGGGGTCCATCATAACCTTTATGCAGGATTATATGGGGCATATTTTGTATGGAGCATCTTATGGGGCCATAATGAACTGTATGGAGCATTATATGGGTCTCCTGATTCAATATGGATATTCAAAAACACTTAACCTTCTGATGTCTCAATTAATTTTACTTTTATTGGTATCTATTTGTATTTTTGAAATTCACCGGTAGCTGCGGCATTTCCCGCCCTAGGCTTATACTCCAGTCATTAAGTTTTCCCAGTTTTTTGTGGCAAAATTAGGGGGGTCGGCTTATACTCGAGTATATATGGTATTTATATATATATATATTTATATATATATATATATATATATATATATATATATATATATATATATATATATATATACACACACACACACACACACACACACACACATATATACTGTATATTTATTTTCCATATATCTAAACTATGTGGGGCCTATTATACTGTATGGAAGACTATGTGGGGGCCATTATTCTGTATGGACGACTATAAGGGGGACCATTATTAAAAAATGATAAAGAAAAACTTCAATTGTAGACTTTTTTTTAATAAATGACAAGGTTGGTCCATGACTTTGTCCAAGTTTTTAATTTTGTCCCTCTGTGTATTTGAGTTTGACTTCTCTGGTCTACGGGTAAACACTTTTTTTTTTACTGATCGATACAGTTTAATGCCGCCCTTTTTTTACCAAATGCTATGGACTCGATACAAGATTGCAGGAATGTATACATGTTTGTTATGTGTTGAGTGGCATTCTATCAGAAAATATGTAAGAATAAGTATATATTATCAGTAAGTACAAATATTTATCTGATTTGCAACACGTTTGGATGTGGAAATCTCTCGCTGTGTCCTCAATGGCCTAATGTAACTGGAGGTGGCCATAAAAATACATATATTAGCGCCACCTAGTGCCTTCATCATGGCAAACCACTGTGTGACCAGACACAGTGTAAACATTGGGGTGCTGTCCCACTATGTAGACCAGCACTAACCCCATATAAACCATAAAGCTGCTCATTATAATAATAGCTGGGATGAGCACAGAGTTCATGATGCGCCGAGCGGGGTGCAGGGACGTCCCAGGACAGCAACTATACTGGAGTCATACCGCTATAAAGCTGTGAGCCCAGACGGTACTGTCCACACGAATATGTACAGTGTATTACTTCAGAAGATGTCAACCGTCTACCGAGCACACGCGGCACACCTCTATGAAGGAACGTAAGGTCCGGTGCATCAATATTCAACCCATCGGATATTTAATTCTAGACCTATTGAGTGTAGTATGCAGATATTAGCTTATTACTGAATCCCGTACATATGAGCAGTATTATAGTAGTTATATTCTTGTACATAGGAGCAGTATTATAGTAGTTATATTCTTGTACATATGAGCAGTATTATAGTAGTTATATTCTTGTACATATGGGCAGTATTATAGTAGTTATATTCTTGTACATAGGGGGGCAGTATTATAGTAGTTATATTCTTGTACATAGGAGCAGTATTATAGTAGTTATATTCTTGTACATAGGAGCAGTATTATAGTAGTTATATTCTTGTACATAGGGGGCAGTATTATAGTAGTTATATTCTTGTACATATGAGCAGTATTATAGTAGTTATATTCTTGTACATAGGAGCAGTATTATAGTAGTTATATTCTTGTACATAGGAGCAGTATTACAGTAGTTATATTCTTGTACATAGGGGGCAGTATTACAGTAGTTATATTCTTGTACATAGGGGCAGTATTATAGTAGTTATATTCTTGTACATAGGAGCAGTATTATAGTAGTTATATTCTTGTACATAGGGGGCAGTATTACAGTAGTTATATTCTTGTACATAGGGGCAGTATTATAGTAGTTATATTCTTGTACATAGGGGGCAGTATTATAGTAGTTATATTCTTGTACATAGGGGGCAGTATTACAGTAGTTATATTCTTGTACATAGGGGCAGTATTATAGTAGTTATATTCTTGTACATAGGAGCAGTATTATAGTAGTTATATTCTTGTACATAGGGGGCAGTATTACAGTAGTTATATTCTTGTACATAGGGGCAGTATTATAGTAGTTATATTCTTGTACATAGGGGCAGTATTATAGTAGTTATATTCTTGTACATAGGGGGCAGTATTATAGTAGTTATATTCTTGTACATAGGGGGCAGTATTTTATTCGTTACATTCCTGTACACATTGACAAATTTTCGTGTTTCTTAAAAATCCAACATTTTATCCATTAAAAATTTACAAGCAGAAAATTCACATCAATTAACAAGAAATGATCAGGAATTTTGAAAGTGCAATATCAGCGTTGCTTGGCAGGTTTGCGGTCCGTGGTCCCCACTGCCGACTCTTTATATTGAGGGCAGTAGCAGGGCAGTGAATACCAAGCTTGCGCCATTACAGAGCAACGTCACCAAGTTGCAGAGAGAGGAGATACCATGGTAACGCACAAAGGATTTGCGCAGGGCTTGGTATTTGGGGTCCTTCTCCCGCAGGCGCTTGTACCCTTCGACGTTGGCGCTCAGCCCGATCTCCGCTCCCAGGCCATGCTCGCGCTCTACGGCCTGCATCTTAAACATGACATTAGTAGAGGCCGGGAAGAACCATCGAGCGTTGAGTGCGGATAGAATGAGGGAGACGAAGAAGAGACCGATCTGCAAAACATACAGAGATGAGCATACGTAGACAGGGATGAGCATACGTAGACAGGGATGAGCATACATAGACAGGGAGTGTCTCCTGTCCCATATAACACAACCAGAGCTATTAGGGTGCGTGATACCTGGGGGGCTCAGATTTGGGGTCACTCACCTGCACACTCTCAGTGGTGGAGAGCAGCTCCCGTGGGTGATAAGCGGCATAAATGGCCAGGTTCAGGAAGGAGAAGCCCAGGACAATGTGCCCATAGAAGGGGAACAGCTTACTCTGCACCAATCCAAACATATGGCGGGGAACGCCCCTGATCATTACGAAGCCTGCGGAGGAGGAAGAAGGACGTCAGCTACTTATAAGACATAGACTACCCTGGTCACACGGCCATAGATCGTTCTGTGCCGCTGCTACACCGCACTACCACCCCTAGGGTACCGGGACGGGCAAGTCACACAACACCCATCGGATTCTGCCGTCCTTGTCCCAATACCCCAGGATGGACATCCGTCACTTCCGACAATCTGCAAGGACTTTGAAGAGTTGGGGAAGAAAGTAAAGGAACTGGATGCACAGGTAGTTTTTTCTTCTATCCTTCCAGTAGACGGGCATGGCACCAGGAGATGGAACAGGATCCTTGATGCAAACAACTGGCTAAGACGATGGTGCAGACAACAAGGATTCGGATTCCTGGACCACGGTGTGAATTACTGGTACGATGGACTCCTCGCCAGAGATGGACTACACCTCAACAAACCTGGGAAACACACATTCGCCAGAAGACTCGCTACACTCATCAGGAGGGCGTTAAACTAGAAGAAGAGGGGACGGGAAGAAAAACATTAGACTTGAACAAAGAAGACCCAGGAAAACATACTCAGATGGGAGGTAAGAACATTTCTAAAGCAATCCACAGCGAGGAGATTGGAACAAAACAAAATCCTCTAAACTGCATGCTCGCAAACGCCAGAAGCCTGACAAACAAGATGGAAGAACTAGAAGCAGAAATATCTACAGGTAACTTTGACATAGTGGGAATAACCGAGACATGGTTAGATGAAAGCTATGACTGGGCAGTTAACTTACAGGGTTACAGTCTGTTTAGAAAGGATCGTAAAAATCGGAGAGGAGGAGGGGTTTGTCTCTATGTAAAGTCTTGTCTAAAGTCCACTTTAAGGGAGGATATTAGCGAAGGAAATGAGGATGTCGAGTCCATATGGGTCGAAATTCATGGAGGGAAAAATGGTAACAAAATTCTCATTGGGGTCTGTTACAAACCCCCAAATATAACAGAAACCATGGAAAGTCTACTTCTAAAGCAGATAGATGAAGCTGCAACCCATAATGAGGTCCTGGTTATGGGGGACTTTAACTACCCGGATATTAACTGGGAAACAGAAACCTGTGAAACCCATAAAGGCAACAGGTTTCTGCTAATAACCAAGAAAAATTATCTTTCACAATTGGTGCAGAATCCAACCAGAGGAGCAGCACTTTTAGACCTAATACTATCTAATAGACCTGACAGAATAACAAATCTGCAGGTGGTTGGGCATCTAGGAAATAGCGACCACAATATTGTACAGTTTCACCTGTCTTTCACTAGGGGCACTTGTCAGGGAGTCACAAAAACACTGAACTTTAGGAAGGCAAAGTTTGACCAGCTTAGAGATGCCCTTAATCTGGTAGACTGGGACAATATCCTCAGAAATAAGAATACAGATAATAAATGGGAAATGTTTAAGAACATCCTAAATAGGCAGTGTAAGCGGTTTATACCTTGTGGGAATAAAAGGACTAGAAATAGGAAAAACCCAATGTGGCTAAACAAAGAAGTAAGACAGGCAATTAACAGTAAAAAGAAAGCATTTGCACTACTAAAGCAGGATGGCACCATTGAAGCTCTAAAAAACTATAGGGAGAAAAATACTTTATCTAAAAAACTAATTAAAGCTGCCAAAAAGGAAACAGAGAAGCACATTGCTAAGGAGAGTAAAACTAATCCCAAACTGTTCTTCAACTATATCAATAGTAAAAGAATAAAAACTGAAAATGTAGGCCCCTTAAAAAATAGTGAGGAAAGAATGGTTGTAGATGACGAGGAAAAAGCTAACATATTAAACACCTTCTTCTCCACGGTATTCACGGTGGAAAATGAAATGCTAGGTGAAATCCCAAGAAACAATGAAAACCCTATATTAAGGGTCACCAATCTAACCCAAGAAGAGCTGCGAAATCGGCTAAATAAGATTAAAATAGATAAATCTCCGGGTCCAGATGGCATACACCCACGAGTACTAAGAGAACTAAGTAATGTAATAGATAAACCATTATTTCTTATTTTTAGTGACTCTATAGCGACAGGGTCTGTTCCGCAGGACTGGCGCATAGCAAATGTGGTGCCAATATTCAAAAAGGGCTCTAAAAGTGAACCTGGAAATTATAGGCCAGTAAGTCTAACCTCTATTGTTGGTAAAATATTTGAAGGGTTTCTGAGGGATGTTATTCTGGATTATCTCAATGAGAATAACTGTTTAACTCCATATCAGCATGGGTTTATGAGAAATCGCTCCTGTCAAACCAATCTAATCAGTTTTTATGAAGAGGTAAGCTATAGGCTGGACCACGGTGAGTCATTGGACGTGGTATATCTCGATTTTTCCAAAGCGTTTGATACCGTGCCGCACAAGAGGTTGGTACACAAAATGAGAATGCTTGGTCTGGGGGAAAATGTGTGTAAATGGGTTAGTAACTGGCTTAGTGATAGAAAGCAGAGGGTGGTTATAAATGGTATAGTCTCTAACTGGGTCGCTGTGACCAGTGGGGTACCGCAGGGGTCAGTATTGGGACCTGTTCTCTTCAACATATTCATTAATGATCTGGTAGAAGGTTTACACAGTAAAATATCGATATTTGCAGATGATACAAAACTATGTAAAGCAGTTAATACAAGAGAAGATAGTATTCTGCTACAGATGGATCTGGATAAGTTGGAAACTTGGGCTGAAAGGTGGCAGATGAGGTTTAACAATGATAAATGTAAGGTTATACACATGGGAAGAGGGAATCAATATCACCATTACACACTGAACGGGAAACCACTGGGTAAATCTGACAGGGAGAAGGACTTGGGGATCCTAGTTAATGATAAACTTACCTGGAGCAGCCAATGCCAGGCAGCAGCTGCCAATGCAAACAGGATCATGGGGTGCATTAAAAGAGGTCTGGATACACATGATGAGAGCATTATACTGCCTCTGTACAAATCCCTAGTTAGACCGCACATGGAGTACTGTGTCCAGTTTTGGGCACCGGTGCTCAGGAAGGATATAATGGAACTAGAGAGAGTACAAAGGAGGGCAACAAAATTAATAAAGGGGATGGAAGAACTACAATACCCAGATAGATTAGCGAAATTAGGATTATTTAGTCTAGAAAAAAGACGACTGAGGGGCGATCTAATAACCATGTATAAGTATATAAGGGGACAATACAAATATCTCGCTGAGGATCTGTTTATACCAAGGAAGGTGACGGGCACAAGGGGGCATTCTTTGCGTCTGGAGGAGAGAAGGTTTTTCCACCAATATAGAAGAGGATTCTTTACTGTTAGGGCAGTGAGAATCTGGAATTGCTTGCCTGAGGAGGTGGTGATGGCGAACTCAGTCGAGGGGTTCAAGAGAGGCCTGGATGTCTTCCTGGAGCAGAACAATATTGTATCATACAATTATTAGGTTCTGTAGAAGGACGTAGATCTGGGGATTTATTATGATGGAATATAGGCTGAACTGGATGGACAAATGTCTTTTTTCGGCCTTACTAACTATGTTACTATGTTACTATGTTACTTATCACTAAGCAGCGGCACAGAGAGGCCAAAAAGTCACCACACACGTGAGGCATCACCTGCGACAAACGTCACCCAGCACTGCATGCCCCATGATGCCGCCAGCAGCAGGACGTGCGCCACCTTCACCAGGCTCCCGGGATCCCCCTCCGCCACCATCCTGCGGAGAAAGACAGCAGTCGTCACCCCACGCCATATACATCCAGTGTTTCCTACTCCCCTCTGCAGGCCCCAGACTACCGTGGTGCTGAGTCATGTGGCAGATAAGGCGGCCGTGCACGGTACAAGAGGCCAGCGTGGGCTGCGTGCGGCCGTCAGATCGGGGGGCAGCGCGGTCATCCTGCACCCCAACACAAGGGGGCAGTCTCCTGCATTCCCTATCATGGCATGTAAATGGCGGCCCCCCACTATGGCGCCTATAGACCCGCCATATAGGCGCCGGCTCACATAGCTGATGGTTCATTTCACGGTGGGACAATTCCTCTAGGAGGATCAGCCAGAAATGCAGGTTATCATACAGCGAGGGAGATAAGCGGCCGCCCGCACACGTGGTGCCCCTTATCCAATAATAATCCGAGCTTCCTGTGGATTTGGGATTACTTCCCCTCCCCTCCGCCATGTTCATGATCTCTGCTTGCTGTCGCTGAATGTAATCCTCTATACAGTGGTGACTCCAGTGCTGATCGATGTCCCTGCTATGGCGCACTCTGGATGTGTCTATTCACTGACAGCAAGCAGACACCAAGCCACTTTTTACACACAGAAGAGGGTCAGAGCTCTTTAATTGTAGAGCAAGAAGGAAAGTTGTGCTCCAAAAGTCATGAGATGGAGTTCCCCCCTAAGAACAGCCGATCTAATCATGCATTAGAGCCTTGGCCTGATTTCAGAGCATTAGCAGCTTATGCTGGCGAACTACAAATCCCAGCAAGGCTGGGTGAGCCTTGAAATATATAAAACATATAAACACCGTCATTAGTACAAACATGTGACGTCATACACTAAGCCGCCGCCCCTTGTACCTGACAATCGTCTACTTCACGGTCTGACAGCAGCAGAGCGACTGGCTCCTACTTCCGGGTTCCCTGCGATTTCATTATTCCCCGTGATGTCATCAGAAGCAGGTTTCTTTTCCGACCAATCGGATACGCGTTCCTCCCTTAGCAACTGTTACTAAGATGTCCATGAGTACCTTGCGGACTACGGAAGCTCAGCTGAGGAAAAATTATAACTTTTCTCTCTGTTCGCCTTCCGAAAAAGGCCCAATGAACCCCCCCCCCCGCTCTGAGCCGAAGCGGTAATGTCCGCCACCTGTCTGACTGTGAAGAAATATAGTCCGAAATTACACAAACATACACATATGTGCACGGGAGGCCCACACAGTATTAGTTACAGCGCCGGAAAGGGGTATCCACAGTGCCCCCATAATAACAGTGATATCCACAGTGCCCCCATAATAACAGTGATATCCACAGTGCCCCATAATAACAGTGATATCCACAGTGTCCCCATAATAACAGTGATATCCACAGTGCCCCCATAATAACAGTGATATCCACAGTGCCCCCATAATAACAGTGATATCCACAGTGCCCCCATAACAGCGATATCCACAGTGTCCCCATAATAACAGTGATATCCACAGTGCCCCCATAATAACAGTGATATCCACAGTGCCCCCATAATAACAGTGATATCCACAGTGTCCCATAATAACAGTGATATCCACAGTGCCCCCATAACAGCGATATCCACAGTGCCCCCATAATAACAGTGATATCCACAGTGCCCCCATAATAACAGTGATATCCACAGTGCCCCCATAATAACAGTGATATCCACAGTGTCCCATAATAACAGTGATATCCACAGTGTCCTCATAATAACAGTGATATCCACAGTGCCCCCATAATAACAGTGATATCCACAGTGCCCCCATAATAACAGTGATATCCACAGTGCCCCCATAATAACAGCGATATCCACAGTGCCCCCATAGTAACAGCGATATCCACAGTGCCCCCATAATAACAGCGATATCCACAGTGCCCCCATAATAACAGTGATATCCACAGTGCCCCCATAATAACAGTGATATCCACAGTGCCCCCATAATAACAGTGATATCCACAGTGTCCCCATAATAACAGCGATATCCACAGTGTCCCATAATAACAGTGATATCCACAGTGTCCCCATAATAACAGCGATATCCACAGTGTCCCCATAATAACAGTGATATCCACAGTGCCCCATAATAACAGTGATATCCACAGTGCCCCCATAATAACAGTGATATCCACAGTGTCCCCATAATAACAGTGATATCCACAGTGCCCCCATAATAACAGTGATATCCACAGTGCCCCCATAATAACAGTGATATCCACAGTGTCCCCATAATAACAGTGATATCCACAGTGTCCCCATAATAACAGTGATATCCACAGTGCCCCATAATAACAGTGATATCCACAGTGCCCCCATAATAACAGTGATATCCACAGTGTCCCCATAATAACAGCGATATCCACAGTGCCCTCATAATAACAGTGATATCCACAGTGCCCCCATAATAACAGTGATATCCACAGTGCCCCCATAATAACAGCGATATCCACAGTGCCTCCATAATAACAGTGATATCCACAGTGCCCCCATAATAACAGCGATATCCACAGTGCCCCATAATAACAGTGATATCCACAGTGCCCCCATAATAACAGTGATATCCACAGTGTCCCATAATAACAGTGATATCCACAGTGCCCCCATAATAACAGTGATATCCACAGTGCCCCATAATAACAGTGATATCCACAGTGCCCCCATAATAACAGTGATATCCACAGTGTCCCCATAATAACAGTGATATCCACAGTGCCCCATAATAACAGTGATATCCACAGTGCCCCCATAATAACAGTGATATCCAGAGTGCCCCCATAATAACAGTGATATCCAGAGTGCCCCCATAATAACAGTGATATCCACAGTGCCCCCATAATAACAGCGATATCCACAGTGCCCCCATAATAACAGTGATATCCACAGTGTCCCCATAATAACAGTGATATCCACAGTGCCCCCATAATAACAGCGATATCCACAGTGCCCCATAATAACAGTGATATCCACAGTGCCCCATAATAACAGCGATATCCACAGTGCCCCATAATAACAGTGATATCCACAGTGCCCCCATAATAACAGTGATATCCACAGTGCCCCCATAATAACAGTGATATCCAGAGTGCCCCCATAATAACAGTGATATCCACAGTGCCCCCATAATAACAGCGATATCCACAGTGCCCCCATAATAACAGCGATATCCACAGTGCCCCATAATAACAGCGATATCCACAGTGCCCCATAATAACAGTGATATCCACAGTGCCCCCATAATAACAGTGATATCCACAGTGCCCCCATAATAACAGTGATATCCAGAGTGCCCCCATAATAACAGTGATATCCAGAGTGCCCCCATAATAACAGTGATATCCACAGTGCCCCCATAATAACAGCGATATCCACAGTGCCCCCATAATAACAGTGATATCCACAGTGTCCCCATAATAACAGTGATATCCAGAGTGCCCCCATAATAACAGTGATATCCAGAGTGCCCCCATAATAACAGTGATATCCACAGTGCCCCCATAATAACAGCGATATCCACAGTGCCCCCATAATAACAGTGATATCCACAGTGTCCCCATAATAACAGTGATATCCACAGTGCCCCCATAATAACAGCGATATCCACAGTGCCCCATAATAACAGTGATATCCACAGTGCCCCATAATAACAGCGATATCCACAGTGCCCCATAATAACAGTGATATCCACAGTGCCCCCATAATAACAGTGATATCCACAGTGCCCCCATAATAACAGTGATATCCACAGTGTCCCATAATAACAGTGATATCCACAGTGTCCCCATAATAACAGTGATATCCACAGTGCCCCCATAATAACAGTGATATCCACAGTGTCCCCATAATAACAGTGATATCCACAGTGCCCCCATAATAACAGCGATATCCACAGTGCCCCATAATAACAGTGATATCCACAGTGCCCCATAATAACAGTGATATCCACAGTGCCCCATAATAACAGCGATATCCACAGTGCCCCATAATAACAGTGATATCCACAGTGCCCCCATAATAACAGTGATATCCACAGTGCCCCCATAATAACAGTGATATCCACAGTGCCCCCATAATAACAGCGATATCCACAGTGTCCCCATAATAACAGTGATATCCACAGTGCCCCCATAATAACAGTGATATCCACAGTGCCCCCATAATAACAGTGATATCCACAGTGCCCCATAATAACATTGATATCCACAGTGCCCCATAATAACAGTGATATCCACAGTGCCCCATAATAACAGCGATATCCACAGTGCCCCCATAATAACAGTGATATCCACAGTGCCCCCATAATAACAGTGATATCCACAGTGCCCCCATAATAACAGTGATATCCACAGTGCCCCATAATAACAGTGATATCCACAGTGCCCCATAATAACAGCGATATCCACAGTGTCCCCATAATAACAGTGATATCCACAGTGCCCCATAATAACAGCGATATCCACAGTGCCCCCATAATAACAGTGATATCCACAGTGCCCCCATAATAACAGTGATATCCACAGTGCCCCCATAACACCAGTGATATCCACAGTGCCCCCATAATAACAGCGATATCCACAGTGCCCCCATAATAATAGCGATATCCACAGTGCCCCTGTAAGCAGGTTGCCGGATGCAGTGACGGACACGAGGCAGAGCAAGGGTTAAACAATTTTACTAAACAGTGGGATACTCCACGCAGGGAGGTAAAGCGTCAAACAGGGAATGAACAGTTCAGGTGTGAATAATACGCAGAGATAATGGACAAGGTAAGGGCAGTTCTGTTGTACACTTATCCTGTCAGACGTTTCTTCAACTGTAGTTGCTCCTTGAGAGTCAACACCGCCGACAATAGCTGGCGCAGTGTTAGTCCAGTGAGGTCCTGGTGATAACGGTGGTCCGTCTTCTGGCGGCAGTTGTCGTTCTCCGGTACCTTGCACTGAGCCCCTAGTCCATAAGTGGCTGCGGCCAACTCAGACAAGGCCGCAGTGCTGTCAGGGTCCTGGTCGGACGGTGTGACAACGTCCGGCAATGTGGGCAGCAACAAAGAGTCCTGCACCCCATCTCTGGCATCACGTCCGCAGCACTTACTAGCCCGGAGCGTTCAACACCTTGCTCTGTGGTGACCAACAGGCCCCCTGCACTTCTCTCCTCGCAGTCTTTGTCAGCGTTGGCGGTACTTGGGCCAAATTCCTGTACGAGCCCAATGTGGCTTGGCAAGTATACACTCCCTGACAGAAGTTATGTCGCTTATCCATGCTATGTAAATAAAAGCTTACAACCTGACGTTAAATTCATCCATTGGGTGTATAAATTATTCTATTGAAAGCTGAAACCCTCCGAAGTGTGGTATAGGTTAAGAAAATAAATTGGCATCAATGCAGAAATATTGATCAGTTAATGGACACAGAATGGTAAGATTTTGGCAAGACAAAAGTTTTGTCGCCCACAGAAAGTAATGTGATATTCAAACAAATAATTAACTTACAATACAAATATATGTTGAATAACATTGGTGAATGAAGTTGTGGTGCTATTAGAGTCATATTTAATATTTTGTGTGACTTCCATGAGCTTGAAGGACGGCATCCATGCGGTTCAACAATGATTCATACAATTTATTAATGAAGCCATCAGGAATAGCAAAGAATGCAGTCTTACATGCCTCCCAGAGTTCATCTAGATTCTTTGGTTTTGTCTTCCAAGCTTCCTCTTTCATCCTACCCCAAACATGCTCAATGATGTCCATGTCTGGTGACTGGGCTGGCCGGTCCTTGAGCACCTTGATCGTTTTTGCCTGGAGGAACTTTGTTGTAGAGATGGATGTATTAGATTGAGCACCAACCTGCTGCAGAATTTGACCCCTTTTACGATTTGGAATATAAGAGGTAGCTAATACTTCTTGATATTTTCGGCTATTGATATTGCCTTCCACCTTGCAAATGTTTCGCACAATCCCATACTGAATGTAACCCCAGACCATGATCTTTCCACCACCAAATATAACTGTTTTCTGGGTGTATTTTGGATCCATACGGGCTCCAGTAGGTCTCCTGCAGTATTTGTGGCGGCTGTGGTGTTATTCTACTGAAGATTCATCAGAGAAATCCACCTTCTGCCACTATTCGAGCCGCCATCTGTTTAGCAGGCTGTGGGACTTTGCAAATGCCACAAGGTTTTTTATTTGCCTTTTGTTTAGTGCTGGCTTCTGGGCACTGATTCGACCATGGAGGCCATTTCGAGACAGGATCCTACAAACTGTTCTAGTTGACACAGGGACTTGAGGTGACCAGGCCTGTTGGAGCTCTGCTGCAGTGGAAGAGGGGCTTGCTTTGGATTTTCTAACCAACAAATGTTCCTCCTGAGCAGTTGTCTTGCCGGGTCTGCCAGAACTGGACTTGTCAAACACATCTCCAGTCTCTTCAAATCTTTTTTTTAATTCTTTGTACTTGATGCTGAGACACATTAAAGGTGCAGCCACCTCTGCAGTGGATCTGTTCTTCAGCCTCTTGATAATCCAAGCTTTGGTCGGAGGGTGGATTTTTGGCATGTTGTCAGAGCTCAAGTTGCAGTTCAAGTGAAGGTCTGGGGTGCTGGGTTTCTTTTTATACACACACTAATTATCCGATCATTTACTGAGCACTGGTGAGGATGTAAACTAGGATTGGGTGCATTATATGACCAGGCGACAACTTTTGTCTTGCCAAAATCTGACCATTCTGTGTCCATTAACTGATCAATATTTCTGCATTGATGCCAATTTATTTTCTTAACCTAAACCACATTTCGGAGGGTTTCAGCTTTCAAAAGAATAATTTATACAACCAATTGATGAATTTAACATCAGTTATAAGCTTTTATTTACATAGCATGGATAAGTGACATAACTTCTGTCAGGGAGTGTATATATTGGCAAAGTCAGGGTGCAAGTGTCTGTCCCGTTCTCAGTCACCCTTATGTGACACGCGCACCGTACTCATGGACACGGTACATTCAGCGTCTTGCTCTCTGGTAGTCACTGGGCTCACACTGCACGTCTCCTTCTCTCTGGTCCCCACGGCTGGAGGCGACGAACGCTAACCTGCGCTTGGCCGGTGCTCCCAGGACGGAGCACTTCTCTCCTTGGCTGCTGCAGCACTCCCAGCTTCCCTCTTTCTCTGGTGCGGTCCCTTTGCAGTCGATAGGGGCTGCCACAGCGCCGCTGCTCGGTGGGGGAAGGGGCATCAGAGCGCGCTACTCACCTCTCTACACGCTGCTCTGGGTTCCCGCCAAACTGCTCTGCTGTGCGCACTTTCCCTTTTCATATCCCCACCTCCTCTTGGTCAGGAGGAAGGTCCGGCTCACTAATGCTTCCCCCCTGGGAACAGGAGATACCGATTTTTCAGTTTCGGCCCCGGCAAGCAGGTACCCACGGTCCGGTCGTCCCCCGTACACCCCCATAATAACAGCGATATCCACAGGGACCCATAATAAAAGTGACATCCACAGTTCCCCCATAATAACACTGCTATCCACAGTGCCCCCATAATAAGTGACACTTACTGTACCCCCATAATAACAGCTCTCTCCACTGTGCCTCCATATAAGTGAGTTATCTGGTATTCTTAAACCTCTCTTCCTCATTAGTTCCCGTCCTATCGGCTTTGTCTCCTTTGGTCGGGACACGTCGGGCTCAGTTTTCCTGTTATGATCTGGTGATTAAGGAGCGACATGCGTCTAGCTCTGAGCAGGTGGCAACTATACTGACCGCAGTCCCTAAGCTCAACACAACACTAGAAGTAGCCGTGGAATGCTCCTAACTCGGCCTAGGCATCTCATCACAGCCTAAGAGCTAACTACCCCTAAAGATAGAAGCAGGAAAACTATCTTGCCTCAGAGAAAATCCCCAAAGGATAGATTAGCCCCCCACAAATAATGACTGTGAGAGGAGAAGGAAATGACATACGTAGTATGAAACAAGATTTAGCACAGGAGGCCACTTCTAGCTAAATAGAAATAGTACAGAACAGAACGCTGTGCGGTCAGTAAAAAAAACTAGAAAAAGTCCACCGCAGAGAAATGCAAAAATCTCCACACCTGACTAAAGGTGTGGAGGGCAAACTCTGCTGCCCAGAGCTTCCAGCTTAACTGAATAGATCCATACTGAAAAGCTGGACAAATGAACAAAAACAAAGAAAGTGCTGAACAACAAAGTCCACAACAAGAGAACCGCAAAAGGACAAGCAAGGACTTAGCTTTGATGAACTGGTCAGAGTGTCAGGAAAGTCCTAAGGGCAATGACTCCAGGCAGGAACAATTGACAACTGGCATTGAATGAGGGATAAGGCCAGACTAATATAGCTGAGCCAGAAAGATGATCAGTGAAAACAGCTGCTGAAGCTAAATCCAAGAAGCAGCCATACCACTCAAAACCACAGGAGGGAGCCAAAGAGCAGAACTCACAAAAATGCTACTTACAACCACCGGAGGGAGCCCAAGAGCGGAATTCACAACAATCTCCCTTATTAGTTCCCATCCTATCCTCTGGTTTTCGTGTGGTAGGGACATGCCGGGCTCAGTGTGACACCCCAGGGTCCTGCTCGTCACAGTGGCATTGCTTTCCACACGGGGAGAGTGATATCACGCTTGGAAGCAAAGGAAGATATCTTTTATCAGGTTACCACAATGCATACAACATGTTCACACTCCAGGCCAGAAGGGGGAGCTCTGAACCTGGTTTTCAAGGGAACTCCCCTATTAAAGGGAACATGTCACCCCCCCAGGTATTTGTAACTTAAAGAGCCACTTTGTGCAGCACTAATGCTGCATTTGGACAACTTTCTCCCCTGAAGGTGGCTCTTTTAGTTATAAACGCCTGGGGGGTGACAGGTTCCGTTTAATACACTCAGCGGCGGCGGGAAAGCAGACAGTTCGTGCCAGACAGCAGTCTGAGGCAGAGAGACGTGTTTGGGACCGTGCAGCCAGAGTTGCTGCAGCTCCAGGATTGAGAGATACCGAAGGAAGAACAGTGTTAGTGAACGTGCAGGAGAGCGAAGCACAGGCAAGTGGCAACTGGGGAGGACAGCTGCAATTGGGCCAACTCCCTGCAGAGCGCAGATTCCCGGTGGCTGGAAGACCGAGGTTGTGTCGGACTCTAAGTGGCACAGCAGAGACCGGCAGGACAGCAGACTACACATAACCTGTCAGCCCTAACACCCAGGAAACACAGTGGCATATAGAGCCCGGGTCGTGATAGAGACCCTACAAAAAGACTTGAGCCACCTGTCATACGGGTTTGTGTTCCATTCCTATGAGGGGCAGAGAGAGAACTCTGAGGACCTTGCCAGAAGCCATAGGCAGTAAGGGACTACAACATCACCGCGCTAATAGGAAGGCTTGTAACTCCACCTGGTAAAGCGGACTCTGAATTTGCTTCCAAGCCGGCCGGACCCTGCCTGCCCTGTGATCTGGTGCCCTGGACTGCGGTTGCCTGAAGCCTACAGTAAACCAGGTAAAGAGACTGCAAACCTGTGTCCTCGTTTTTTACTGCACCATTCACCATCTTCATCTATACACAGGAGCCCTGGGGACCTACTTCACCTGTGGGAAGGTATACCATCTAGCTGCCATAACATCACCCCAGACGACCCCCTTAAGCAGCATCGGTCCCTACTGACCGAATACCACAGGTAGCGTCACAAACAAACTTTATTCTCTAAACCCCTTTAAAGACCATCCCTTTAACATGGGCGCCCAGGGCCACGGACCGGGTCGCCACCACCGTGACATATACCTTTGAGCCGACCGGACCCACCACCGATTCCCCCACTGCCCTGGTGGGCCACTCACTCAGTTCTCCCTTATTAGTTCCCATCCTATCCTCTGGTTCTCCTGTGGTTGGGACATGCCGGGCTCAGTTATCCCTTATTAGTGTCCATCCTATTGTCTGGTTCTCCTGTGCTCGGGACATGCCGGGCTCAGTTCTCCCTTATTAGTGTCCATCCTATCGTCTGGTTCTCCTGTAGTTGGGACACGCCAGGCTCAGTTCTCCCTTATTAGTTCCCATCCTATTGTCTGGTTCTCCTGTGCTCGGGGCATTCCGGGCTCAGTTCTCCCTTATTAGTGTCCATCCTATCGTCTGGTTCTCCTGTGCTCGGGGCATTCCGGGCTCAGTTCTCCCTTATTAGTGTCCATCCTATCGTCTGGTTCTCCTGTGCTCGGGACACGCCGGGCTCAGTTCTCCCTTATTAGTGTCCATCCTATTGTCTGGTTCTCCTGTGCTCGGTACATGCTGGACTCAGTTCTCCCTTATTAGTTCCCATCCTATTGTCTGGTTCTCCTGTGCTTGGGACACACCGGGCTCAGTTCTCCCTTATTAGTGTCCATCCTATTGTCTGGTTCTCCTGTGGTCTGGACATGCCGGGCTCAGTTCTCCCTTATTAGTTCCCATCCTATCGTCTGGTTCTCCTGTGCTCGGGGCATGCCGGGCTCAGGTCTTCCTTATTAGTGTCCATCCTATTGTCTGGTTCTCCTGTGCTCGGGACATGCTGGGCTCAGTTCTCCCTTATTAGTTCCCATCCTATTGTCTGGTTCTCCTGTGCTCGGGACATGCCAGGCTCAGTTCTCCCTTATTAGTGTCCATCCTATCGTCTGGTTCTCCTGTGCTCGGGACATGCCGGGCTCAGTTCTCCCTTATTAGTGTCCATCCTATTGTCTGGTTCTCCTGTGCTCGGGACATGTCGGGCTCAGTTCTCCCTTATTAGTGTCCATCCTATCGTCTGGTTCTCCTGTGCTCGGGACATGTCGGGCTCAGTTCTCCCTTATTAGTGTCCATCCTATCGTCTGGTTCTCCTGTGCTCGGGACATGCCGGGCTCAGTTCTCCTTTATTAGTGTCCATCCTATCGTCTGGTTCTCCTGTGCTTGGGACATGCCGGGCTCAGTTCTCCTTTATTAGTGTTCATCCTATCGTCTGGTTCTCCTGTGCTCGGGACATGCCGGGCTCAGTTCTCCTTTATTAGTGTCCATCCTATCGTCTGGTTCTCCTGTGCTCGGGGCATGCCGGGCTCAGTTCTCCTTTATTAGTGTCCATCCTATCGTCTGGTTCTCCTGTGCTTGGGACATGTCGGGCTCAGTTCTCCCTTATTAGTGTCCATCCTATCGTCTGGTTCTCCTGTGCTCGGAACATGCCGGGCTCAGTTCTCCCTTATTAGTTCCCATCCTATTGTCTGGATCTCCTGTGCTTGGGACATGTCGGGCTCAGTTCTCCCTTATTAGTTCCCATCCTATTGTCTGGTTCTCCTGTATTCGGGACACGCCGGGCTCAGTTCTCCCTTATTAGTTCCCATCCTATTGTCTGGTTCTCCTGTGCTCGGGACACACCGGGATCAGTTCTCCCTTTCTAGTGCCCATCCTATCGTCTGGTTCTCCTGTATTCGGGACACGCCGGGCTCAGTTCTCCCTTATTAGTGTCCATCCTATTGTCTGGTTCTCCTGTATTCGGGACACGCCGGGCTCAGTTCTCCCTAATTAGTTCCCATCCTGTTGTCTGGTTCTCCTGTATTCGGGACACGCCGGGCTCAGTTCTCCCTTATTAGTTCCCATCCTATCGTCTGGTTCTCCTGTGCTCGGGACACACCGGGATCAGTTCTCCCTTTTTAGTGCCCATCCTATTGGCTTTGTCTCGTGTGGTCGGGGCACACCGGGCTCAGTTCTCCCTTATTAGTTCCCATCCTATCGTCTGGTTCTCCTGTGGTCGGGGCACACCGGGCTCAGCTCTCCCTTATTAGTGATTGTCCTATTGGCTTGGTTCTTCTGTGGTCAGAGCTCACTAGATTCAGCTCTCCCTTCCACATATCTGCCTGTGTAGTGGATCTCACCACTGTGGAATAGTCACTGTGATGTGATAGACCTGATACATCTGGACAGGCTGAATGATTGCACTGACACTTGTTCTCCATGTCGTAACTTTTCATTACATTTTTCAGGCTTTGGTGCAGAAAGGATGAAGATTGATGGATCCGTAACACGGCGTCCATAGAAATGCGTCCATGCTGCCCTCCTGCACATACACAGACCTCATCACCCGAATGGGGTCAGTCCTAGTTGTTGCATCTAAGGGGTCTTAGCATGAGAAGCCCTAAGGCCCGTGCAGGTCGTTGAATAATGGGTCCAGATGGCGCCAGACAGACCCTGTTTGCTTATGATTGGGTCTATTGATTTTAAGGCCACTGTCGGGTGGGACCCCTAATGAGGTGCACACATGAGTGCCTCAGCCCCTTTACTTTGCTGGGTGTAGGGGACCCAAGAGGTCAGACCCCACCAATCTGACTGTAACCTCCTCCCCTGTGTCCCTTAACAAGTCAATTGCTATTCATATGGCATCTGTTATCCATCTCCAACAAGATTGTCACAGTTTGGACAGGGGGGACAGTGGAGACCACCCATATATCACGGTATCCTACAGCATTCTACATAACAATGATGAGTTCCATATAAAACATACAATTCCATATATGTCCAGTAGGGGGCGCTGCACCAGTATCAGGACTCAGGTATGGAGAGGTGGGTGTTATGATCACACAGCATATGCCGTCAGCCTACTAATAAGCCCCCCGCAGCTGTTACTCTCCTCCTCTTCCCTCCATCACACTATTCTTTTCTTCATCCCTCCATTGTCCGTCCTAATCCTCCTCTCCCCAATCTTCTATCTCAGCTCATTATCCCTCGTTTTTTTCTCATCATTGGTATTTTTGCTGTTAGTCATTTTTACCGTATTTTATATTTTTTTTATCCCATTTCACATATTGTTTTCTCCCGTAATTCATCTATGACATTAGTGATCCCAATATTGTCATTTCTCTCCTTCTGTTTTCCATCGCTCTCTCCAAACCCTTTTCCTTGAAGACAGTGATCAGGGAGCCAGCTGTCTCTCCTCCCTCTGAGCTGATATCCCGGAGCGTAGAGAGGGGGAACATCCGCACGATGCCAGCAGGTCTGTGCCACAACGGGGGCTGCAGGGGGCACGTTCATTAATGGGGATTGTCATCATAATATGTGAAGACTCTTCATAAATGATAAGCGTAATCCATATCACATCATCATAACACTGATCACAGGTACCCGATAATTACCTCCAAAATGGCACATACCAGACTGATCCTGTACCCCCGATACCTCTCTCCTGATCCTCTTATTACCCTGTAACCTCTTATTACAGTAACCCGGCTCCTGATCCTCTTATTACCCCTGTAACCTCTTATTACAGTAACCCGACTCCTGATCCTCCTATTACCCTGTAACCTCTTATTACAGTAACCCGGCTCCTGATCCTCTTATTACCCTGTAACCTCTTATTACAGTAACCCGACTCCTGATCCTCCTATTACCCTGTAACCTCTTATTACAGTAACCCGGCTCCTGATCCTCTTATTACCCTGTAACCTCTTATTACAGTAACCCGACTCCTGATCCTCCTATTACCCTGTAACCTCTTATTACAGTAACCCGGCTCCTGATCCTCTTATTACCCTGTAACCTCTTATTACAGTAACCCGGCTCCTGATCCTCTTATTACCCTGCAACCTCTTATTACAGTAACCCGACTCCTGATCCTCCTATTACCCTGTAACCTCTTATTACAGTAACCCGGCTCCTGATCCTCTTATTACCATGTAACCTCTTATTACAGTAACCCGGCTCCTGATCCTCTTATTACCCCTGTAACCTCTTATTACAGTAACCCGACTCCTGATCCTCCTATTACCCTGTAACCTCTTATTACAGTAACCCGGCTCCTGATCCTCTTATTACCCCTGTAATCTCTTATTACAGTAACCCGGCTCCTAATCCTCCTATTACCCTGTAACCTCTTATTACAGTAACCCGGCTCCTGATCCTCTTATTACCCTGTAACCTCTTATTACAGTAACCCGACTCCTGATCCTCCTATTACCCTGTAACCTCTTATTACAGTAACCCGGCTCCTGATCCTCTTATTACCCTGTAACCTCTTATTACAGTAACCCGGCTCCTGATCCTCTTATTACCCCTGTAACCTCTTATTACAGTAACCCGGCTCCTGATCCTCTTATTACCCTGTAACCTCTTATTATAGTAACCCGGCTCCTGATCCTCTTATTACCCTGTAACCTCTTATTATAGTAACCCGGCTCCTGATCCTCTTATTACCCTGTAACCTCTTATTACAGTAACCCGACTCCTGAGCCTTTTATTACCCTGTAACCTCTTATTACAGTAACCCGGCTCCTGATCCTCTTATTACCCCTGTAACCTCTTATTACAGTAACCCGGCTCCTGATCCTCTTATTACCCCTGTAACCTCTTATTACAGTAACCCGGCTCCTGATCCTCTTATTACCCTGTAACCTCTTATTATAGTAACCCGGCTCCTGATCCTCTTATTACTCCTGTAACCTCTTATTACAGTAACCCGGCTCCTGATCCTCTTATTACCCTGTAACCTCTTATTACAGTAACCCGGCTCCTGATCCTCTTATTACCCCTGTAACCTCTTATTACAGTAACCCGGCTCCTGATCCTCTTATTACCCTGTAACCTCTTATTATAGTAACCCGGCTCCTGATCCTCTTATTACCCTGTAACCACTTATTATAGTAACCCGGCTCCTGATCCTCTTATTACCCTGTAACCTCTTATTACAGTAACCCGACTCCTGAGCCTTTTATTACCCTGTAACCTCTTATTACAGTAACCCGGCTCCTGATCCTCTTATTACCCCTGTAACCTCTTATTACAGTAACCCGGCTCCTGATCCCCTTATTACTCCTGTAACCTCTTATTACAGTAACCTGGCTCCTGATCCCCTTATTACCCCTGTAACCTCTTATTACAGTAACCCGGCTCCTGATCCTCTTATTACCCCGTAACCTCTTATTACAGTAACCCGGCTCCTGATCCTCTTATTACCCCCGTAACCTCTTATTACAGTAACCCGGCTCCTGATCCTCCTATTACCCTGTAACCTCTTATTACAGTAACCCGGCTCCTGATCCTCTTATTACCCCGTAACCTCTTATTACAGTAACCCGGCTCCTGATCCTCTTATTACCCCCGTAACCTCTTATTACAGTAACCCGGCTCCTGATCCCCTTATTACCCCTGTAACCTCTTATTACAGTAACCCGGCTCCTGATCCTCTTATTACCCTGTAACCTCTTATTACAGAAACCCGGCTCCTAATCCTCTTATTACCCCTGTAACCTCTTATTACAGTAACCCAGCTCCTGATCCTCTTATTACTCTGTAACCTCTTATTACAGTAACCCGGCTCCTGATCCTCTTATTATCCTGTAACCTCTTATTACAGTAACCCGACTCCTGATCCTCTTATTACCCTGTAACATCTTATTACAGTAACCCGGCTCCTGATCCTCTTATTACCCTGTAACCTCTTATTACAGTAACCCGGTTCCTGATCCTCTTATTACCCCTGTAACCTCTTATTACAGTAACCCGGCTCCTGATCCTCTTATTACCCTGTAACCTCTTATTACAGTAACCCGGCTCCTGATCCTCTTATTACCCTGTAACCTCTTATTACAGTAACCCGGCTCCTAATCCTCTTATTACCCCTGTAACCTCTTATTACAGGAACCCGGCTCCTAATCCTCTTATTACCCCTGTAGCCTCTTATTACAGTAACCCGACTCCTGATCCTCTTATTACCCTGTAACCTCTTATTACAGTAACCCGGCTCCTGATCCTCTTATTACCCCTGTAACCTCTTATTACAGTAACCCGGCTCCTGATCCTCTTATTACCCCTGTAACCTCTTATTACAGGAACCCGACTCCTAATCCTCTTATTACCCCTGTAGCCTCTTATTACAGTAACCCGACTCCTGATCCTCTTATTACCCTGTAACCTCTTATTACAGTAACCCGGCTCCTGATCCTCTTATTATCCTGTAACCTCTTATTACAGTAACCCGACTCCTGATCCTCTTATAACCCTGTATCCTCTTATTACAGTAACCCGGCTCCTGATCCTCTTATTACCCTGTATCCTCTTATTACAGTAACCCGACTCCTGATCCTCTTATTACCCTGTAACATCTTATTACAGTAACTTGGCTCCTGATCCTCTTATTACCCTTGTAAAGCTGCAGTAGCATCGTACGCAGTGAAGAAGCAGTGACCCACAAATTCAAACACAAAAGTCTCTTTTAATGTGTTTCTTCACAGCATTAAAGTCCACTTCACATAAATGCATATAACTTCAGTGATCAGTTTACACCAGTTCAAAGTAATGCATATCACATGGCTTTAGATTTGCGGTCCCTAAACAGGCCAGACTTCCCTTGTCCAGTTTCCCTGGGTGACCGCACGCCATCTCACAGTCTCTATACGTCTCCATACACACAGCCTCATATGTTGCAGACACTACACACGCCAGCCCTCCTCTGACTAGTTCTCGTGGGTGTCCTGCATCGCTGTATCACAGTCTCTTACAGACTTTTTACTCACACAGTCGTACACAGTTCAGGATATCCTCCGGATAGCAGCCGGGCACCATATCCACCTGTTTGCAATCGTTGCACATGCTAGTCCTCTTTCGAGTACAGGACATCCACCTCCGGGCACAGGACTATCCACATCCGACTCCTACGGGCACAGGATATCCACCTCCGGGAAACAGGACTGTCCACATCCAAGACCAGTACCATGGACGACTTGCATCTCTGTGTACGCTGCGGGTGCCAGGCTATTCAGTTGCCCTGGGTGCTGGCTCTGCTGGCCTCCATGCACTCTGCAGACCAGCACACACCAGACTGACACTGACGTGCACCTGGCCTCTCCTGCCCAGACACCTGACACGGCCTGACACACCCATACCCCTTACTGCAGGGCTTTTAAACACACACAAACCTGTGGCCTTCAGCCACGTGGAAAACCCGGACCGGAAATCCGTGACTCTCATGCACACCTATGGACTTCATCCGTCTGCATGCACATTCTGGGGAGAACAAACAGCGCCCCCTAGCTGTATCAGAGGCCACAGCCTCACACCCTGTAACCTCTTATTACAGTAACCCGGCTCCTAATCCTCTTATTACCCCTGTAACCTTTTATTACAGGAACCCGGCTCCTAATCCTCTTATTACCCCTGTAACCTCTTATTACAGTAACCCGACTCCTGATCCTCTTATTACCCTGTAACCTCTTCTTACAGTAACCCGGCTCCTGATCCTCTTATTACCCTGTAACCTCTTATTACAGTAACCTGGCTCCTGACCCTCTTATTACCCTGTAACCTCTTATTACAGTAACCTGGCTCCTGATCCTCTTATTACCCTGTAACCTCTTATTACAGTAACCCGGCTCCTGATCTTCTTATTACCCTGTAACCTCTTATTACAGTAACCCGGCTCCTGATCCTCTTATTACCCTGTAACCTCTTATTACAGTAACCCGGCTCCTGATCCTCTTATTACCCTGTAACCTCTTATTACAGTAACCCGGCTCCTGATCCTCTTATTACCCAGTAACCTCTTATTACAGTAACCCGGCTCCTGATCCTCTTATTACCCTATACCTCATATTACAGTAACCCGGCTCCTGATCCTCTTATTACCCTGTAACCTCTTATTACAGTAACCCGGCTCCTGATCCTCTTATTACCCTGTAACCTCTTATTACAGTAACCCGGCTCCTGATCCTCTTATTACCCCTGTAACCTCTTATTACAGTAACCCGGCTCCTGATCCTCTTATTACCCCTGTAACCTCTTATTACAGTAACCCGGCTCCTGATCCTCTTATTACCCCAGTAACCTCTTATTACAGTATCCTGGCTCCTGAAATGTATGCTGCCACCAGCTTCGATTAAACGGGTCCGAAGCTAACCCAAAACAGTAGCGTAATTCCCTTCAGGAGACTTAGGGTACATTTTAGAACAGGAAGAACGAACTAGTAATTTATATATTTTACTCTGTTAAAATTAAGGCAGTGTTTATAAAAGATGTTACAATATGAGACAATTGTAAATATGTACAAGGTAATTATAAAAAAAACAGGGATTACATGAGAAATAACACTTACATGTGTTCAGATCATTTCAGGCAACCAGGCTAGGTCCATATGTCCCAATGCATTCGGGCTGGCAGTCAGGGCTTCCCAGGTAAAAACTCAGACTCACTCTCAAGGCTGGGCAAAGTGGAGTCACTTAAATAACCACAGCCTGTGACATCATTAAAAGGGGTTGGTTTACCCAGTCTGTCCTACCTTTTCAGTCTTACTAGATTTAACACAAGTTTTCCTAATGCCTGTACCTCCGCTACAGAACACGTCATAGTCATAACAAACCCAGCATTCATCTCGTATTAACATTGGCATTCTAATGAGATCAAATATGTCCTATTTGTGATGCATAATTACAGAGAAATCCCTACTTTTTTTTACCTGATGGAGTTAGAAGCTCATGTTTAGAGTGGTTGACAGATCTGCCGAGGGACGTAAAGAATATGTATTTCTCCTTTTTCTAGCCTAACTCATTAGCCCAATATCTTATCACTAGATTGTGGCCCGATTCTAACGCATCGGGTATTCTAGAATATGCATGTCCCCGTAGTATATGGACAATGATGATTCCAGAATTCGCGGCAGACTGTGCCCGTCGCTGATTGGTCGAGGCAACCTTTATGACATCATCGTCGCCATGGCAACCATTACGACATCTACGTCGATACTGTGCCCGTCGCTGAATCAGAGACGCGGGATGTCTACGTCCTTTATGACATCATCGTCGCTGTGCCCGTCGCTGATTGGTCAAGGCCTGGCGGCCTCGACCAATCAGAGACGCGGGATTTCCAGGACAGACAGAGAGACAGACGGAAAAACCCTTAGACAATTATATATATAGATATTAGAACAAAGACTCTCATGGATTCTGGAAGCTTCTAAACCAATTTCAGCTAGTACACTTTCCACTGCAGCTATGCCAGTCTTAAATACCTTTCTTCAATAAAACTCCCCCCACATGCATTGATAAGACACGCTCTTGCCTGAGTGAAATTGAAAGGGGGGGGGTTTAGCCCACAGCCTGGCTAGCAAGAGAAACTAAACTTATATGAGATTCCATACAATATCGTGACAGTGTTTCAACAAGAAAAAAAAATATTATAATAGAATTGTCTTTTGTTTGTGCTGGGGTCTCTAAGCTTTATTTTTTTCTGTCTTAAAGAGAATCTGACAGCAGGATTTCACCCCCTCGTCCCCTCTATACTATTTATATGAGCATGTAGCCTTTTCAAAGACAAGTCCATCTACACCTTTACATGGCCAGTCTGTTCCTCTGTTACTGAGAAATCAGGGTGTAATTTGATATGCAAATGAGGCTTAATAGTTGTTTGTAGCTCTGAAGCCTCTGTCATTCCAGCTCTTTTCCCCACGTTCTCCTGCTTGACTAATGACTCATTTGCCTGACAACATACAGCATAGAGGATGTCAGTCAAGCAGGAGGCGAGGAATAGAGTTGGAGTGCTAGAGGTTTCGGACTGCAAATAGATATTAAGCCTCAATCAATTTAAATATTGATTTCTCAGTAACGGAGGAAAGAACCAGTCATGTAAAGGTATTACTGGACTTGTCTATGAGCTATATCTACTATATAATTGTCTAAGGGTTACTTCCGTCTGTCTGTCTGTCTTTCTGTCACGGATATTCATTGGTCGCGGCCTCTGTCTGTCATGAAATCCAAGTCGCTGATTGGTCGTGGCAAAATGCCCACGACCATTGCCACGACCAATCAGCGACGGGCACAGTCCGGAAGAAAATGGCCGCTCCTTACTCCCTGCAGTCAGTGCCCGCACCGTACTCCCTTCCCGGTCACCGCTCACACAGGGTTAATGCCGGCAGTAACGGACCGCGTTATGCTGCGGCTAACACATTCCGTTACCGCCGCTATTAACCCTGTGTGTCCCCAACTTTTTACTATTGATGCTGCTTATGCGGCATCAATAGTAAAAAATGTAATGTTAAAAATAATAATTAAAAAAAAAACCTGCTATACTCACCCTCCGTTGTCCGCTGAGCCGCTGGCGCCGGCCGCCATCTTCCATTCTCATTTTTATTTTAAATATTTTTTTAACAGGGATATGGTGCCCACACTGCCAAATACTGCGTGGGCTGTGTTAGATACAGCGTGGCTGCTATATACTACATAGGCAGTGTTATATACTATGTGGGCTGTGCTATATATTATGTGGCCACTGTATATACTGTGTGGGCAGGGTTATATACTACGTGACTGGGCAATATACTACGTGGCTCTGTGCTGTATACTACGTGGCTGGGCAATATACTACGTGGCTGTGCAATATACTACATTTCTGTGCAATATACTACGTGACTGGGCAATATACTACGTCACTGGGCAATATACTACGTGGCTGTGCAATATACTATGTCACTGGGCAATATACTACGTGGCTGTGCAATATACTACGTGACTGGGCAATATACTACGTGGCTGGGCAATATACTACGTGGCTCTGTGCTGTATACTACGTTACTAGGCAATATACTACGTGACTGGGCAATATACTACGTGGCTCTGTGCAATATACTACGTTACTGGGCAATATACTACGTGGCTGGGCAATATACTACGTGGCTGGGCAATATACTACGTGACTGGGCAATATACTACATAGCTGGGCAATATACTATGTGGGCTGTGCAATATACTATGTGGCTGGGCAATATACTACGTGACTGGGCAATATACTACACAACTGGGCAATATACTACGTGGACATGCATATTCTAGAATACCCAATGTGTTAGAATCGGGCCACCATCTAGTTAACTTATAAATAGTTTGGGGGTGAATTCCTGCTGACAGATTTCATTTAAGAACAATTCGGCCTCCATCTTTTTATTATAGTAACCTGGCACTTATTATTTGTTTGTTTTCAGGTTGTTCTGGAGCTGCGCACATGGTGGCCAGGGAGCCAGAGATTAAAAGTAGCATCTCCTTCATACCATGCTTCTTATTTGTAGAGGTAATTCCTCCGCGGTCAGGACCTGTGCATGGTTATGTTGTCTGTGGAAGGTGCCATACTCCTGTTGTTTACCTTCTGTCTTTGTGGTGAAAGTTTGGTTTTGTGTCATGACGTTAGGCCCAGGTGACATGATTCATGTGGTAGGGGAAATATCGTAAGTCATAGTGCGCTCGTCAGCACCATTAAACATGGGCAGATGCCAGGACCTACTGGGACTGGGGTCCCATGGCAATCTGGAGGAACATGTTTTATACCATTCATTCGGAGGGTACGGAAGGTGCCACATGCCAACTAACATATGCCAACCTCTTGCCCACCCACATACTGCATCTGCAATATGCCACCATAAGCCATGCAAGCTGCACATATTAGCCATCTCCTTCTGATCCTTCTAATCATATCCCTACATGAATGAGATATTATTATTTTAGTTTCCACATCCCGGATGCCTTAGTGACATGTGATATTAGACTTGGGCACATTAGATAATTCGTTAGAATTTGGGCACCATGATGTGATCCAGTGCAGCCTTTTACATGAAGTTGTAGAAGTCGTAGATTTGTGACAAGAGAAGGTATGGCAAGAGGGTGAGACATGAAAGTGGGACACGGGTGACATGATGTGGTGGGATTAGACACGGTGATGGGAGCGGAAGACGTGACAAAATGTGAGGAGATTGTTGACGTGACAAAATGTGAGGAGATTGTTGACTGCTTCACCAGATTCCGCACACAGTTCCTCACATCTCTTGCTTTGTCCTTTTTCTTTCTCCTAACCCTTCGTACATCTTTCCTACATATTATTTGTAGACCTCAGTGCTCTTCTTCAGATTTTCTTATGAGTTATTCTTTCTAAACCCATTATCTACCTTTTTCTCCAGATCCCACCTTCCTTTTTCTGTCTTCCACATGTCTTCTCTTCCTTGCATTAAGTAGTCTTCCTTCACTGTCTTCTTCATTCTTTCTATCTCTAAAGCCTCCATCATTCCTCCCTCTCTTGACGTCTTTCTTCTTTGCCCTCATCCCTTGCTCGTCTGACAAGATGCTCTATTTCCAGCTCGTCCTGATGGCCGGTACTGTTATCCTTTCCTACCACTTTGAGTACACGGACACCTTCCCTGTCCATTCCCAGGGATTTTTTTGCTATGACAGCACCTTGTCCAAACCTTATCCGGGTCCTGAAAGTGCCAGCCGGGTCCCTCCACGTATCCTGTACCCGCTGATCACCGTGCTGCCAGTCCTCACGGTAGGTAGATTTTCCTTAGGTGTATATAATGAGAGTATAGATCTTCCTGGTTGTAGATCTTACTGATTGTCTATCTGTAGTTGTCACAATCTGACTTGACGGTGTAAGACAGGGTGACAGCAGGGACCCAGAATGGCTGAGCTCTGACATGGCTATTGTGCGTGCTCTCGGGTGCCGTAGGCATCTGAAGATCTTTTTCTTGTCTTGCACATTCCTTACACATGAAGAAACCGAACATTTCCACTGAATAGAGTAAAGAACAGTAATTCGCAAAAGTTATATAATGACCACAAGAAGTTCATCGCAAATTGAAGAACATCACACTTCTAGTAGGCCACCAGGTAAGAAATGTCCAATGTTGGTCATGATGATGATAGCGTTTCTGTCTTCTGGGATATCTGGGATATGATCGGAATATCACGTTTTTATGGTTCCTGGTCATAATAAGAATAGACTACAAGTCAAGAGATGTTGTAAATTGGAAGCAGAACTTGAGATTGCATTAAAAACTTTTACTCAAAATGGCACATGACAAACATACTTAAAAACTGAAAATCCATGCTGTACCTCAAGAATGATCTGTTTTCTGGACTTCTGGTCTTCAGAGGAATTGTGTTTCAACCGGATGTCCTTTCTTCTGGAAACCTGGGTGGAATATAAATAGTATTTTTCAAGAAATTCCTTTCTTCTAGAAACCTGGTCACGATATTAAAAGTATTTCCGCAGATTGTCTCATCTTCAGGAATCCTGGTCATGATATGAATGGTGTTTCACCACAATGACCCGTCTTCTGGAATTATGGTCACCAAAGTTTTTCTCTAGATACCATTTGTTTTGGAATTCTGGATACAGTATTTCTCCAGAATGTTATGCTCTTTAGAAATCTGGTCACAATATGATGACTGTTTCCGAAATAATATCTGATTTTCTGTAACGGAGAGAGACAATGTCTGACACCCCCTGAAATTATAGCTTTTGTGATTTTGATACTGCAATATGCTATACTAGTGTATTCTTGTATGTTGATGTTTGATGCATACTGCTTAACCCTGCTGTTGTCTTCGGTCTGGGGAGACCGATTTTGAACTTTGGTATTTTTTGGGGTGTTCAAGATGCGGTTCTGAAACTTGTGGTTGATTGACTTAAATGAGAATGGGTCGGTCGGCCACGGGTTTCAGAGCCGCATCTTGAATATTTTAAATAATATTGAAGTTCATGGTCGGTCGTTTTTGACCGAAGACAACAGCAGGGTTAATGTGGTTTATTGCTATGCCTATCATTTTGGGCTGTAGTCGAAAAGTAGATAGCTGGGAAAGGAAGGGTTACAGCTGGCCAGATTAGGAGGTGGGAGGAAATTTGGGGAGTTATTAGAGAATTACTTCCTAATCACAGGGAGTTGGCTGCATGCTGGGTGTGTGTGAAAGGAAGGAGATTTTCAGAGGTAGCATGTTTGCAATTGGACTAAAAAGTGGCAGCTTGGATCCTTAGATGGCCAAAATTTCTTGAATACTTTAGAAAGCTGTGCAGACAGAAAGGAGAGCTCATCTGCAATGAGTAAAGCCAGGAGTCCAGAAGGTAAAGATATTGGTTTTTGGGGACCCTGAGACAGCACAGGCCAAGTAAGGCTGAAAAAGGCAATGTGTAAGCCAGACCTGGGAATTTTAGTGAAAAAAAATACTGGACTTGCCAGCAGTGGGCTTAGGCTACAGGATGAACATTTATCAGACACATATTTTAAATGTGGTGCTTACCACTTGCCTGTGATCTTGTGAGGTGATTAAACACTTTCTTCTGACCACCAAGATGGGAACACAAGCTTTGTACCTGTTACCTCCTTATACAATATACAATGCCTACAAGTAGTATTCAACCCCCTGCAGATTTAGCAGGTTTAATAAGATGCAAATAAGTTAGAGCCTTCAAACTTCAAACAAGAGCAGGATGTATTAACAGATGCATAAATCTTACAAACCAAAAAGTTTTGTTGCTCAGTTAAATTTTTATAAATTTTAAACATAAAAGTGTGGGTCAATTATTATTCAACCCCTAGGTTTAATATTTTGTGGAATAACCTTTGTTTGCAATTACAGCTAATAATCATCTTTTATAAGACCTGATCAGGCCGGCACAGGTCTCTGGAGTTATCTTGGCCCACTCCTCCATGCAGATCTTCTCCAAGTTATCTAGGTTCTTTGGGTGTCTCATGTGGACTTTAATCTTGAGCTCCTTCCACAAGTTTTCAATTGGGTTAAGTCAGGAGACTGACTAGGCCACTGCAACACCTTGATTTTTTGCCTCTTGAACCAGGCCTTGGTTTTCTTGGCTGTGTGCTTTGGGTCGTTGTCTTGTTGGAAGATGAAATGACGACCCATCTTAAGATCCTTGATGGAGGAGCGGAGGTTCTTGGCCAAAATCTCCAGGTAGGCCGTGCTATCCATCTTCCCATGGATGCGGACCAGATGGCCAGGCCCCTTGGCTGAGAAACAGCCCCACAGCATGATGCTGCCACCACCATGCTTGACTGTAGGGATGGTATTCTTGGGGTCGTATGCAGTGCCATCCAGTCTCCAAACGTCACGTGTGTGGTTGGCACCAAAGATCTCGATCTTGGTCTCATCAGACCAGAGAACCTTGAACCAGTCAGTCTCAGAGTCCTCCAAGTGATCATGAGCAAACTGTAGACGAGCCTTGACATGACGCTTTGAAAGTAAAGGTACCTTACGGGCTCGTCTGGAACGGAGACAATTGCGGTGGAGTACGTTACTTATGGTATTGACTGAAACCAATGTCCCCACTGCCATGAGATCTTCCCGGAGCTCCTTCCTTGTTGTCCTTGGGTTAGCCTTGACTCTTTGGACAAGCCTGGCCGCGGCACGGGAGGAAACTTTCAAAGGCTGTCCAGGCCGTGGAAGGCTAACAGTAGTTCCATAAGCCTTCCACTTCCGGATGATGCTCCCTGTTATGACCTGGTGGTTAGGAGCACCCGGAATGACCTGATAGTTAAACCTCATACAGGACGAGCTCTGGGATGTGGGAGCTCTGCTGACCGCAAGCCCTAATCCTATCACACACACTAGAAATAGCCGTGGAGCGCTCCTGACCAGACCTAGGCGCCTCGTCACAGCCTAAGAACTATCTAGCCCTAGAGATAGAAACTAAAGCCTACCTTGCCTCAGAGAAATTCTCCAAAGGTAAAGGAAGCCCCCCACATATATTGACTGTGAGTAAAGATGAAAGTCACAAATGCAGAAATGAAACAGGTTTCAGCAAAGGGAGGCCAGACTTACTAAATAGACAGAGGATAGGAAAGGTAACTTTGCGATCAGCACAAAAACCTACAAAAGACCACACAGAGTGTGCAAAAAGGACCTCCGCACCGACTCACGGTGCGGAGGGGCCACTCTGCATCCCAGAGCTTCCAGCTAGCAAGACAAAATCATGATAACCAGCTGGACAAGAAAACAGTGAACAAATAATGACTATCAGGAACTTAGCTTCTGCAGGAGAAGGCAGGTCACCAGAGAGATCCAGGAGCGAACTGAACCAATGCAAAAACATTGACAGCTGGCATGGAGTAACGATCTGAGAGGAATCAAATAGAGCAGCCAACCAAAGGATAAACCACGTCACCTGTGTAAGGAACCTCAGAAGCAGCAGCTTCACTCATAGCCACCAGAGGGAGCCCATAGACAGAACTCGCCGAAGTACCATTCACGACCACAGGAGGGAGTTTGACAACAGAATTCACAACAGTACCCCCCCTTGAGGAGGGGTCACCGAACCCTCACCAGAGCCCACAGGCCGATCAGGATGAGCCAAATGAAAGGCACGAACAAGATCGGCAGCATGAACATCAGAGGCAAAAACCCAGGAATTATCTTCCTTACCATAACCCTTCCACTTGACCAGGTACTGGAGTTTCCGTCTCGAAACACGAGAATCCAAAATCTTCTCCACCACATACTCCAACTCCCCCTCGACCAACACCGGGGCAGGAGGATCAACGGAGGGAACCATAGGCGCCACGTATCTCCGCAACAACGACCTATGGAACACATTATGGATGGCAAAAGAAGCTGGAAGGTCCAAACGAAATGACACAGGATTAAGAACTTCAGAAATCTTATATGGCCCAATGAAAAGAGGCTTAAACTTAGGAGAGGAAAGCTTCATAGGAACGTGACGAGATGACAACCAAACCAAATCCCCAACACGAAGTCGGGGACCAACACAACGCCGGCAGTTAGCGAAACGTTGAGCCTTCTCCTGGGACAATGTCAAATTGTCCACCACATGAGTCCAAATCTGCTGAAACCTGTCCACCACCGCATCCACACCAGGACAGTCCGAAGGCTCAACCTGCCCTGAAGAGAAACGAGGATGGAAACCAGAATTACAGAAAAAAGGAGAAACTAAAGTAGCCGAGCTGGCCCGATTATTAAGGGCAAACTCAGCCAAAGGCAAGAAGGAAACCCAATCATCCTGATCAGCAGAAACAAAGCATCTCAGATTTGTCTCCAAAGTCTGATTAGTTTGTTCGGTTTGGCCATTAGTCTGAGGATGGAAAGCCGAAGAAAAAGACAAATCAATGCCCATCTTAGCGCAAAAGGACCGCCAAAACCTCAAAACCAACTGGGAACCTCTGTCCGAGACGATGTTCTCTGGAATGCCATGCAAACGAACCACATGCTGGAAAAACAATGGCACCAAATCAGAGGAGGAAGGCAATTTAGATAAGGGTACCAAATGGACCATCTTAGAGAAGCGATCACAAACCACCCAAATGACCGACATCTTTTGAGAAACAGGGAGATCAGAAATAAAATCCATGGAAATATGCGTCCAGGGCCTCTTCGGGATCGGCAAGGGCAAAAGCAACCCACTGGCACGAGAACAGCAGGGCTTAGCCCGAGCACAAGTCCCACAGGACTGCACAAAAGAACGCACATCCCGTGACAAAGAAGACCACCAAAAGGATCTAGCCACCAAATCTCTGGTACCAAAGATTCCAGGATGACCAGCCAACACTGAACAATGAATCTCAGAGATAACTCTACTAGTCCATCTATCAGGGACAAACAGTTTCTCCGTAGGACAACGGTCAGGTCTATCAGCCTGAAACTTTTGCAGCACACGCCGCAAATCAGGGGAAATGGCAGACAAAATTACCCCTTCTTTAAGAATACCCGCCGGCTCCGGAACACCCGGAGAGTCAGGCACAAAACTCCTTGACAGGGCGTCAACCTTCACATTCTTAGATCCCGGAAGGTATGAAAACACAAAATCAAAACGGGAGAAAAAGAGCGACCATCGAGCCTGTCTAGGATTCAGCCGTTTGGCAGACTCGAGATAAGTCAAATTCTTGTGATCCGTCAAGACCACCACGCGATGTTTAGCTCCTTCAAGCCAATGTCGCCACTCCTCGAATGCCCACTTCATGGCCAACAACTCCCAATTGCCCACATCATAATTGCGCTCAGCAGGCGAGAATTTTCTAGAAAAGAAGGCACAGGGTTTCATCACTGAGCCATCAGAACTTCTTTGTGACAAAACAGCCCCTGCTCCAATTTCAGAAGCATCAACCTCAACCTGAAAAGGGAGCAAAACATCTGGCTGGCACAACACAGGAGCAGAAGCAAAACGACGCTTCAACTCCTGAAAAGCCTCTACAGCCGCAGAGGACCAATTGACCACATCAGCACTTTTCTTGGTCAAATCAGTCAACGGTTTAGCAATACTGGAAAAATTAGCAATGAAGCGACGATAAAAATTAGCAAAGCCCAGGAACTTCTGCAAGCTCTTCACAGATGTCGGCTGAGTCCAATCGTAAATGGCCTGAACTTTAACAGGGTCCATCTCGATAGTAGAAGGGGAAAAAATGAAAGCCAAAAATGAAACCTTCTGAACTCCAAAGAGACACTTTGACCACTTCACAAACAAGGAATTCGCACGAAGGACCTGGAACACCATTCTGACCTGCTTCACATGAGACTCCCAATCATCCGAAAAGACCAAAATGTCATCCAAATATACAATCATGAATCTATCCAGGTACTCTCGGAAGATGTCATGCATAAAGGACTGAAACACAGATGGAGCATTAGAAAGCCCGAATGGCATAACCAGGTACTCAAAATGGCCCTCGGGCGTATTAAATGCCGTTTTCCATTCATCACCCTGTTTAATTCGCACAAGATTATACGCACCATGAAGATCTATCTTGGTGAACCAACTAGCCCCCTTAATCCGAGCAAACAAATCAGACAGCAGCGGCAAAGGATACTGAAATTTGACTGTGATCTTATTAAGAAGGCGGTAATCAATACAAGGTCTCAAAGAACCATCCTTCTTGGCCACAAAAAAGAACCCTGCTCCCAATGGTGATGACGACGGACGAATATGACCCTTCTCCAAGGATTCCTTTATATAGCTCCGCATAGCGGCGTGCTCTGGCACAGATAAATTAAACAGACAGCCCTTAGGAAACTTACTACCAGGAATCAAATTAATAGCACAGTCGCAATCCCTATGAGGAGGTAGGGCACCAGATTTGGGCTCTTCAAATACATCCCGGTAATCTGATAAAAACTCAGGGACTTCAGAAGGAGTGGAAGGTGAAATTGACAGCAATGGAACATCACCATGTACCCCCTGACAACCCCAGCTGGACACAGACATAGATTTCCAATCCAACACTGGATTATGGACCTGTAGCCATGGCAACCCCAAAACGACCACATCATGCAGATTATGCAACACCAAAAAGCGAATAACCTCCTGATGTGCAGGAGCCATGCACATGGTCAATTGAGTCCAGTACTGAGGCTTATTCTTGGCCAAAGGCGTAGCATCAATTCCTCTCAATGGAATAGAATACTGCAAGGGCTCCAAGAAAAAAACACAGCGTCTGGCAAACTCCAAGTCCATCAAATTCAGGGCAGCGCCTGAATCCACAAATGCCATTACAGAATAGGACGACAGAGAGCAAATCAGAGTAGCGGACAAAAGAAATTTAGACTGTACCGTACCAATGGTGGCAGACCTAGCGAACTGCTTAGTGCGCTTAGGACAATCGGAGATAGCATGAGTGGATTCACCACAGTAAAAACACAGTCCATTCCAACGTCTGTGTTCTTGCCGTTCAGCTCTGGTCAAAGTCCTATCACATTGCATAGGCTCAGGCCTATGCTCAGAGAATACCGCCAGATGGTGCACAGCTTTGCGCTCACGCATGCGCCGATCGATCTGAATGGCCAAAGACATAGACTCATTCAGACCAGCATTCGTGGGAAATCCTACCATGACATCCTTAAGGGCTTCAGAAAGACCCTTTCTGAAAATTGCCGCCAGGGCACATTCATTCCACTGAGTAAGTACAGACCACTTTCTAAACTTCTGACAGTACACCTCCGCTTCATCCTGACCCTGACACAAAGCCAGGAAGATTTTCTCTGCCTGATCCACTGAATTTGGTTCATCATAAAGCAATCCAAGCGCCAGAAAAAACGCATCAACATCACGCAATGCAGGATCTCCTGGCGCAAGGGACAATGCCCAGTCTTGAGGGTCACCACGCAACAAAGAAATAATGATTTTTACCTGTTGAGCGGGGTCACCAGAGGAGCGGGGTTTCAAAGCTAGAAACAGTTTACAATTATTTTTGAAATTCAAGAACCTAGATCTATCCCCAGAAAACAAGTCAGGAATAGGAATTCTAGGCTCTAACATAGGATTCTGAACCACAAAATCTTGAATGTTTTGTACCCTTGCAGTGAGATGATCCACACAAGAGGACAGACCTTGAATGTCCATATCTACACCTGTGTCCTGAACAACCCAAAGGTCTAAGGGAAAAGAAAGACAAAACACAGTGCAAAGAAAAAAAAATGGTCTCAGAAGTTCTCTTATCCCTCTATTGAGGTGCATTAATACTTAGGGCCAGCTGTACTGTTATGACCTGGTGGTTAGGAGCACCCGGAATGACCTGATAGTTAAACCTCATACAGGACGAGCTCTGGGATGTGGGAGCTCTGCTGACCGCAAGCCCTAATCCTATCACACACACTAGAAATAGCCGTGGAGCGCTCCTGACCAGACCTAGGCGCCTCGTCACAGCCTAAGAACTATCTAGCCCTAGAGATAGAAACTAAAGCCTACCTTGCCTCAGAGAAATTCCCCAAAGGTAAAGAAAGCCCCCCACATATATTGACTGTGAGTAAAGATGAAAGTCACAAACGCAGAAATGAAACAGATTTCAGCAAAGGGAGGCCAGACTTACTAAATAGACAGAGGATAGGAAAGGTAACTTTGCGATCAGCACAAAAACCTACAAAAGACCACGCAGAGTGTGCAAAAAGGACCTCCGCACCGACTCACGGTGCGGAGGGGCCACTCTGCATCCCAGAGCTTCCAGCTAGCAAGACAAAATCATGATAACCAGCTGGACAAGAAAACAGTGAACAAATAATGACTATCAGGAACTTAGCTTCTGCAGGAGAAGGCAGGTCACTAGAGAGATCCAGGAGCGAACTGAACCAATCCAAAAATTGACAGCTGGCATGGAGTAACGATCTGAGAGGAATCAAATAGAGCAGCCAACCAAAGGATAAACCACGTCACCTGTGTAAGGAACCTCAGAAGCAGCAGCTTCACTCATAGCCACCAGAGGGAGCCCATAGACAGAACTCGCCGAAGTACCATTCACGACCACAGGAGGGAGTTCGACAACAGAATTCACAACAGCTCCCAACAGTGGAGACAGGTAGGCCCAACTCCTTGGAAAGGGTTTTGTACCCCTTGCCAGCCTTGTGACCCTCCACGATCTTGTCTCTGATGGCCTTGGAATGCTCCTTTGTCTTTCCCATGTTGACCATGTATGAGTGCTGTTCACAAGTTTGGGGAGGGTCTTAAATAGTCAGAAATGGATGGAAAAAGAGATAATTAATCCAAACATGTGAAGCTCATTGTTCTTTGTGCCTGAACTACTTCTTAATACTTTAGGGGAACCAAACAGAATTCTGGTGGGTTCAGGGGTTGAATAATAAATGACCCTCTGAAAAGACTTTTCACAATTTAAAAAAAAAATAAACAAAGAAATAACATTCTTTTTTGCTGCAGTGCATTTCACACTTCCAGGCTGATCTACAGTCCAAATGTCACAATGCCAAGTTAATTCCAAATGTGTAAATCTGCTAAATCTGCAGGGGGTTGAATACTACTTGTAGGCACTGTATGTTCCACCATTAATGTTTAGTTTATGTTTATTATCTGGACTGGGACTTTCCTTGCAAGTATCTGAGTCATTTGGGGAATATAGTTCACAAGTGAGAAATATCTAAAAGGTTTAACATCACAAAAGCAGCAGAACGCCTTTCAGTAGTGTTCGGTGTCGCAAAATAACACCTCTGCCTGTACAACCCTTACAGAGGCTCATATAGATTCGGTCAAAGATCCACTTTGTTTTAATTGTTTTCCACAATATTTTAGAAACTTTTCTATACTTTTTTAGTCCAACTTTTTTATTTTGTATCTTTTACTTAAAGAAAAGCGCTTAGAAACACTAGCCACCTTCAAGCTTCCTACATTCACACATTCTCAACCAAATAATTTAATAGGCTATTTGGCAAGTAATGAACTGTGCAATCAACCAATATGAACTTTTATAGAGAACTGTTAGCTTCGAAGTATCTTCTTTCACAATGACGATGGGAGGTCCACAAAAAAATATCTTTAGGTTTTCCTATTATCTGATCTCAACTCCACCAACTTCTCCAGCATTCAGAGAACGGGTACTCCAACTGTGAGCAGGCCAACTTGATTACTGATGGCTCAAATCATATTCTGCTCAGCCATATTCCAAAACTTTAATAGAAATCCTTAGAAGAATAGTGTAGGGTCTTGAAGCAGCACAAGGAATTGACAAACTACACATTTATGATCTTCATCCGGACATGTGATGTTCTACAAGCTCATATGGATATGGTGTCCAGTTGTCGGTCCATGATACTTGGTACTAATGGCGAGTTGTCTTCCGATTACAGATCCTCCTGGGAGAAGTGTCCACCGTCCTTATCAATCCACGCTGGAGTAGCAGGGAGAAGATCATTTCGTGTGGAGATTGTTGCTTCTTCAATCCTCTTCTGCGACGCATTGTCAGGATCTTGGGTGAGTTTTCCGGCTCGATGACCTGACATGGCTCGAAGCTCCAAGGTCCAGTAAAACAACTATCACCAAGTCTAACTTTGAAACAATGACGCTGTATAGCACAAGTGGGTACATCATTATTTCACCAACTATCCAATTATGATGTAGGGGAACATATGGGTCTACCACACTAGAAATAATGGGAGACAGTCTAGAATAAAAGAAAAGGCAAGGCTTCTGTATAGTCTGACATTACCAGACAAGTAAAGCTGCCCATACACATGAGATAGCAGACAAACTTTTCTCCCTACTTGTCCTGTCAAATGAATTTTCAGTGCTATTAAAAGCTAATTTCTTCTCAATGGGTAGAGAGGAGAAAGCCACTGCCAGATATCTCTGTCATTGGCTTATCTCCCCAATTGGTTACGACTGCCCGATCCTTTTCTTTTCCAACATCATCTTGGTGACAATCGTGAGGCCACCATACATAGAAGATGGTCGGGTGGTCCCACAGAAATCCTCAGGTTTAGACATCTTTCATTCAATGTGTTTGAAGGTATTATCTCTTGACTGAAGTTGTTCTCTCCTTGAGGGAGAGGTGTAAAGTCCCCCATAGGCTGACTTTGGCTTAACCTACTGATACTATTGGGATCGAACAACGGCCTAATATTTATGGGGGCCTCCAGATTCTCCCCCAAAGTGTGATGTCGGGGGAGATAAGGATCTGGCATGTCCGGTTTCAGATGGCATATCCTTTTGTTCTATGTGAAGTAAGCCGCGGTTAGATGTGGAGTTTGGTAGCGGCTCCTTCATAGAGACCTCAGGAGTGATCCTGTGTGTGAAGTTAGCTATCGGCTAAACGATCTTCCAAACTATGTTTCGTCATATAGAGACCTCAGGAGTGATCCTGTGTGTGAAGTTACCTATCAGCTAAATGATCTTCCAAACTATCTTTCGTCCAACTTGTAGCTGTTGGGCTCCAGTGCGAAATCTGTAACCGGGCCCGACCTACCATGTGGCATTTATAAAACCAATATATAATGTGGTATTAGGGCTTATAAACCAGGGCCTAATGGCAAGTGTTACCTCTGCACCCATACACTGCGGCACTGCTGAGAAGTAAAGTGACCTCTTAGCCTCATTGACGCTCAGACTTTGCATTATTGCATTAACAGCAGGTATAATGGAGCCACCATGGTTGCTGCAAGGGCATAGTGTCCCAAGGTCACTATGTGGGCACTTTTGTGATCATAATGATGCCAAATTTGGTAAAAAAAAAATGATAATTAGTTTGGCTAATTGTCTTTTTATGTTCACGACTTAGGGCTTTTCTCATTTGGTCTGTTTTGCACCGTGATCTTTGCTGGAGCTGTTCAGACAGTTACCGGTAACCAAGCCCCTCACTTCTTGTCTGTCTGCCGTCCCAACTACACTGCCCTGGGATGCAAGTCCCATATGCAATATATCTCTACACCCTATGCTTGCGACGGAGACCCTGATCTTATCATCGAGGCTCGGAAAGCCTTCCCCTCCAAACCTGCCGCACTTGGAGCATATGCTGCAGTTTACACTACGGTAAGTCCAGTTTCTTAACTTTTCCCAATTACTTCCTTTGTTATTTATTCTCTCGAGATCTTCGATGTCCATGAATTCATCCTTCGTCTAATGGTATTGTGAAGGGTCCAGACATAAATGCCTCTGAAAAAGTAGAAATCCAGTAGTGCCAAGTGCCGGTAGTCATAGAATCATAGAATGTTAGAGTTGGAAGGGATTTCCTGGGTCATCGTGTCCAACCACCTGCTCAAAGCAGGATTCACAAAATCATCCCAGACAGATGTCTGTCCAGCCTCTGTTTGAAGACTTCCATTGAAGGAGAACTCACCACCTCTGGTGGCAACCTGTTCCACTCATTTATCACCCTAATTGTCAAAAAGTTTTATCTAATATCTAATCTGTGTCTCCTCCCATTCAGTTTCATCCCATTGCTTCTAGTCTTTCCTTGTGCAAATGAGAATAAAGATGATAATGTAAATGATAATGTAAACCTATACATGGACATGGACTAGTAGTGTTACGTTATGTACTTACCTAGGGGGTCTGCCTTGTAACAGCAGCGAGAGCTTGGAAATTTAATTGTCATGGGAGGAAGTCAATTAAAAGAAAAGTTGCAGCACAAGAGAAGTCTCCCATAGCCATATACAGAATATACAGAGTAAAGCGACATACCGGAATCTCACTAGTTATTGATTGATGTCCACAGATGTACGTCACCCTCATGCTGAAAGTGAAGGGCTCCCGGCTGGTAAAGCCCTCCTTGTGCCTGGCACTGCTGTCTCCTTCTTGGCTGCTCTGTTTGCTGCGAGTTGCTGAATACCGTAACCACTGGAGAGACGTTCTTGCCGGGACCATAACCGGAGCAGCTATCGCGGTTTTCTTGGTAAGAATTTGGAGATGACCAATAGCAATAGGCATAGGTCAAATAAATTTCTTATCTCGCTGCACACGTGACTCAGATGCTACTTCAAAGAAGAACTACGTTTCTCGCACTCCCTCGTCCGCTCACCTATTGCACTAGCCTGACAATGAGCTAAGCGCCAGTTCACACCGCCACACCACACTTCTTGCTGCCACCACTTACTGTTTTGCTAGCGAGATGACTGAATGGGTGACAAACTACTACATACGCACACCCAACTTTCCCAAACACATGATAAGTACTTTACTTGCATTGTGACATACTTAGGGTAACATAACCAGGATGTACTTTCCCTCTTTGAGGTTGTGAGTACGTTTAAAGCAACACGGAACAAACGTATTAAATTGTAGATTTGTAGAGTTCAGGAGGAGACAAAGAGAGAGAAGAGAGAGATTACCCAGCTCAAAAGTTTGGGTCCTCTTGCTTTCCTTGGGGTTCGGGTACAGTTCCGGTACCCGAACTGAACTTTGGAGTAGAGTTCGTTTCAACACGGCATACCCAAACAGCCATGAGTCCACTCATCCCTAGTAATAAGCCATCCCCTACAGGAGCAGCACAAGTAGACCTCTAGACTGGCCCAAGTCATCTTGGCAAATATTACCAGTGATTGATAAAGGATCAACTAACTGAATTCCAAAATGGTGATTGATTTTGGAAGGTTTAGAGATTATCACTTTGTTCTGATGCCAAATCCAGTAGGTGTCTCATTTATTGGGTATAATAATAGAATACAATCTACTAAAACTCCAAAAATAATGTACATGATGTCAGGAATCCCACTGTATGTCAGGGATCCCACCAATAATATATCACGGTTCACGGGGAGGATACCTTTATCGTCCCCACCACTCACACCAATTTGTCATGAACCGGGGTTGTTTGGTTGCCCCTGGTTCCTTCTGAAGGAGATTTATCAATATCTCACTTCCCAGTTCCGGTTTGGAACTTGCAGCTCTCTGTCGCCCCCCTTAACCTCAGGTCAGTCACCTAGGATAATTAGTCACCAGAAAGGCTGCCTTACTTTGTACTGGCTAAGGGGCACACTGCAGCGAGGGCGATATAACTACTCCCACTCAGGTGGGAACAATAATTATCAACGCCGCCGTCGCTACAAAGCCTCCCAAACGCACAGAACAAATCTGCTGCCACCAGCTCTGATTTCTTACATAGTAATGGGTCTGGAGCCAACCCAAATTAGTACCTCAGAGGATGTGACAGTTAGAGCAAGGAGAGACAAAGATAGTAATTTTATATATTTTACTCCAAAAAAAGGTAGGCAGTGTTTACAGAATAATAAAAAGATATTATAAAGAAGACAAGTAGCATATATGTATAGTACAATTACAAATAAAATGGGATTAAAGTTGAAAAACACTTACATCAGATCATTTCATCTCCTGGTTGCCCATGTGCTCAGGAGACACATCAAGATACATATCACACCTCTGTATAGCAGCTAGACCCCGGACAAAAGACACGTGAAGACTCCTGCTTCACTCAGTTATTTTCTAGCCTAAAACCAAAGCCCTCCCCCTGTGGTGACCTCAGTTAAAGGATGGATTTTCCCCCGTCTAAGCATTATGAAAAATCATCATCCCACATATCTTGGAGTAGGAGCCTCGTAGAAAGACGACACAATGATCAGGAGGTGCACCACGTTGGGGCGATTCTTTTAAGTGTAAATACGGTGTATTTACACAACCCGCTTATGGAGAAACCAGCTCTTTGCACTCGTTGGGTTTCGCTTCTAGCGGTTCTAGTGAGTTATAGATCCCTCGATGGACGTCCGGAATATATAATCCTTATATCTCTAGCCCTGATCGTTGCCACTATAGATAACCTTAAAAGAACAATAGAAGCTCATGGTTTCTACACCAGTTTCAACCAGTACCAGGTGGGAAGGGGGAATGAGTAGGGTAGGGAGACTTGTATGCAGCAGCTAAAAGCCATAAACTGCTCAGTGGGGGCTGCTACACATTGGTATCAAGTTGCACAGAGTGTGTCTGCCATAGGGCTTTATTTTTGTATCAACGAATGCAGTGGGGGAGAAATGGGGGGTCGAATCTGCATTGTGTGTCTGTGCCATGGTACCTTCTAGAACTAAACTCACAATATGGCATTTTTACATTATCGTGACACATGTGAAAGAGAACAACACAGTCACTAACGCTTGTAGGACTATTGGTGGAGCTGGACCCTCTCATCGTGTTTGGTTGGGACATTGTCCATGGTAGACTAGGGTGGTTTCGGGTTAATATCTATTGTCCCTGGTAGTTTTGGGTATTTTAGGGCTTATCACTTAATATTCCTAGTGGTTTGAGATCATGATGAAATTAATAGAAAGGGTAAAAAAATACAAAATATACTGTATGAAATTGTATTATCTCTTTATCTCTCTCTCTCTTTTGGCTTTTATACCTTCAGGTAACCTGTGTACTGAATAATTTTGGGAGTTCCTCACCAGAAGAGGTTGACTTGATTCAGAAAGAGCAGGAAGAGGTCTTTGAGGCTGAAAACCCTCTACCCACAGCTTGTGAAAAGTTTAGTATAGCAAAGGTAAGGGGGAAAGCTGTACAATATCCAACCCGCTTTATCAGCCATACAACAAGTACAGAAAACAACAAGCAAATAAAACTACCTATAATGAAAGGAGTGCAGGACTCAAAATACAGAAAGCAATAAAAATCAGAAAACAATATAGAAACATAAACAATATCAGGCACAAAGAAACTACTGGATAGACTAATAACAATACAAGAGGTTCTAAATAAAATGATCAACAATCTCAGACATGGAAAGTAGCTGCATCAGCAAATAAGGATAATAGGAAGTAAGAACCATATCTTTTGCCAGTTACACAGGAGATGAATACTTCAAGGAAATAAAAGAGCGAGTGTAACCTGGCTCTGTGCTTACCACAGACAGGCTCAGCACAAGCAAGATCCCGAAGGTTGACTTGGCTTTGACCCTTTAACCCCACGGAATCAGCTGCTGGCTGGTGGTGCAGGCTGGCAGGAGTATTCAGGTAAGAGGGTCAGAACCAGGAGAGAAGTCAAGGTACAAAATCAGAAGGCAAAAGAAAGGTCAGGAAACGGGAATACTAGGAAGCTAAGCAGGAGATGTAAGTATAGGACTGAACCACAGTAGATAAACGGTTAACTGGCAGTGGGAGTCAGAGTTTCAGGAGTTTAAATAGAAGACAGCCCCATCCCAGGCTCATAGAGAGGAGCTGTCTACACAGCCAGTGCTGAGCTGCACCAAAAGTCCCAAGAAATAAGCAGAACTGCATCACGCAAAAAAATATGTGCGCAACCGTCCAGGAACCGAAATGGAAACAGAGGGGATAGGTACTGGCCTGGGGGTTACACAGGTGTACAAAGCAATATATACAGTCTAACGGAAAAAAACAAACAATAAATGTGGTATATGGGAAAGGAATTACATGTAGAGTAAATACCTAGTGATAATAATGCTGCCTCTCCAAGAGACTGCACTTCACTCAAATTTCATCATATGTTTACAAGTTTCCCCTGACCAAGCATGTTGCGAAACAAGTGTCTGATGTGGTTCTCCAGTTGAGGCAGCTTTATTACCATGGGGTTTTCACTATATATCTATTATTTTTTCCATGGACCAGATAGAATGGTCTTGTCACGGGGTTACCGCGACAGAGCAGAGCCTGAAGACCACAGTGTCCGATGGCTCCTGCTTCGCCGCTGAGAGGAAACACTTCTTTGGTGTTAAATGTGTTTGTTTTCTTTCAGCTGGACAGGGGTTAATCGGCAATGTGGAAATCCCTGCTTTCAGCTGTGCTCAGTTAACCATTCCTCTATCCTATAAAGGCTAGGCCTGCTGGCCAGGTCCTTGTCTGAGTTAGCACTTGCTATATAGATCTGGAGAGTGAGGAGCTGGTGTCTGGAGAGCTGGAGGAGTTTATTGTGCGACTGTTGCTTGGTTTGTTCGCTTGGAAATTCTTCATCCTTACCTGCCTTCTTTCCTTCCCCCCTTCCTACACACCCTGGTGAATACATCTGTTATTTGTGAGAGTATATTTTGTGTAAGTGGAGTTTTCGTTTACACTTGTCTTTGTTACCCTGTTTGTCGGGTTGGTGTATTGCGGTACACTGAAGCACCTCTCTTCCCCGGTTGGGGGAGAAGGATTATCGCAGGGCTGCGTCTAGGAGACAGGGCAAGGGCGGAGGCCCCGGCATCCTCGCCATCTGAGGTGTCCCAGGGAACAGGGCGAGTTAGGGCGCCCCCTAGTGTTAAGGCCAGGAAAGGTGCCCCTGGTCCCAGTTTACTCACCAGTCCCATCATGACAGTTCTATAACCTGAATATATTGCTCTATATTCTAATAGATACTTACCAGACACAGCGGTAACAACAGACATCTTCGCTGCATAGATTACATGGCTTTTAACAGTTCTCTGTAGGTGTCTTCATTAACATGTACCCAACAAAAATGGCAGCCCTTACTGTGAGCTTGTGATTGGTTCATATAATCTGCCGGTTAATGCTACTAAACAGTAGAAGCCGCCATGACCATTCTCGCTCTAAGGTAAAGTGTATGATTTTTATATATCTTCTAGAGTACAAGCGACTGTGACATCATCCCTCAATCTCATCCCAATAGGATCTTGGAAGTTCACCCACCGATGTCGCCCGACCCTCCTCCGTGTCTTGTTCCTGTAACCCCCGATGTTCTGATCCCCTCAAACTGTATTTCCAGTCAAGTATAAGCCCTGCGGCCTACACAGCGAGGATGTGGGGACAAGCTCTCCCCCCAAAACACCACTGTTATCAAGAGCTGGAGGAAGCCGAATGGTGAGCGGCAGCCAAAGCCCGGACGTCACCGACGCCTGCTCGTTCCTGACCTGTAATATATCGCAACTGATGTTTTTGTAGTTTTGTAAATCCGGGGCGACCTATTATTTGTATATATGTAGCATCTACGGGGAAGTCTACTAAGGGATCCTTCTCTACCAGCACAAGCACGACTTACCCACTCAGCTCAATATTCATGCTGCGGAAGTTTTTCTTCCCATTGGGTTAGTATTATGGCAGTTATATTCTTGCACATAGGGGGCAGTATTATAGTAGTTGTAATAAGATCCATAGGGGCAGTATTATAGTAGTTTCAGTGCCTTGAAAAAGTATTCATACCCTGTGAACTTTTCCACATTTTGTCCTGTGACACCCACACACTTAAATGTATTTTATTGGGATTTTATGCGATGCCAGCACGGAGTAGCAAGTATTTGTGACGTGTAAAAGGAATGTACCAAGTTTCCTAATTAATTTAAAAAATATAAATCTGAAATTTGTGAAGTGCATTAGTATTCAGCCCCCCTGAGTCAATACTTTGTAGGACCATCTTTTGCTGTAATTACTGTTGCAGTCTTTTGGGATCGGTCTCTACCAACTTTGCACATCTAGAGGTGACCTTTGTGCCCCTTCTTTGCACATTTGCTCACACTCAGTGAGATTGGATGGAGGCGTCTGTGATCAGCAATTTTCACGTCTTGTCACAGATTCTTAACGGGATTTAGGTCTGAACTGTGACTGGGTCATTCACACACATGAATATGTTGTGATCTAAACCATCCAATGTAGCCCTGGCAGGATGTTTAGGGTCGTTGTTCTGTTGGAATGTGAACCTATACCCCACTCTCAATTCTTTCACAGCCTCCAAAAGGTTTTCCTTCAGCGCCCTGTATTTAGCTCCATCCATCTTCCCATCAAATCTGATAAGCTTTCCTGCTGAAGAAGAGCCCCCCACGGCATGATGCTGCCACCACCATGTTTAACGGTGGGGATGGTGTTTTCAGGGTGATATGCAGTATTAGCTTTCCAGCACACATAATGTTTTGCATTTAGCCCAAATAGTTCTACTTCTCATCTGACCAGAGCACCTTCTTCCACATGCTTGCTGTGTCCCCTACATGGCTTTTTGCAAACTGCAAATGGGATTTCTTATGGCTTGTTTTCAAAAATGTCTTTCTTCTTGCCACTCTTCCATAAACCCCAGATTTGTTCTAGAGAAGCATAGAGTCTAGATCACTCTAGAACTGTCTTTTCCATTTTGCTGCTGCATCACACTGACTCATGTGCAGTCTGTGGTCTATTAGTATACCCAAGTCTTTTTCACACGTGCTGTTGCTTAGTTCTATTCCTCCCATTCTATAGATGTAATTTTGTTTCTCTTGCCCAGATGTAGAATCTGTAATTTCTCCTTGTTAAATACCATTCTATTAGTCACTGCCCATTGTTCAAGCATATCTAGATCCTTCTGAATCCTTTCTCTGTCTTCTCTAGTGTTAGCTATGCTTCCTAGCATTGCATTGTCTGCAAATTTGATTAGTTAACCTTCAGTTCCCTTATCTAGATCATTTATAAAAATGTTGAACAACACTGGGGCTAGGACAGAGCCTTGTGATACCCCACTTGAAAGACTCTTCCAATTAAATGTGCAACCATTTACCACCACTCTTTGTGTACGATCACTGAGCTAGTTATGAATCCACCTAACCGTAGCCTTGTCAATCCCATACTTGGTCATTTTTTCAATAAGGATATTCTGAGATACTTTATCAAATGCTTTGATGAAGTTGTGATATACTATATCTACTGCATTTCCTTGATCCACCCAGTCAGTCATTCCATCATAGAAAGAAATTAGATTAGTCTGGCATGACTTGTTTGCTACAAACCCATGCTGACTCTGGTTATTTACTGTATTATTATCCAAGTACTTACATGCAGGCTATTTAATAATTTGTTCAAAGATCTTTCCTGGTATAGAAGTAAGGCTCACTGGCCTGTAATTTCCTGGGTCTGTCTTCTTTCCTTTTTTGAACATAGGGGCAACATTTGCCCTTCTCCAATCTTCTGGGATTTCTCCTGTTCTCCAAGGTTTTTCAAACATTCTGGTTAGTGGTTCTGCAATTTCCTCTGCTATCTTCTTCAGTACCGCAGGATTTATTTATTCTGGATCAGAATATTTAAATTAATTTAAATTAGCTAAGTGTTCCCTCAGCATCTCTCTGTTTATGGATAGTGTGGATTATTTTATTCCTTCAATGGCACCGTGAAGATCAGTTGATGTTACATTTGCTCTCATAGAGAACACAGATGCAAAATAAGAATTTAAAACTTCGACCTTTTCAAAATCATTTTTGATCACTTCACTCTCCATTTTTCAGGAACTGGGGCTGGGTGAGGGTTTATTTTTTTGCACACCGATCTGATGTTTTTTATTGTAAGCATTTTGGGGTAGATACGATTTTTTAATCGCCTGTAATTGTATTTTATTGCAATGCTCACGTGACCAAAAAAAAAGTAAATCTGGAGTTTTGATTTTTTTTTTCTCGTTACGCCGTTTACTGATTGGATTAATTAAAGTAATATTTGGGGCTTATTTTTTTTAGTTTTTTATTGTTTTATTTTGAATGGGGCCAAAGAGCGCTGATTGGAGCTTTTTATATTTTTTAAATATTTTTATAAACCTTTTTTTTTGCAATGTGAAAAAATGTGGAAAAGTTTATGGGGTATGAATACATTTTCAAGGAGTAGTATATTCTTGTACATAAGGGCAGTATTATAGTATTTCTACTGATGTACAGCGGGTCTAAGATTACTGCCGTTACTTTTTTTTTCTATAAGGACAGTAATATATTAATTAAATTTTCTGTAGAGAGCAGTAGTATATTCTAGCACATAGTGGCAGTATTATGATAGTTTTATTCCTTTTCACTGGGAGCAGCATCATAGTAGTTATATTTTCTAGTATACAGTATATGGGGTCGTATAATATCAGCTAGTTTTTTTTTCTATAGGGAATAGTATTTTATTAGTCAGTTCTTTTGTATAGGGACAGTATTATAGTAGTTATATTCTTGTACATATGAGGCGGTATTACAGTATTTAATACTGTTAAACAGAGCTCGGCTTGCCAAGTGACAACTTCATTTGTGAGACAGAAATGTGCTCAGAACAGTTGTCAGGTCCCTTCCCCCACTCCACTCCTTAGCTCACCCTCAGTGCAGGGGGAGAGCACCTGACATGGTGAATATAATACAAAATGCGCGCTTCATCCTGGTGTGGGGGGAGTTTATTCATCATAAATAATATGTCGCACAACCTGCTGTTTCTAATATATAAGTTTCCCTTGTTTTTCCCTCTTTGATGTTTGACTCGAACATCACTTCGACAGCGCTGCAGCCAATCACTGTCTTATGTCATGTACATTGGCGTAGCCACTGAGGTCAGTGATTGACTGCAGCGTTGTTGACGTGATATCACCACTGCAGCTAAACCACAGACACTGGGCCAGTGTTTCGGTGTATGCCCCCATCTCCTTGTTACTGGCCCCTACCCTCCCTCCCGCTCTCCTCCGATCTCTCCTGCAGCTAGAGCGCCACATGTGGCTGTCAGATGTCAATGGTTTTTCATGTACGTCTGATTCTTCCCGCACTATTCTGTGACACACCTCCATGAACGCGGCTGCGGAGGCTGTGCTCACTTTTGTATTCAAGCACTTTGTATCGTTTCACTTTTTTTTTTTGTAAATGTTCCACTGAATCGATTTTATTAAAATATGTTCTGTCTTGTAGTACGGCTCCGACGTCTGCTGCGTGGTCACAGTTATTATAGCACTAATATACTGAGGATGGTGTGTGAGCGTATACGCAGTATATACAATTAGGTCCAGAAATATTTGGCCGGTGACTGAATCTTCATGATTTCAGCTCTGCAGGCCGCTATTTTTGATGTAAAATGAAACAACGGAGATGGGATTGAAGAGGAGACTTTCAGGATTAATTAAAGAGGCTGAACAAAAATATCCTGTGAAAAGTTTAGGAATAACAGCCATTTTTCCATGCAAATTGTCCATTTGCATATTTCCCAGAGGAGCATTGCGGCTTTAACCCCTTAGTGACAGAGCCAATTTGGTACTTAATGACGGAGCCAATTTTTGCAATTCTGACCACTGTCCCTTTATGAGGTTATAACTCTGGAACGCTTCAACGGATCCCGCTGATTCTGAGATTGTTTTTTCGTGACATATTGTACTTCATGTTAGTGGTAACATTTCTTCGATATTACTTGCGATTATTTATGAAAAAAAACAGAAATATGGCGAAAATTTTTAAAATTTTGCAATTTTCAAACTTTGTATTTTTATGCCCTTAAATCAGAGAGATATGTCACGAAAAATAGTTAATAAATAACACTTACCACATGTCTACTTTACATCAGCACAATTTTGGAAACAATTTTTTTTGTACACAGTGACTGCACCAGCAGAATAGTGAGTGCAGCTCTGGAGTATAATACAGGATGTAACTCAGGATCAGTAATGTAATGTATGTACACAGTGACTGCACCAGCAGAATAGTGAGTGCAGCTCCGGAGTATAATACAGGATGTAACTCAGGATCAGTAATGTAATGTATGTACACAGTGACTGCACCAGCAGAATAGTGAGTGCAGCTCTGGGGTATAATACAGGATGTAACTCAGGATCAGTAATGTAATGTATGTACACAGTGACTGCACCAGCAGAATAGTGAGTACAGCTCCGGGGTATAATAAAGGATGTAACTCAGGATCAGAAATGTAATGTATGTGCACAGTGACTGCACCAGCAGAATAGTGAGTGCAGCTCTGGGGTATAATACAGGATGTAACTCAGGATCAGTAATGTAATGTATGTACACAGTGACTGCACCAGCAGAATAGTGAGTACAGCTCCGGGGTATAATAAAGGATGTAACTCAGGATCAGAAATGTAATGTATGTACACAGTGACTGCACCAGCAGAATAGTGAGTGCAGCTCTGGGGTATAATACATGATGTACCTCAGGATCAGTAATGTAATGTATGTACACAGTGACTGCACCAGCAGAATAGTGAGTGCAGCTCTGGAGTATAACACAGGATGTAACTCAGGATCAGTAATGTTATGTATGTACACAGTGACTGCACCAGCAGAATAGTGAGTGCAGCTCTGGGGTATAATACAGGATGTAACTCAGGATCAGTAATGTAATGTATGTACACAGTGACTGCACCAGCAGAATAGTGAGTGCAGCTCTGGGATATAATACAGGATGTAACTCAGGATCAGAAATGTAATGTATGTACACAGTGACTGCACCAGCAGAATAGTGAGTGCAGCTCTGGGGTATAATACAGGATGTAACTCAGGATCAGTAATGTAATGTATGTACACAGTGACTGCACCAGCAGAATAGTGAGTGCAGCTCTGGGGTATAATACAGGAGGTAACTCAGGATCAGTAAAAGATAAGTAATGTAATGTACCGTATATACTCGAGTATAAGCCGACCCCCCTAATTTTGCCACAAAAAACTGGGAAAACTTATTGACTCGAGTATAAGCCTAGGGTGGAAATGCAGCAGCTACCGGTGAATTTCAAAAATAAAAATAGATCATTATTTCCCCATAGCTGTGCCATATAGTGCTCTGCACCGTTTATTATTTCCCCATAGCTGTGCCATATAGTGCTCTGCACCGTTCATTATTTCTCCATAGCTGTGCCATATAGTGCTCTGCACCGTTCATACTGCCCCATAGCTGTGCCATATAGTTCTCAGCACCGTTCATACTGCCCCATAGCTGTGCCATATAGTGCTCTGCACCGTTCATACTGCCCCATAGCTCTGCCATATAGTGCACTGCACCGTTCATACTGCCCCATAGCTGTGCCATATAGTTCTCAGCACCGTTCATACTGCCCCATAGCTGTGCCATATAGTGCTCTGCACCGTTCATACTGCCCCATAGCTGTACCATATAGTGCTCTGCACCGTTCATACTGCCCCATAGCTGTGCCATATAGTGCTCTGCACCGTTCATACTGCCCCATAGCTGTGCCATATAGTGCTCTGCACCGTTCATACTGCCCCATAGCTGTGCCATATAGTGCTCTGCACCGTTCATACTGCCCCATAGCTGTGCCATATAGTGCTCTGCACCGTTCATACTACCCCATAGCTGTGCCATATAGTGCTCTGCACCGTTCATATTGCCCCATAGCTGTGCCCTATATGCTCTGCACCGTTCATACTGCCCCATAGCTGTGCCATATAGTGCTCTGCACCGTTCATATTGCCCCATAGCTCTGCCATATAGTGCACTGCACCGTTCATACTGCCCCATAGCTGTACCATATAGTGCTCTGCACCGTTCATACTGCCCCATAGCTGTGCCATATAGTGCTCTGCACCGTTCATACTGCCCCATAGCTGTGCCATATAGTGCACTGCACCGTTCATACTACCCCATAGCTGTGCCATATAGTGCTCTGCACCGTTCATATTGCCCCATAGCTGTGCCCTATATGCTCTGCACCGTTCATACTGCCCCATAGCTGTGCCATATAGTGCTCTGCACCGTTCATATTGCCCCATAGCTCTGCCATATAGTGCACTGCACCGTTCATACTGCCCCATAGCTGTACCATATAGTGCTCTGCACCGTTCATACTGCCCCATAGCTGTGCCATATAGTGCTCTGCACCGTTCATACTGCCCCATAGCTGTGCCATATAGTGCACTGCACCGTTCATACTACCCCATAGCTGTGCCATATAGTGCTCTGCACCGTTCATATTGCCCCATAGCTGTGCCCTATATGCTCTGCACCGTTCATACTGCCCCATAGCTGTGCCATATAGTGCTCTGCACCGTTCATACTACCCCATAGCTGTGCCATATAGTGCTCTGCACCGTTCATATTGCCCCATAGCTGTGCCCTATATGCTCTGCACCGTTCATACTGCCCCATAGCTGTGCCATATAGTGCTCTGCACCGTTCATATTGCCCCATAGATGCTCCACATAAATCTGTGCTGCTGCTGCAATAAAAAAAAACACACACATACTCAGCTCTCTTGCTTGCAGCTCCCGGCGTCCGGTCCCGGCGTCTCTCCGCTCTGACTGATCAGGCAGAGGGCGCCGCGCACACTATATGCGTCATCGCGCCCTCTGACCTGCACAGTCAGAGCGGAGCGACGCCGGGAAGATGGAGCGACGCCCGGCGTGTGAAACGGGGACAGGTGAATATGACATACTTACCTGCTCTCGGCGTCCGGCTCCTTCCCCCGTACAGCTGTCTTCGGTGCCGCAGCCTCTTCCTCTATCAGCGGTCACCGTCACCGCTGATTAGAGAAATGAATATGCGGCTCCACCCCTATGGGAGGTGGAGCCGCTTATTCATTTCTCTAATGAGCGGTTTCCACGTGACCGCTGAACAGTGGAAGAACTGCAGCACCGAAAACCGTTGGACGGCAGGGGGAGCGTCAGGATCGCTGGAAGCAGGTAAGTATGCCTCAGCGCCCTCACCCCCTCACCCGCCGACCCTGCCGCCCACCGTGACTCGAGTATAAGCCGAGAGGGGCACTTTCAGCCCAAAAATTTGGGCTGAAAATCTCGGCTTATACTCGAGTATATACGGTAAGTACAGAGTGACTCTGTCTATCTCTTTAAGAAATCTGTGAAATCATGTGCAGCGTATAGTGCTGACCCTGGATCTGCCCCAGTTTTATATTGGCACAATAACATTCCTTTAGTCCAGAAAGATCAAAACCAGAGTGACCCAATTATTCAGTGACAATAGTGTGTGTTTCCTATGCTTTTCCTGTGTTGATGTCTAGGTTTCAGTAGGTGAGGCTGGTAAACTGCTTTCACTCCCACATGTTCCCAGTACTCGGCACTATTCTTTTCCAGCACTAATACACCAGTTACTTGGATTAAGTAATTTTGTCATAAATTTGGTATAATAAAATAACGAAGTACAACGTGGTAAAAAAACAAACAAACACATTTATTACAAAGATTGGTAAAAAAATACAAAAAGATATTCACAGTGGCTTATCAGACTATACTGGTAGGAGGGGATTACACTGCGGGGGTCTATATACAGAGTTTGGGGCTACAACACAACAGTATGGGGTCAGTTCTCGGCCCACATGTGGGGGTACATAGATACAGTTAGGTCCATATATATATTTGGACAGAGAACATTTTTCTAATTTTGGTTATAGACATTACCACAATGAATTTTAAACAAAACAACTCAGATGCAGTTGAAGTTCAGACTTTCAGCTTTCATTTGAGGGTATCCACATTGAAATTGGATGAAGGGTTTAGGAGTTTCAGCTCCTTAATATGTGCAACAGGGAGGCACATGTTAAGGAGCTGAAACTCCTAAACCCTTCATCCAATTTTAATCTGGATACCCTCAAATGAAAGCTGAAAGTCTGAACTTCAACTGCATTTGAATTGTTTTGTTTAAAATTCATTGTGGTAATTTCTATATCCAAAATTAGAAAAATGTTGTCTCTGTCCAAATATATGTGGACTTAACTGTATATATGTGACTATATACACTAACATAACATCAGCTCTGCACAGTCATGGGCAGATATTGTCTGTGATCCTGAAGAACATTTCTTTTGTTGGTCACATTAAGGCCAGGATCACATGTGCGAGAAACTGGCACGAGTCTCGCATCTCAATACGTGGAACTGCCGCCGGCACTCGGGACCGGAGTGCTCAGCTGGAAATAAAAATACATGCAGCCACACACTCCGGTCCAGAGTGCCGGCGGCAGTGCCACGTATTGAGATGTGAGACTCATGCCAGTTTCTCGCACGTGTGATCCCGGCCTAAGACAAACCCTGGTGGGTATATATGGAACCACTTCACTTCATTGGATCTTCTCTAGTTGTTGCCCTGACAGGGATGGACCAAAGAGAGCACAAAGTCGAGAACAAGGAAACACCGTGAATCTTTGTGAATGGATTGTGCATATGTTACGATATGTCCAATCCTCATAGTATGTCCACAGACCATGCACGCTCTTCTGTCTATCTAGTGTATTTCTATATGTTCTGCACACTTCGTCCATGGTTTCTTCTCAACACTGGGAGTAGATGTGGGTCGGTAACTGGGCACAGATGCTGTTTTGGTAAATGTTTGGAGACGGTGGAGGACTTTCTTCCCCCGATTCGGACATGAGAAGGTAAGCATACTTCAGAGGATGGCGTGGAGGAATGGAGCGTATCCTGGGGGATAAGAGCCCCTCACACGTCTGTAAGGCTGTGTACTCAAAGCTGGACCCTGGACTCGGCTTACCATCCTCAGAGTTCAGCGAGTCTTCTCTCTGGATGGTTAGAGAGCTCGGCTTTTCCTTGGTTGGATATCTTTCGTGGCCCCCAACAGGTGGGACCTCCTCAGCAGTTATCTCCACCACGTCTTCTTCTGCACTACTCTCACCCCTGGAGGTTTTCTGGCCTGGAGTCTCTGTACGACTCAGCAGCTCCATCTGGGCATCTATTTGTCTGTGAGTTATCATCCATGCTGGAAACTGGGGCAAGAAAGTCTTGTCCAGGGCCACATAGCTGTCCTTGGGGGCTGGTTGTGATGAAGGAAGAGGTGGGGGCATAGGAAGTTCAGACAGGACCTCGAGTGTAGAGATGGGGCCTTCATGATAGGGGTTTCTGGAGATCCAGTTGAGGTAGGAGTCTGTCTGATCCACCCACAGCTGTCACATAAAATAATATGGAAAATTAGCAACACAGTTATAAATCTATCTACTATTATGCTTCATAAGAGTGCGGCGCCCCAGGGTCCTGGTCGTAGCAGTGGTATTGATTTCCTCTCAGGGAGAGTGATGCTATGTTTGGAGGCAAAGAAGGATAAATGTATCCAGGTATCACAAACATGCAACACATTTCACACTCCAGACCACCAGGGGGAGCTTCTGCTCCTATTTATTAGGTCACTCCCGTATATAACACTGATAGTCTGTAGGCAAAGTTAGTAAGTTCCAGACCAGAGTCTGAGGTGGACAGAGGGTCCAAGGAGCTGTGCATGCCCTCAGAGCTGCAGCTCCCAGAAAGAGACATTCAGAAGGCAGTACTGTATTGCAGCGAGCGTGAAGGAAGTCAGAGCAAAGGAGAGGATACCAGAAGGGGACCAGCCCTGCACAGGCTGCCTCCTTCTGAGGCGCAGAATCCCCGTAGCCGGAATACCGAGGGAGTAAGGATCTTTATGCTTTACTTCAGAGACCGGCAGGGCAGCTAATTGCAGGTTACCTGTCTGCACCTATACCCAGGAGGCACGGTGGCACCCCTCAGAGGCCGGGGCGTGCTAGAGTCCCTATAAACGGCCTCAAGCCACCAGTCATACGGGGTTTGTTCTATCCTATATGGGGGACAGAGAGAGAGACACCACATCTGTGAGACCCTTATGTGAAGCCATAGGCAGTAAGGGACTACACCACTACAGTGCAAGGGAAGGCTGCTGATTTCCATTTGGACAAGGGGACTCCGGACTTGCCTCCAAACCGGCCGGACTCTGCCTGCCCTGTGATCTGGTGCTCTGGACTGTGGATGCTGAAGTCTTCAGTAAAGGTAAAGAGACTGCAACCTTGTGTCCTCGTTCTTCTTTGCGCCTCTCACCATACCACCATCTACACACTGGGAAGCCCTGGGGACATACTTCACCTGTGGGAAGGTATACCATCTAGCTGCCATAACATCACCCCAGAGGACCCCTTAAAGCAGCGTCGGTCACCCTGACCGAAACCACAGGTGGCGTCACGAACATTCCCCTTAAAGACCTTTCCCTTTTACACGGACGTCCCAGGGCCACGGACCGGGTTAGCCACCGTGACAACCCCCTGTGAACCGTAGGACCTGGTACCGACTACCCCACGGCCCCTGGGGGTGATCCAAGAGACTTTGTCCGTACCATAAAATTGCCTTTATGAGTTGTGTACAGCTCCTTGAAGTGATGTTCTGGGCTCGGTATTTTAGGCCATACCTTCTTCTTGAGGAACCTGCGGCAGTACAGGAGATGGGGCTCAGTCATTGAGTTTGATTTTCTCACATGTCATAATAAGCTTCAAAAATGTCACTTACCTTCTCTGATACGCAGTGATCAGGATGAGGGCAACAATTGGGATCAGGCCGCAAATCACGTACAAGATTATATACAGAACATCAACTGAGAAAACAAAAAGGTCTGATTTTAGAGAGCTCTGTGCTGCCTCCTGTTACTGAAGCGCTGCTCTCTGCTGCCTCCTGTTACTGAAGCGCTGCTCTCTGCTGCCTCCTGTTACTGAAGCGCTGCTCTCTGCTGCCTCCTGTTACTGAAGCGCTGCTCTCTGCTGCCTCATGTTACTGAAGTGCTGCTCTCTGCTACCTCCTGTTACTGAAGCGCTGCTCTCTGCTGCCTCCTGTTACTGAAGTGCTGCTCCCTGCTGCCACCTGTTACTGAAGCGCTGCTCTCTGCTGCCTCATGTTACTGAAGTGCTGCTCTCTGCTACCTCCTGTTACTGAAGCGCTGCTCTCTGCTGCCTCCTGTTACTGAAGTGCTGCTCTCTGCTGCCTCCTGTTACTGAAGCGCTGCTCTCTGCTGCCTCCGGTTACTGAAGCGGTGCTCTCTGCTGCCTCCTGTTACTGAAGCGCTGCTCTCTGCTGCCTCCTGTTACTGAAGCGCTGCTCTCTGCTGCCTCCTGTTACTGTAGCGCTGCTCTCTGCTGCCTCCTGTTACTGAAGTGCTGCTCTCTGCTGCCTCCTGTTACTGAAGGGCTGCTCTCTGCTGCCTCCTGTTACTGAAGCGCTCCTCTCTGCTGCCTCCTGTTACTGAAGCGCTGCTCTCTGCTGCCTCCTGTTACTGAAGCGCTGCTCTCTGCTGCCTCCTGTTACTGAAGCGCTGCTCTCTGCTGCCTCCTGTTACTGAAGCGCTGCTCTCTGCTGCCTCCTGTTACTGAAGCGCTGCTCTCTGCTGCCTCCTGTTACTGAAGTGCTGCTCTCTGCTGCCTCCTGTTACTGAAGCGCTGCTCTCTGCTGCCTCCGGTTACTGAAGCGGTGCTCTCTGCTGCCTCCTGTTACTGAAGCGCTGCTCTCTGCTGCCACCTGTTACTGAAGCGCTGCTCTCTGCTGCCTCCTGTTACTGAAGCGCTGCTCTCTGCTGCCTCCTGTTACTGAAGCGCTGCTCTCTGCTGCCTCCGGTTACTGAAGCGGTGCTCTCTGCTGCCTCCTGTTACTGAAGCACTGCTCTCTGCTGCCTCCTGTTACTGAAGCGCTGCTCTCTGCTGCCTCCTGTTACTGAAGCGCTGCTCTCTGCTGCCTCCTGTTACTGAAGCGCTGCTCTCTGCTGCCTCCTGTTACTGAAGCGCTGCTCTCTGCTGCCACCTGTTACTGAAGCGCTGCTCTCTGCTGCCTCCTGTTACTGAAGCGCTGCTCTCTGCTGCCTCCTGTTACTGAAGCGCTGCTCTCTGCTGCCTCCGGTTACTGAAGCGGTGCTCTCTGCTGCCTCCTGTTACTGAAGCACTGCTCTCTGCTGCCTCCTGTTACTGAAGCGCTGCTCTCTGCTGCCTCCTGTTACTGAAGCGCTGCTCTCTGCTGCCTCCTGTTACTGAAGCGCTGCTCTCTGCTGCCTCCTGTTACTGAAGCGCTGCTCTCTGCTGCCTCCTGTTACTGAAGCGCTGCTCTCTGCTGCCTCCTGTTACTGAAGCGCTGCTCTCTGCTGCCTCCTGTTACTGAAGCGCTGCTCTCTGCTGCCTCCTGTTACTGAAGCGCTGCTCTCTGCTGCCTCCTGTTACTGAAGCGCTGCTCTCTACTGCCTCCTGTTACTGAAGCGCTGCTCTCTGCTGCCTCCTGTTACTGAAGCGCTGCTCTCTGCTGCCTCCTGTTACTGAAGCGCTGCTCTCTGCTGCCTCCTGTTACTGAAGCGCTGCTCTCTGCTGCCTCCTGTTACTGAAGCGCTGCTCTCTGCTGCCTCCTGTTACTGAAGCGCTGCTCTCTGCTGCCACCTGTTACTGAAGCGCTGCTCTCTGCTGCCACCTGTTACTGAAGCGCTGCTCTCTGCTGCCTCCTGTTACTGAAGCGCTGCTCTCTGCTGCCTCCTGTTACTGAAGCGCTGCTCTCTGCTGCCTCCTGTTACTGGAGCGCTGCTCTCTGCTGGCACCTGTTACTGAAGCGCTGCTCTCTGCTGCCTCCTGTTACTGAAGCGCTGCTCTCTGCTGCCTCCTGTTACTGAAGAGCTGCTCTCTGCTGCCTCCTGTTACTGAAGAGCTGCTCTCTGCTGCCTCCTGTTACTGAAGCGCTGCTCTCTGCTGCCTCCTGTTACTGAAGCGCTGCTCTCTGCTGCCTCCTGTTACTGAAGCGCTGCTCTCTGCTGCCTCCTGTTACTGAAGCGCTGCTCTCTGCTGCCTCCTGTTACTGAAGCGCTGCTCTCTGCTGCCTCCTGTTACTGAAGAGCTGCTCTCTGCTGCCTCCTGTTACTGAAGCGCTGCTCTCTGCTGCCTCCTGTTACTGAAGCGCTGCTCTCTGCTGCCTCCTGTTACTGGAGCGCTGCTCTTTGCTGCCTCCTGTTACTGAAGCGCTGCTCTCTGCTGCCTCCTCTTACTGAAGCGCTGCTCTCTGCTGCCTCCTGTTACTAGAGCGCTGCTCTCTGCTGCCACCTGTTACTGAAGCGCTGCTCTCTGCTGCCTCCTGTTACTGAAGCGCTGCTCTCTGCTGCCTCCTGTTACTGAAGAGCTGCTCTCTGCTGCCTCCTGTTACTGAAGTGCTGCTCTCTGCTGCCTCCTGTTACTGAAGAGCTGCTCTCTGCTGCCTCCTGTTACTGAAGCGCTGCTCTCTGCTGCCTCCTGTTACTGAAGCGCTGCTCTCTGCTGCCTCCTGTTACTGAAGCGCTGCTCTCTGCTGCCTCCTGCTACTGGAGCGCTGCTCTCTGCTGCCTCCTGTTACTGAAGGGCTGCTCTCTGCTGCCTCCTGTTACTGGAGCGCTGCTCTCTGCTGCCTCCTGTTACTGAAGCGCTGCTCTCTGCTGCCTCCTGTTACTGAAGCGCTGCTCTCTGCTGCCTCCTGTTACTGAAGCGCTGCTCTCTGCTGCTTCCTGTTACTGAAGCGCTGCTCTCTGCTGCCTCCTGTTACTGAAGAGCTGCTCTCTGCTGCCTCCTGTTACTGAAGTGCTGCTCTCTGCTGCCTCCTGTTACTGAAGAGCTGCTCTCTGCTGCCTCCTGTTACTGAAGCGCTGCTCTCTGCTGCCTCCTGTTACTGAAGCGCTGCTCTCTGCTGCCTCCTGTTACTGAAGCGCTGCTCTCTGCTGCCTCCTGCTACTGGAGCGCTGCTCTCTGCTGCCTCCTGTTACTGAAGGGCTGCTCTCTGCTGCCTCCTGTTACTGGAGCGCTGCTCTCTGCTGCCTCCTGTTACTGGAGCGCTGCTCTCTGCTGCCTCCTGTTACTGAAGCGCTGCTCTCTGCTGCCTCCTGTTACTGAAGCGCTGCTCTCTGCTGCTTCCTGTTACTGAAGCGCTGCTCTCTGCTGCCTCCTGTTACTGAAGCGCTGCTCTCTGCTGCCTCCTGTTACTGAAGCGCTGCTCTCTGCTGCCTCCGGTTACTGAAGCGCTGCTCTCTGCTGCCTCCTGTTACTGAAGCGCTGCTCTCTGCTGCCTCCTGTTACCTAAGCGCTGCTCTCTGCTGCCACCTGTTACTGAAGCGCTGCTCTCTGCTGCCTCCTGTTACTGAAGCGCTGCTCTCTGCTGCCTCCTGTTACTGAAGCGCTGCTCTCTGCTGCCACCTATTAAATACATACTGCTCTCTACTGCTGCCTGATAATGTGCTGTTCTATACTGCCACCTACTAGATAAATGCTGCTCTCTACTGCCAGCTAGCTGTGGTTCAGGATGAATAGCAGCTTTTTTCTTCTCAGTGTGTTCTCACCATTTGATATCTTGATGTGAATATCTTCAGACCATTGACTCCAGTAGCCGTTAAAATACTTATATGCTTTGGCTCTCACACTGAGTGTGTACTCGGCCCCATTGATAACACCATAGAGGAAAAGCTTCACGTAGCCCTCCTGTGCTTCCACCTGAATGAAAACAAACAAGACCGTGATTAGAAAGCAAATCACAAGTGCAGTGACATCACTGTACGCCCACATTACACCTCGCTTAGTGCAGTGATGTCCTCCTATGCCCACATTACACCCCGCTTAGTGCAGTGATGTCCTCATACGCCCACATTACACCTCGCTTAGTGCAGTGATGTCCTTGTACGCCCACATTACACCTCGCTTAGTGCAGTGATGTCTCCGTACGCCCACATTACACCTCGCTTAGTGCAGTGATGTCCTCATACGCCCACATTACACCCCGCTTAGTGCAGTGATGTCCTCGTACGCCCACATTACACCTCGCTTAGTGCAGCGATGTCTCCGTACGCCCAGATTACACCTTGCTTAGTGCAGCGATGTCTCCGTACGCCCAGATTACACCTTGCTTAGTGCAGCGATGTCTCCGTACGCCCACATTACACCTTGCTTAGTGCAGTGATGTCCTCGTACGCCCACATTACACCTTGCTTAGTGAAGTGATGTCTCCGTACGCACACATTAAACCTTTCTTAGTGCAGTGATGTCCTCGTACGCCCACATTACACCTTGCTTAGTGAAGTTATGTCTCCGTACGCCCACATTACACCTTTCTTAGTGCAGTGATGTCCTCGTACGCCCACATTACACCTTGCTTAGTGCAGTGATGTCTCCGTAAGCCCACATTACACCTTGCTTAGTGAAGTGATGTCTCCGTACGCCCACATTACACCTTGCCTAGTGCAGTGATGTCTCCGTACGCCCACATTACACCTTGCTTAGTGCAGTGATGTCTCCGTACGTCCACATTACACCTTGCTTAGTGAAGTGATGTCTCCGTACGCCCACATTACACCTTGTTTAGTGAAGTGATGTCCCCGTACGCCCACATTACACCTTGCTTAGTGCAGTGATGTCTCCGTACGCCCACATTACACCTTGTTTAGTGCAGTGATGTCATCGTACGACCATATTATGCCTTGTTTAGTGCAGTGATGTCATTGTACGACAACACTATGCCTTGTTTAGTGCAGTGATGTCATTGTACGACCACATTATGCCTTATTTAGTGCAGTGATGTCATTGTACGACCACACTATGCCTCGTTTAGTGCAGTGATGTCATTGAACGACCACATTATACCTTGTTTAATGCAGTGATGTCATTTTATGACCACATTATGTCTCGTTTAGTGCAGTGATGTCAGTGTACAACCACATAATGCCTCATTTAGTGCAGTGATGTCATCGTATGACCACATTGTGCCTCATTTAGTGCAGTGATGTCATCGTACGACCACATTGTGCCTCGTTTAGTGCAGTGATGTCATTGTACGACCAGATTATGCCTTGTTTAGTGCAGTGATATTGTACGACCACATTACACCTCGTTACATTCTTTTCTTACGTCTGTAAACATCTTGGTTTTCTGCAGGCTGCTTTCATGTCTCGTGTATTTCACTTCGTACATCAGGGAGTTGAACAGCATAGAAATCTTAGTGACGTGGAACGTGATCAATAATCCCAGCGGCTTGGACTGCTCTTTTACTGTGATGTTTACAATGGGCTGTAAGTAGACTTCAAAGAGAAAGAAAATGGCTGCAAAGGTTTCTATTAAGTAGCCGAATTCTCAAATACTCATCATATCCCCATTCTGATATCTGGTGGCCCTGGCTATCCTCATGGTAGAGGTTCACCGGCCACTTAACATGTTTTAAATAAATAGCTCATAAAAGGTGTCAAATAGTAAAAAGGTAATAATCATTTCACCAATCAATTGTGACTCCGGCCTCTATGCTTCTCTGGCCTCCCATCTGCCTCTGTGCATCCTGCTTTTTTTGTTAAATGTTTAACATCTGCAGCCAATCACTGTAGTCCGTGCTGATCAACATGTTGCTATTACCGCAAGCAGTCACTTAAGGTACCGTTACACTAAACGACTTACCAACGATCACGACCAGCGATACGACCTGGCCGTGATCGTTGGTAAGTCGTTGTGTGGTCGCTGGAGAGCTGTCACACAGACAGCTCTCTCCAGCGACCAACGATCAGGGAAAAGACTTCGGCATTGTTGAAACTGTCTTCAACGATGCCGAAGTCCCCGGGTAACCAGGGTAAACATCAGGTTACTAAGTGCAGGGCCGCGCTTAGTAACCCGATATTTACCCTGGTTACCATTGTAAAAGTAAAAAAAAAACACTACATACTCACATTCCGATGTCTGTCACGTCCCCCGCCGTCAGCTTCCCACACTGACTGTGTCAGCGATGGCCGTAAAGCAGAGCACAGCGGTGACGTCACCGCTGTGCTCTGCTTTACGGCCGGCGCTGACAGTCAGTGCAGGGAAGCTGACGGCGGGGGACGTGACAGACATCGGAATGTGAGTATGTAGTGTTTTGTTTTTTTCCCGATATCTACCCTCACGTAATTTCCGGTCCTCCCTAGACCTCCTTCTCTCCTCCACACTTATTCGCTCCTCACCCAACTGCCTCCAAGACTTCTCCCGAATATCCCCCATCCTCTGGAATTCTCTGCCCCAACACATCCGACTATCAACCACATTCGGATCCTTCAGACGGAACCTGAAAACCCATCTCATCAGGAAAGCCTACAGCCTGTACTGACCCCGCTGCCTCCTCACCAACACCGGAGCTACCGCCTCACCAACACCGGAGCTCCTGCAACCCCCAACCTACTGTCTCCTTCCCCACCATTCCGTAGAATGTAATCCCCCAAGGGCAGGGTCCTCGCCCCTCTGTATCAGTCTGTAATTGTTAGTTTGTTTACTGTAAGTTATATCTGTAATTTGTATGTAACCCCTTCTCATGTACAGCACCATGGAATCAATGGTGCTATATAAATAAATAATAATAATAACATGGTAGTACTACTACAGTGATTGGTCACACGTCTGTCAAGAAAGGATGGGTAGTATTGAGCTGGTCTTTCTACTTCTTGCCCTTCTGGACAAACGTGTGATCGCTGCAGCCAACTACTGGCTGTATTAGGGATGTGCTGGTCAGAACTGCAAGCCGTGATTGGCTGCAGCGGTCATGTGTCTGTCTAAAGCAAGAAGTATAAAGACCGATTCTGTACTACCCATTCTGACTGGATGGACATGTGACAGCCGCAGACATTCACAGCCCATGGCAGTAATGTATTGGTGGGTGATTGGCTGCAGTAGTCAGCTGCACAAATGGAGCAGAAACTATAAAGCATGGAGGGGAACCTGAGAAGCACAGGAGCGGTGGTGAATCAGTAAGGTATTACTATGAGCGTTTTATAAAGACTTTTATGTGGCCCTTTAGCAGTGTCGGCCAGAGTGCCGCTATTATATGCCAGTCAGTATGAACATCCAGAAGCTCAAAAGTTACCCACCCGCAAATCACTAGTGGTTGGTGGCAAAAAAAAGTGCTGAATGTAGCTTAGGTGGTCTGCATGGGGGTCCACCTGAATCCACTATTACACATGGGTTGACCATCTCAGTACATTACATGCAGGAGAGGCCGGGCACAGGGTTTCTTACCAACTTTTTCTGGTGTGCAGTTTCGGCTGAAGCTGCTGTTCTTCCAGTTGTCTGTCACTGTGATAGGATAAGGATCCGCAGAAAAATAACGAACCTTATCCTCGGGAAACTGACAGACGTGCCACCAGGTGCCATTGGGAGCAGCCACCGTCGTTAAATTGCAAATTTCTGTTTTCTCGTCACTGATAAAAAGAAACATTAAATTAATAATTTGTTAGAAGTGCATGTAAATACCTCTGGGTAATGGCGGCCAGACGAGGCGAACCTTGATTTTTTTTTGATACTCACAGTTCATATTGAAAGGTATAGCTGAAGGCGTCCGATCTGCCGCTTTCCCAAAAACACGTCAGATCAAACGAGGCGGTTGTGAAGCACCAAGGACGCACGGACTGATCTTCGATAACGCTGGACACTGTAGAAACAAGGAGAGTAACAGTCGGTCAGTAACATCGATGGCAACGATGGCTTGTCAGTCATTGCAATCCTTTGCTGCGAGGCCATTAGCCTCGGCAACATGGCGGCACAAAGACCTGATGTTTTATCCAGCACTATGGCAGGAGCTGACATTGCCCTCCGACACTTCAGAAGAGAAACTCTGGTCAACTCAGCAACCCTATATTTAAAAAAAAAAATTGTATATATTGCCGGACAGCCCTTTTGAGAAAAGTCATTTAAAACTTAAAATATGATGTAGATGATTCAATACAAGAGGCAGAAGATGGGAAGATGCTCAGTATTTGAACATTAGCAATTCTCCCTCCATCTTAGTCCTTCTGAAAGCTGCTTTTAGGTTTAAATTGGCTAATTCAGCTATAAAATATTTGAGGATATTGTTACCAAGAGACATAAGTTCTTAATTTCCATAAACTTATTCAATAGGAACTGCCTAAGATGGAGTTGTGCCCTTACATGGTTTGGTAGAAACGCAATTTTTAAGATGAATATCCTTCCGAGGATCCCATAAGTCATTCAAGCCCTTCTGGTTGGGGTTCCCTCGTTCTTCTTCGGGAGTCTTGCTTTGGTTCCAACCAAGTTCATATGATCTGGTAAACTTCCCCGTATCAGCAGAAACACATTATGTCGTTCTGCGGGTTCAGCTGAACAGTTAAAAAAGTTTGGGTTCGGGTACCAGAACAGTACCCGGATCCCATTCATTTGAATGGGGGACCTGGACATCCAGTGTTTGCCACGCTGTCATATGCATGACAGCGCGGCAAACACTGCTTCTGATCGGCAGTAAAATCATTACCGCCAGTCAGACAGCCACGGTTCTCACGCTGTCAAATCACAGCATGAGTGCACAGCTGTGATTGGAGGTAAAAAGTTATCCTCTGGTCACTGGCGTCAGATGATGGGACTACTGCTCTCATCATCCGCCGCTAATTACAGTGAGAGCAGGAGGTGGCCGATGGGAGTACTCATCAGCCGGCGCCTGCACTCTAAATAAATAATAATTTTTTTTTTAAAAACCGCATTAGTTCCCCTGTATTTTTGATAACCAGCCAGGCAAAACTGACAGCTTTGGGCTGCAACCCTCAGCTTCAGCAAGGCTGGTTATCAATAATGGAAGGGTCCCCTTGCTGTTTTTTTAGTTATTTAAATAATTTAAAAAAAAAAACGGCTTGGGGTCCCCCCAATTTTTTACATCCAGCCTTGCTAAAGCAGACAGGGAGGGCTAGTATTCTCAGGCTGGTAAGGGACCATGGACATTGCCCCCCCAGCCTAAAAATAGCAGCCGCCCCAGAAAAGGCACATCTATTAGATGCACCAATTCTGTTTCTTTGCCTGACTCTTCCCACTTGCCCTGTAGCGGTCGCAAGTGGGGTTCATATTTGTCGTTTCAACGTCACCTTTGTGTTGTCTGGTGACATCAAGCCCACGGGTTAGTAATGGAAAGGCATCTATAAGACACCTCTCCATTACTAATTCTATAGTTACAGGTGCCTCTCACAAAATTAGAATATCATCAAAAAGTTAAATTATATAATTTTTTCAATACAAAAAGTAACACTCATATATAGAGTCATTACAAACAGAGTGATCAATTTCAAGTGTTTATTTCTGTTAATGTTGATGATTATGGCTTACAGCCAATGAAAACCCAAAAGTCATTATCTCAGTAAATTAGAACACTTTATAACACCAGCTTGAAAAATGATTTTAAAATCTGAAATGTTGTCCTACTGAAATGTATGTTCAGTAAATGCACTCAATACTTGGTTGGGGCTCTTTTTGCATCAATTACTGCATCAATGCGGCGTGGCATGGAGGCGTTCAGCCTGTGGCACTGCTGAGGGGTTATGGAAGCCCAGGTTGCTTTGATAGCAGCCTTCAGCTCGTCTGCATTGTTGGGTCTGGTGTCTCTCATCTTCCTCGTGACAATACTCCATAGATTCTCTATGGGGTTAAGGTCAGGCGAGTTTGCTGCCAATCAAGCACAGTGATACTGTTGTTTGTAAACCAGGTATTGGTACTTTTGGCAGTGTGGACAGGGGCCAAGTCCTGCTGGAGAATTACTTTTCCATCTCCAAAAAGCTTGTCGGCAGACGGAAGCATGAAGTGCTCTAACATTTCCTGGTAGACTGCTGCGATGACTTTGGTCTTGATAAAACACAGTGGACCTACACCAGCAGATGACATGGCTCCCAAACCATCACTGATTGTGGAGACTTCACATTAGACCTCCAGCAGCTTGGATTGTGGCATCTCAACTCTTCCTCCAGACTCTGGGACCTTGATTTCCAAATGAAATGCAAAATTTACTTTCATCTGAAAACACCACCTTGGACCACTGACAACAGTCCAGTTCTTTTTCTCCTTGGCCAAAGTAAGACGCTTCTGGCATTGTCTATTGGTCATGAGTGGCTTGACACAAGGAATGCAACACTTGTAGCCAGGGCTGCCACTAGGAATTTTGGGGCGCCATACTGGCAAAATGTTTGGGGCCCCCTCGAAACTCCGCCAAGGCTCCACCCTAGTGCCGCCTCCACCCCTCGAACCTTCCACAGTCCTACCACCCTCTCTTGGAAAACTCCACTTTTGCACCATGTCCTCACCAATCACACATTAAGGGTAAGATCACACACGGCGTTTTTGCTGCTTTTTTTTCTGTAGCAAAACCTGATCTTGTTACGGGAAAGAAGCTGCGTCAAAAACGCAGGTTTAGGTGCGTTTTTGTTGCGTATTTGGTGCGTTTTATTTGGTGCGTTTTTTTCTCTTTGTCCATGCTAATGTCCTTGAATTTTTAGCAGCAAAAACACAGCAAATAATGATACCTGCATTTTTGCAGCGTTTTTTCAACACCCATTCAAGTCAATGGGTGAAAAACCGCTGAAAGAAGTGGCATGCTCTATGTCCAAAAAAACGCAGCAAAGCACAAAATACTGATCACACAAAAAACCAATGTGTGTGCATGAGATTTCTGAAATCTCATACGCTTTACTGGTACTGTAAAAAGCAGCTGAAAATTAGCATTAATAAAAAAGCAGCAAAAAAACACAGTAAAAATGCCCTGTGTGAACTTACCCTAACAGTTCCCATCACTAGATCACATACATCGCAGCTTTTGTTTTGGCCAAAAGATTTTTAAATCTGCCACCACGACAAGGTAGACTCTTTTGGCCTGGCTCTACCCTACTGTAACTTATTAAACATTTGTTAAAACATCCAATACAATTTTAGGTATATTTTAATTTATTTTACAATTTTTAAAATGAGCAATAATTATCACATACAAGGGACAAATACCATCGCACCATCACCAGACCACATATTACCACCACAGTAACCGAATAATAGCACATACAAGGAGCAAATACAGTCACACGATGACCAGATCACATATTACCACAACATTATGACCAATAATACCACATATAAGTAACAAATACCACCACGCCATGACCAGACCACATATTACCACCACATAGTGACTGAATGATACCACATACAAGGATCAAATACCATCACACCATGACCAGATCACATATTACCACCACATGGTGACCAATAATACCACATACAAGGAAAAAATACCGCCACATCCTGACCAGATCACATATTACCACCACATAGTGACCGAATACTACAATACTGATCATTAATTAAAAAAAGCACAATACTAATGCCATTATACACAGTAGATTTGTACTTAGTATACAGTGTCCGTGTATAGGACACCGGTGACACTATACACAGGAGCTCTGTATATAGTATATATTGTACAAGTAATACAGTGATCAACAGTGACATTATACACATGAGCTCTGTATATATTGTATAGTGTACAGGTAATACAGTGATCACCAGTGACATTCTGGGAGAAGCGAAGTCTCCCTAAGCTAGAAGATCGTTGGGTACAGCCGGGACCAGCTGCTTCGAAAGCATCACCAAACCAGGGATTCAAGCTTCAGGAGGCTAATTTGCATATTCCAGGTGCCTTCTGGGAGAAGCGAAGTCTCCCTAAGCTAGAAGATCGTTGGGTACAGCCGGGACCAGCTGCTTCGAAAGCATCACCAAACCGCGCGCCGTAAGAATTTTTGCCTGTAGGACATTATTGCAAGAGAGCTTGGCTGAGTAGATTACACAAGAAGGAAAACACACAGCAAGTCAGCAGGATCTAGGAGCAACATGGCAGATGTGGCAACCTACATGGTGAGCTGCAGCATGTGCTACATGTTCACAGATCGACCAGAAGAAGAATCCAATTTCACCTGTCAGAAGTGTAGACTAGTGGCCCTTTTAGAAGAAAAGGTGCGGGGTCTGGAAGAAAGAATAGCAACTTTGAAACTCATCAAAGAGAATGAAGACTTTCTAGACAGAACAGAAGCATCTCTACTGGTCACAGAAGGTGCAAAAAGTGTCAGAGAACCTCCAAAAGCAGATGAGTGGAAGCATGTGACCAAAAGAAGCAAGAAGACCATGGAGAAATCACCAACCACACAACTGAAGAACCGATATCAAATCTTTGTAGAGGATGAAGATGGCACACCTAAGAATGAAGCAATACCAGCAAGCAAAAAAGAAAAGGGCACACAGCAACAAGTGACAGCAAAAAGTACAGCCAAGAAGCAACGAAGAGTGGTGGTGGTGGGAGACTCACTACTGAAAGGCACAGAAGCAGCCATCTGCAGACCGGACATAACTGCAAGAGAAGTATGCTGCCTTCCAGGTGCGATGATCAAGGATGTGACCGATAGGATACCAAAGCTCTTCAGCTCCAAGGACATCCACCCATTTCTTCTGATACATGTTGGCACCAATGACACGGCAAGGAAGGACCTACCGACAATCTGCAAGGACTTTGAAGAGTTGGGGAAGAAAGTAAAGGAACTGGATGCACAGGTAGTTTTTTCTTCTATTCTTCCAGTAGATGGGCATGGCACCAGGAGATGGAACAGGATCCTTGATGCAAACAACTGGCTAAGACGATGGTGCAGACAACAAGGATTTGGATTCCTGGACCACGGTGTGAATTACTGGTATGATGGACTCCTCGCCAGAGACGGACTACACCTCAACAAACCTGGGAAACACACATTCGCCAGAAGACTCGCTACACTCATCAGGAGGGCGTTAAACTAGAAGAAGAGGGGACGGGAAGAAAAACATTAGACTCGAACAAAGACGACCCAGGAAAACATACTCAGAAGGGAGGTAAGAACATTTCTAAAACAATCCACAGTGAGGAGATTGGAACAAAACAAAATCCTCTAAACTGCATGCTCGCAAACGCCAGAAGCCTGACAAACAAGATGGAAGAACTAGAAGCAGAAATATCTACAGGTAACTTTGACATAGTGGGAATAACCGAGACATGGTTAGATGAAAGCTATGACTGGGCAGTTAACTTACAGGGTTACAGTCTGTTTAGAAAGGATCGTAAAAATCGGAGAGGAGGAGGGGTTTGTCTCTATGTAAAGTCTTGTCTAAAGTCCACTTTAAGGGAGGATATTAGCGAAGGGAATGAAGATGTCGAGTCCATATGGGTTGAAATTCATGGAGGGAAAAATGGTAACAAAATTCTCATTGGGGTCTGTTACAAACCCCCAAATATAACAGAAACCATGGAAAGTCTACTTCTAAAGCAGATAGATGAAGCTGCAACCCATAATGAGGTCCTGGTTATGGGGGACTTTAACTACCCGGATATTAACTGGGAAACAGAAACCTGTGAAACCCATAAAGGCAACAGGTTTCTGCTAATAACCAAGAAAAATTATCTTTCACAATTGGTGCAGAATCCAACCAGAGGAGCAGCACTTTTAGACCTAATACTATCTAATAGACCTGACAGAATAACAAATCTGCAGGTGGTTGGGCATTTAGGAAATAGCGACCACAATATTGTGCAGTTTCACCTGTCTTTCACTAGGGGGACTTGTCAGGGAGTCACAAAAACATTGAACTTTAGGAAGGCAAAGTTTGAACAGCTTAGAGATGCCCTTAATCTGGTAGACTGGGACAATATCCTCAGAAATGAGAATACAGATAATAAATGGGAAATGTTTAAGAACATCCTAAATAGGCAGTGTAAGCGGTTTATACCTTGTGGGAATAAAAGGACTAGAAATAGGAAAAACCCAATGTGGCTAAACAAAGAAGTAAGACAGGCAATTAACAGTAAAAAGAAAGCATTTGCACTACTAAAGCAGGATGGCACCATTGAAGCTCTAAAAAACTATAGGGAGAAAAATACTTTATCTAAAAAACTAATTAAAGCTGCCAAAAAGGAAACAGAGAAGCACATTGCTAAGGAGAGTAAAACTAATCCCAAACTGTTCTTCAACTATATCAATAGTAAAAGAATAAAAACTGAAAATGTAGGCCCCTTAAAAAATAGTGAGGAAAGAATGGTTGTAGATGACGAGGAAAAAGCTAACATATTAAACACCTTCTTCTCCACGGTATTCACGGTGCAAAATGAAATGCTAGGTGAAATCCCAAAAAACAATGAAAACCTTATATTAAGGGTCACCAATCTAACCCAAGAAGAGGTGCGAAACCGGCTAAATAAGATTAAAATAGATAAATCTCCGGGTCCGGATGGCATACACCCACGAGTACTAAGAGAACTAAGTAATGTAATAGATAAACCATTATTTCTTATTTTTAGTGACTCTATAGCGACAGGGTCTGTTCCGCAGGACTGGCGCATAGCAAATGTGGTGCCAATATTCAAAAAGGGCTCTAAAAGTGACCCTGGAAATTATAGGCCAGTAAGTCTAACCTCTATTGTTGGTAAAATATTTGAAGGGTTTCTGAGGGATGTTATTCTGGATTATCTCAATGAGAATAACTGTTTAACTCCATATCAGCATGGGTTTATGAGAAATCGCTCCTGTCAAACCAATCTAATCAGTTTTTATGAAGAGGTAAGCTATAGACTGGACCACGGTGAGTCATTGGACGTGGTATATCTCGATTTTTCCAAAGCGTTTGATACTGTGCCGCACAAGAGGTTGGTACACAAAATGAGAATGCTTGGTCTGGGGGAAAATGTGTGTAAATGGGTTAGTAACTGGCTTAGTGATAGAAAGCAGAGGGTGGTTATAAATGGTATAGTCTCTAACTGGGTCGCTGTGACCAGTGGGGTACCGCAGGGGTCAGTATTGGGACCTGTTCTCTTCAACATATTCATTAATGATCTGGTAGAAGGTTTACACAGTAAAATATCGATATTTGCAGATGATACAAAACTATGTAAAGCAGTTAATACAAGAGAAGATAGTATTCTGCTACAGATGGATCTGGATAAGTTGGAAACTTGGGCTGAAAGGTGGCAGATGAGGTTTAACAATGATAAATGTAAGGTTATACACATGGGAAGAGGGAATCAATATCACCATTACACACTGAACGGGAAACCACTGGGTAAATCTGACAGGGAGAAGGACTTGGGGATCCTAGTTAATGATAAACTTACCTGGAGCAGCCAATGCCAGGCAGCAGCTGCCAAGGCAAACAGGATCATGGGGTGCATTAAAAGAGGTCTGGATACACATGATGAGAGCATTATACTGCCTCTGTACAAATCCCTAGTTAGACCGCACATGGAGTACTGTGTCCAGTTTTGGGCACCGGTGCTCAGGAAGGATATAATGGAACTAGAGAGAGTACAAAGGAGGGCAACAAAATTAATAAAGGGGATGGGAGAACTACAATACCCAGATAGATTAGCGAAATTAGGATTATTTAGTCTAGAAAAAAGACGACTGAGGGGCGATCTAATAACCATGTATAAGTATATAAGGGGACAATACAAATATCTCGCTGAGGATCTGTTTATACCAAGGAAGGTGACGGGCACAAGGGGGCATTCTTTGCGTCTGGAGGAGAGAAGGTTTTTCCACCAACATAGAAGAGAATTCTTTACTGTTAGGGCAGTGAGAATCTGGAATTGCTTGCCTGAGGAGGTGGTGATGGCGAACTCAGTCGAGGGGTTCAAGAGAGGCCTGGATGTCTTCCTGGAGCAGAACAATATTGTATCATACAATTATTAGGTTCTGTAGAAGGACGTAGATCTGGGGATTTATTATGATGGAATATAGGCTGAACTGGATGGACAAATGTCTTTTTTCGGCCTTACTAACTATGTTACTATGTTACTATTATACACATGAACGCTGTATATAGTGAACAGGTAATAGTGATCACTGGTGACATTATACACAGAAGCTCTGTATACAGTGTCAGTGTACAGGCAATACAGGGACCACCAGTGATAATATACACAGGAGCTCTGTATATAGTGTCAGTGTACAGGTAATACAGTGATCACCGGTGACATTATACACACGAGCACTGTATTTAGTGTACAGGTAATAGTGATCACTGGTGACATTATACACAGGAGCTCTCTATATAGTATACAGTATATAGTGTAAGTGTACATGTAACACACTGACTCACAGGTGATGTCTCTAGTTGAAGTCCTTCATCTTCGCTTTTCTTCTTCATCCAGTTCAGACTGCCATCACTTCTTCCAGCCAAGACTCGTCTCTGCAGAAAATAACAGTTATCTAGAGCACATTCCACAATTTTTCCCCAACCTCTATACTATGCCAGATGAAGAAAAAAGTGACCATGTCGCCCTGCACAGTAACAGGACCTCTCCTCCCCCACACTGAAAACAATATCCTCAAAAATAAAATAATTTAATTAGCCCCTACAGTAATAATATCCCACATTCTGGACCCCATGTGTCCACCCATTCTGGACCCCATGTGTCCACCCATTCTGCCTTATGTCTCTCCATACTGCCCCCATGTCTCTCCATATTGCCACCATAGTCATCTATAATAGTATAGTGCATTCAATAGTCATATACAGTAGTATAATGCAGCCCCATAGTAGTATAATGCAGCCCAATAGTGGAATAATGCAGCCCCATAGCAGTATAATACACCCCCATAGCAGTGTAATGCAGCCCCATAGAAGTATAATGCAGCCTCATAACAGTGTAATGCAGCCCCATAATAATAATAATTTTTATTTATATAGCGCCAACATATTCCACAGCACTTTACAATTAAGCTGGGACATGTACAGACAATAAATTCAATACAAGTTAAGACAATTTAAACAGTGACATTAGGGGTGAGGTCCCTGCTCGCAAGCTTACAATCTACAAGGAAATAGGGGGACACAAGAGGTGAAAAGTGCTTGTTATTTCAGGCAATTATAATAAATAGGGATTTTCATATAAAGCTGCATGATCCGGTCATCAGCCCGTGTGTTTAAGTGCAATAGTCAAGTATCAAGTGCAGTTATCATGTGCATGGAGGGTGTGGAGACAGATGAATAGTAGGGTGCAGCCCCATAGCATAATGCAGCCCCAAAGCGGTAAAATGCACCCTATAGTAGTATAATGCAGTCCCATAACAGTGTAATGCAACCCCATAGTATAATGCAGCCCCATAGTAGTTTAATGCACGCACATAGTATAATGCACCCCCATAGTAGTATAATCACCCCCATAGTAGTATAATGCAGCTCCATAACACTATAATGCACCCTCATAGTATAATGCACCCCCATAGTAGTATAATGCAGCCCCATAGTAGTATAATGCACTCTCATAATATAATGCACCCCATAGTATAATGCAGCCCCATAGTAGTATAATGCACCCCCATAATATAATGCAGTCCTATAGGGGTATAATGCACCCCCTATGGAGTATAATTCAGCCCTATAGGGGTATAATATGCCCCATACCATGGCTATACAAAAAAAAAAGAAAACATTTTTCCCTACCTGGCCGAGATCCAGCGCTGTCCTCCACTTGATGCATCTGAGGCGTGGACCTTTGTTTCGGCGTATGACAGTTACTGCTCATCGGGCCACATATGCCAGTAAGGGCAGTAATGCGCTGATGGTGGCCCTGCTTGCAGCCCATGTCCTGGATACCTCTGTGTGTGGTGGCTTTTGATGCAATGACTCCAGCAGTAGTCCACTCCTTGTGAAAAATTTTGAATGGCCTTTTCTTGACAATCCTTTCAGGGCTGCTGTTATCCTGGTTGCTTGTGCACCTTTTTCTATCACACTTTTTTCTTCCACTCAACTTTTCATTAACATGCTTGGATACAGCACTGTGTGAACAGCCGGCTTCTTTAGTAATGACCTTTTGTGGCTTCCCCTCCTTGTGTCAGTGACGCCTTCTGGACATCTGTCACGTCAGCAGTCTTCCCCATGATTGTGGAGCTTATAAAACAGACTAAGTGACCTTATTAAACGCTTAGGAAGCCTTTGCAGGTGTTTTTTGTTAATTATTCTAATTTACTGAGATAATGACTTTTGGGTTTTCATTGGCTGTAAGCCACAATCATCAACATTAACAGAAATAAACACGTGAAATAGATCACTCTGTTTGTAATGACTATATAATATATGAGTTTAACTTTTTGTATTGAAGAACTGAAATAAATTAACTTTTTGATGATATTCTAATTTTGTGAGAAGCACCTGCAATTGCACAGATTGCCTTTACTACAAATAAAAGTCTGAAAGCCACAGATGTCAACAAATGCTGGGTTTCCACCTCTGTGAGGCTCTGCCGGCCTTTACTGCGGCTGATTTCAGTTGTTGCTTTTTCCTGGGTCTTTCTGCCTTAAGTTTTATCTTCAGCATGTGAAATGCTCACGATGGGGCCGAGATCTGGTAGTGACTCGGCCATTGCACAATATTCCACTTTTTGCTTTCGCAGGATGTTTTGGGTCATTGTCCATCTGTCCTGTGAAGCTTCGTCCAATCATCTTTGCTGCATTTGGCAGAATCTGAGCAGGAAGTCTCGCTCTGTACACACAGGATTCATCCGTCTGCTTGTGTCCTCAGTCTAATCTCCAATAACCATTAGTGACCCGGAGCCATTGGAAGCCATTCATGCCCGTGCCATCACACTGCCTCCTCCATGTATTACAGAGGTTGTGCTATGCTTTGGATCATGTGCTGATCCAAGCCTTCTCCATATTTTCTTTTTTCCATCAATCTGGTACAGGTCGATTTTAGTTTTGCTTTTCCAGAACGGTGAGGCTTCCTTTGATCTTTTTTGGCAAAGTCCAATCTGGCCTTTCTATTTTTAGTTTCAATAGATTTTTATTTTCTCAATAAAATTTAACAGTAATTTTCCCTTGCAAGGGATTATCATTCAATTGTAAATTATGTAACATAAGGACATGAGTCGTATAATAAGAACGACTAAACTTATTCAAAGTAAATATTAAAACAGTAAGACATAGACAAAGAAGGAAAACACGTAAGGATAGGGGGGAGTTGAATAGCCATTGAGTATTTTGCAACAGGAATGAGTGCAAACAGAGTCAAAACCATCACAAGGATAATAATATGGTCTGCTCCAGGTTACTATTAACATCCAGGTCTATCCAAGGTCGCCAAGTCTGATAGAAAATGTCCCATGTGTCGTTTCTCGTGGCCTGGATACGCTCATAGAGAAGTATGGTGTTCATCTTGTTCATTACCGCCGTCATCGAAAGCGAGGGAGTCTTCCATTTCGATGCAATGTGTAGTCTTGCTGCCATGCAGAGCTGGGCAACCAAATTGTGAAATTTATTGGAAGTACCCGGTATCTTAGTCCCTAGAAGAAACACTGTAGGGTTTAATGGCCTTTCTATTTTTAAGGCTGAATAATAGTTTGCACCTTGTGGTGACCCCTCTGTATTTGCTCTCATGAAGTCTTCTCTTTATGGTAGACTTAGAACCTGAAGTACCTACTTCCTGGATAGTGTTCTTCACTTGGGTGGATGATGTGAAGGGGTTTTCTTCACCATGGAAAGGATTCTGCGATCATACATCACTGTTGTCTTCAGTGGACGTCCAGGCCTTTTTGAGTTCCTAAGCTCACCAATGCACTTTTTTTGCAAAAAGTAAAAACTTCTGATTTGGCCCACCACTAACATTTCCGCTATCTCATGGATTTCTTTTTTTCCTTCCAGCCTAAAGATGGTCTGTTTCTTTTCCATTGAGAGCTCCTTTGACCGCATGTTGTGGGTTCCCAGCAACAGCTTCCAAACACAAATGTCCCACCTGGAATCAGCCCTATACCTTTTACCTGCTTAATTGATGATAGATTAGTGAGGGAACAGTCCACATAGCCTACTAAAGAACTTTTACATTAATTGTCCAATTGCCTTTCGACCCTTTAAAAAGAAGCAGCCCCATATTAAAGCACTGTAATTCCTAAACCCTTACTCCAGTTAGGATGTGAACCTCTGTATTTGCTCTCATTAAGTCTTCTTTTTATGGTAGCCTTAGATACTGAAATATCGACATTGTGGAAAGTTTTCTTTTCGTGGGTGGATGTTGTGAAGGGGCTTTTCTTTACCATCAAAATTATTCTGCCATAATCCACCACTGCTGTCTTCAATGGAGTCCAGAAATTTTTGAGTTCCCAAGTTCATCACTGAGCTCTTTTTTTCTTTTTTTGCAGAATGTACCAAACTGCTGATTTGGCCACCCCTCACATTTCTGCTATATCTCTGATGGATTTCTTCTTTTTTCAGAGCCTAAAGACGGTCTCTTTCTCTTCCATTGAGAGCTCCCTTGATTGCAAGTTGTGGGTTCACAGCAACAGCTTTCTAATTCAAATGCCCCACCTAGAATCAACTCCAGACCTTTCACCTGCTTAATTGATAATGAATTAATGAGGGAATAGTCGGTGTAGCCCATTTAAGAGCTTTTAGATAATTGTCCAATTACTTTTGGTCCCTTTAAAAAGAGGCAGCTACACATAAAAGAACTGCATTTTCTAAACCCTTACTCCATATAGACTATGAATACCCTCAAAATAAAGCTAAGAGTCTACACCTTAAGCCCATATTGATTATATAACTGTATCTTGAATATGATTAGGTAAAAAACTAAAATGGCTAAATTTGTGTCATAGTCCAATATTTTTGGACCTAACTGTATGTATGTCATGTTGTGACTGAAACCATAACAGAGACGGCTGTGAGGAGGTGGATGCCGGATAGTTTAGAAAGTTAGTTCAGAGCATTATGGATGCCAGTGTTATATTCAGAGCTGTACACGTAACTTTTATTTCCAGTCCATATAGTGACATGTGAGGGTGTATGGCCTGAATTCTGCAAGGAGAACCGAGCACTGCATATGTCCTGGCACTCCTCCTAGTCCTGTACATCTGCTGCACCAGATAAGACGTTCTGTGATAACTACTATAGTATGATGACGAGTGTCCTCCCAGGACATTGCCACAGCCCCCTTTTGCAGAACACAAAATATGTTTTCTTCTCACATTCCTGGAGATTTGAGGTTTAGATCAGAACTTGTTATTGCAAATGTGAACTTGTTTTTGGAAACATGTTATTTCATCAAGAGGTGCCCATCCCCACTCATCTTTCCAAATGTGCCTCCTAACCCACTCTTTTCTCCAAACGTGTCTCTTCCTCAACTCTTCTCTCCAAATGTGACCACTCCCCAACTCTTCTCTGCAAATGTGACCACTCCTCCAAACTTCTCTCCAAATGTCCCCCCCCACTCTTCTCTTCAAATGTGTCTCTTCAACCATTCTTCTCTCCAAACATGTCCATTCTCCCACTCTTTTCCTCAAATGTTTTTCCTCCCTCACTCATCTATCAAAATATGCCTTCTCCCCCACTCCTGTCTCCAACTATGTCCATTCTCCCTCTCCTCTCCAAATGTGACCACTCTCCCAACTCTTTTCTCCAAATGTGTCCCCTCCTCCACCTCTCTTCCCTGTCTCTTCCCCACTCGTATGGTCCTCTTCTCTTCTAATCATGTGTGTCAGGCCGGCATCTAAAAGATGTTGTGTGCATATAACTTTAGACCTGCGAGCACAGGAGCAATATCATTGGCAACACGAGATCACATTGTGGGAGGCTTATGGGGAGGATATACTGCGCTCCCTCCTTCTGTCTTACCACCTAGATGCTTTGGTCACTCTTGAATCCCGACATCTAAAAAGGTTAACGAATCAATTGTTTCCGCAGTTACGCCAGGAACTCAGCTTATCACTTGCGGTGATTCCATGAGCAGTGCTTCTGAGCCCAAGCTTTCACTGTGTCATACAGGTATGTCTTGGTGACATAGCTAAGGGAATTCCATAACAAGAAAAAAGGGGAACAGCACAGAAATACTTATCTTCGGGTGCAGGGCCCCCAGACAACCAGTCCACCGATCATCCAAGTTTCATAGAATTTCAAAAAAAGAGGCAGCACTCCATTGTTCCAATATAAAAACATGCAGGGTTTAATTTACCCACATGTTCAGGCAAATTTTCAGCTCACAATGAGCCTTTCTCAAGCCTTGAGAAAGGCTCATTGTGAGCTGAAACGTTGCCTGAACATGTGGGTAAATTAAACCCTGCACGTTTTTATATTGGAACAATGGAGTGATGCCTCTTTTTTTGAAATTCTAAGGGAATTCCATGATATACCTATACATCATGGAGCATTAGGGGGATTCCCAACTGTAAGCTTTTTGCCCCCAAAAAAGGAACCTCTACTCCATTTATTTTCTATGGTTCTGAAGCTGAAAGCCGGATGCATCTCTCTTCTATTTTCCATGGACAATGAATGGGGCAGAGGTCAAGCATGGACAACTCAAGGCTGAAATGCTGAGCCCTGGTCTTGGGTACCTGAGTCCCGTTTTCAGGATTGGACCACAGTGATCAGTATGTTATTCCTCTTCCTATATAATTGTCTATTAAAGTTGGAATAGTGCAACTTTAAAGGCCACTGAGCGCAACAGTTGAATGTAGCGACCAGTCAAACATGTGCCTTGATGTTCCACTCAAAGTCTATAGCACCGACAAAGCTATTGTAGAGGGACGTTCCATTAATCTCCTTCTGGCTTCTGTCGCCTGACCAGGACAGGGGGAGACATAATAATATATAATAATAATAATTTTTATTTATATAGCGCCAACATATTCCGCAGCGCTTTACAAATTATAGAGGGGACTTGTACAGACAATAGACATTACAGCATATCAGAAATACAGTTCAAAACAGATGCCAGGAGGAGTGAGGGCCCTGCTCGCAAGCTTACAAACTATGGGGAAAAGGGGAGACACGAGAGGTGGATGGTAACAAATGCTATAGTTATTCGGACCAGCTATAGTGTAAGGCTCAGGTGTTCATGTAAAGCTGCATGAACCAGTATGTAGCAGTACAGACACAGAGGGCTAATACTGCATAAAGTGTATGAGAACATGATGCGAGGAACCTTTTTTTTTTTTTTTTTATTATAAATAGGCCACACAGGGATCATTAGGTTAATGCATTGAGGCGGTAGGCCAGTCTGAACAAATGAGTTTTTAGGGTACGCTTAAAACTGTGGGGATTGGGGATTAATCGTATTAACCTAGGTAGTGCATTCCAAAGAATCGGCGCAGCACGTGTAAAGTCTTGGAGACGGGAGTGGGAGGTTCTGATTATTGAGGATGCTAACCTGAGGTCATTAGCGGAGCGGAGGGCACGGGTAGGGTGGTAGACTGATACCAGCGAGGAGATGTAGGGTGGTGCTGAGCCATGGAGTGCTTTGTGGATGAGGGTAGTAGTTTTGTACTGGATTCTGGAGTGGATGGGTAGCCAGTGTAATGACTGGCACAGGGTAGAGGCATCGGTGTAACGGTTGGTGAGGAATATAACTCATTCACCGCAGGGTCCCGATGTCAAGATATTCACCAATCTAAGAATTCATCAACTGTCCAGCCACAACTATACCAACCTGCACAACAAAGAAAATCTATTGCTTATACTTTACAGCAAGTAGTACAAAAAAAAAGCACCAAACCACGGCAGAATTACTGTCACAGCTCAAGACCGAAAGTGCCCAAAATGTACAAAAAAAATAAAAACTTCAATCTGCAAAAATAAGGATAAAACCCAAAATACATTCCAATATGGCTGTGTCAATGTGAAATAAAAAGTATGTAAAATATATATATATATATATATATATATATATATATATATATATATATATATATATATATATATATATACTTTAGAATTATATGTATATTTATTTGCTGGCACATTTGTACCACCACATAGAATACAGTGACCATATTATTTAAGGTTAGGAACTAAGGTTAATAAATTAAATAACTACGACATGTCCTGCTAACAAAAGAAAAAGCCGGATTAATGGTTGATAATAAGATCACGTTCACACAGTGTTTAGTTTTTTTGGCTGAAATCACAACAATAAAGGCAATGTTGCGGCTCTACCCCCACGGTGACAAAAAAAAACGCAATGTGTGAACCACTGAACTCCCCAATAAAATAGCGCAGTTCTGATGGGATGGCGGACTTACCGGTATTCAGACGAGAGGACAGCGCAGTATCGTTCTTCTTTCCGCTGCACACCGCCATCCACATGCTCAGAAACAAGCACTTGCAGTAAAGTGACCGCGGCTTTCTGGACATTTTCTTGGGATAGGCTGTACCCGTCCAGCTGGGCATGTTCTCCTCACATGAATTTTTCCTGTGGCATCAGTCCATGTGCCCCTGAATGCATTGCTGCATGCTGGATGTTGTAGTTCTCAGTGCATGCGTGTCTTAGGTGGCTCTGTCTCTGCTGTGTGACAGGGTTTCTGAATACTGAGGCCAGACGTGCTCTGCAGTGGGAGATAAGGCCGGGTGTGTACCAGGGATTGATACCGCAACAGTACAGTTATATGACAGACTGTATTTCTGTGGTTTGTAATTAGAGATCACTTAAAGGGGATGTGAACCTTCATGGGAGATCCAGTCCTTCCCATTTATAAGGCTCCTCCATTTTTGTTAGCAGGAATGAGCCATGTGATTTGTGCTGGCCTGGACGGTCAGGTCAGGTACACTTACTAGGCCCTACGTAGCCATGGCAACACGTGAGGCCTAGTAACTAGTATCCCGACCACCACATGAAGGACACTGATGAGCTTCAATTAATAACATACTGTGATCGATTTTTCTTTTTCTTCCATCTTTGACGAATCTTCAACTGAGGCTCCGACAGAAAGCGATCAGCTGCAATCTGTGAGAAAATCTGGTAGAAAGTGTTCAATCCCCCTTCCATGTCCCTCGCTCAGTCCCCCCATCTCATGCCCCTCGCTCAGTCCCCGCACCCCATGCCCCTCGCTCTGTCTCCCCACACGTCCCTCACTCAGTTCCCCCCACACCATACCCCAAGCTCAGTCCCCCCCACCCACACGCACCTTGCTCAGTCTCCCCCACAACACCCAATGCCCCTCGCTCAGTCTCCCCCCACCCCATGCCCCTCGCTCAGTCTCCCCCCCACCCCATGCCCCTCGTTCAGTCTCCCCCACAACACCCAATGCCCCTCGCTCAGTCTCCCCCCACCCCATGCCCCTCTCTCAGTCCCCCCCACACATGCCCCTCACTCAGTCCCCCCCACACACATGCCCCTCACTCAGTCTCCCCCCTCCCCATGCCCCTCATTGTCTCCCCCACAACACCCAATGCCCCTCTCTGTCTCCCCCACCCCATGCCCTTCACTCAGCCCCCCCACACACACGCCCCTCACTCAGTCCCCCGACCCCATAACCCTCGCTCAATCTCCCCCATCCCATGCCTCTCATTCAGTTTCCCCCACAACACCCAATGCCCCTCGCTCAGTCTCCCCTCCACCCCATGCCCTTCACTCAGTCCCCCCCCACACACGCCCCTCGCTCAGTCTCCCCCCACTTTATGCCCCTCGCTCAGTCTCCCCCACAACACCCAATGCCCCTCGCTCAGTCTCCCCCCACCCCATGCCCTTCACTCAGTCCCCCCACACACACGCCCCTCGCTCAGTCTCCCCCCACCCCATGCCCCTCATTCAGTCTCCCCCACAACACCCAATGCCCCTCGCTCAGTCTCCCCTCCACCCCATGCCCTTCACTCAGTCCCCCCCCACACACGCCCCTCGCTCAGTCTCCCCCCACTTTATGCCCCTCGCTCAGTCTCCCCCACAACATCCAATGCCCCTCGCTCAGTCTCCCCTCCACCCCATGCCCTTCACTCAGTCCCCCCCACACACGCCCCTCGCTCAGTCTCCCCCCACTTTATGCCCCTCGCTCAGTCTCCCCCACAACATCCAATGCCCCTCGCTCAGTCTCCCCCCACCCCATGCCCTTCACTCAGTCCCCCCCACACGTCCCTCACTCAGTCTCCCCCACCCCATGCCCCTCGCTCAGTCTCCCCCCACCCATGCCCCTCGCTCAGTCTCCCCCACCCCATGCCCCTCGCTCAGTCTCCCCCCACCCTTTGCCCCTCGCTCAGTCTCCCTACCTACACGCCCGTCGCTCAGTCTCCCCCCACCCCATGCCCCTCGCTCAGTCTCCCCCCACCCCATGCCCCTCGCTCAGTCTCCCCCCACCCCATGCCCCTCGCTCAGTCCCCCCCCACCCACACACCCCTCATTCAATCTCCCCCACAACACCCAATGCCCGAGCTGGATGTTTCTGTGTAGAGGGTGGGAGAAAGCGAACCTAATGTATATGGGGGGCTTAATACTAAAGGAGTCACCCCTGTACTTGGAATCCAACTGAAGAAGAGTTGCAGAACCACCGCAAAAAGTGAACACACAGTAGTGCACAGCAATGAAAGAACAACACATGTTAATTCTTTTATTACATTTATGAAACAGTTTCAGGGTTCAGAAACTATGAAGTGCGTAGAAGAAGCTGTGTGTTCAGTGTACAATGCTCAAAATCTCATAAATCGGTAAGTTCAGCTGATTTTAATGTGTTTGCAGTGTTTTCCATCAGGATCCGCTTCAGAGAAGTGACCTGCCATTTCTTTTTTTTTTACACTGGGCGCTTTTCAAAATATTTTCAGGAAACAAAAAAAAACAAAAAACAACAACCTAAAAAACCTCGTTGTATGGACAGTAAAGCAGATTTCCCATAGAAATGAATAAGGAGAGTTTTCCAGACGGAAATTGCACAAAAACCCTGCAAGAACTTTTGGCCAGTTGTTGGAGCTGGGGCAGACGGGAACTAAATCATGACGAGCTGTGGCGCTCCTTACACCAGAAACCTTACTCCTGTCCTTAACTGGAGTAAGATATATGGTGAGGTGCACGCCACTTTTCAGACACGCTGGATTTATTAAGAGGTGTGTGCCTCTTAGTGAATAAGGGGGTGAGCAAGGTTTCAGTGATGCCAAGGAAGACGAGCTGAATGAATACTTATTCAGAGCACTAAGCGAAACGCGCGTTGGGTTCTCCTTCTACGTCCTTTGCAGAGGAGGACATACTCCATCCCTCGCGGGCAGGGTCCTCCTTCCTTGTGTGCCTTGTTTTTTGCTCATGTTTAATGTATTTGTCTATATTTGCCCCCTTTTCACATATAAAGCGCCATGGAAAAATGGCGCTATAAAAATGTATTATAATAATAATATAATAATAATATAGAAGAAAACGCCCCCTCATTGGCTCCTTATAGTGTGAACATAGCCTTACTTCTTGCCATGAGTTCCTGTTCTGGCCCATTGGAGACTCCGTCTATCAGACTGGGATCACACTTGCTAGAAATTTGCACGAGTCTTGCATCGCAATGCCCGGCACTGCCGACGGCACTCGGACTGGAGCAGTCAGCTGCATAGAAATACATGCAGCCGCCACACTCCGGTCCCGAGTGCCGGCGTCAGTGCCGGGTATTGCGATGCAAGACTCGTGCGAGTTTCTCGCAAATGTGATCCCGGCGTTCCCTTCATACATAGTAATAAGTCCTAAAGGATTTCTCAATCAGCTTGCTGAATACGAAAACTGTATTAGACCTGATTTTGGCACCGATGCCTCGCGAATGTTCACCGTTATTTTTCACTGACCCATTGACTTGAATGAGCAACTTCTGTCATAAACATGGCCTAGAATGAGGCCTCATTCACAAGTCCGATTTTCATGTACGAGTGCTGTGTTTTCTTGCATAGCAATTGTACCTGTGATGGTGCCATTCAAATGGCCTTGATTTTTCACGGGTCGAGAGGTCTGCGGAAAAAAAAATCGCAGACATGTCTCATTTCGCAAGTCGGTGGGTCTGTTAAAAAACATTGGAAAAGCGGTCTGATGTCAGGCCAGTGAACGTTACATGATGTAAATGTGAGCCGCACACCAGGAGATAAGGTGGAGGACGGACGGTGCCCGCTGAATTCTTATCTGTCGCAGCAGACACAGTCCCTCCTAACCTTCCTACACAATACTCCCGCCAATATGCTCTTTGCTGCCTGCACCAAAACCAATCTCTATCAGATTCTACAAAAGGAGAAATGTTTTAGGTCAGGAAGATCATCTCTATTTTCATGACATTTTATAACAAGTAAATTTCCTGGATTATATACCAGACGTTTGGATGCTACAAGCGCCCTCCAGAATAGCATGCCGAATGGTGGGTGGGTGAACCATTAAATGTGAATCTCAACTAACGGGCAACTGCGTTACAACCTGAACGCTCCCATTACTTTTATAGGTTCTCGTATAAAATCCGTAAGAAGCGCCCCATGCGGAGGTAGCCTAAGACCATGTTCCAACGTGCCAAAAACGCTGTGTATTTTTCTTTACTTTTTCCCCATTAATGAAAAAATAAATAACATAGGGTCTGAAGTAAGCGTTAAATACCATAATCTTAACGTAATTAGCAATATCTCCTGTGAAAAGTTCAGTACTTCGCCGCATCCCCATAGGTCATGTGACAAAACAGTTTTATAGGCGTCAAAGTTTGTGATCCGGTCAGTTTTGTGGCCCATGCTCAAAAAGTGTCCTGCGGATGGAAAGGAATCAGACACATCACATTGTCCCTACTGGGGAGAAATCATCTTCTCAAAATGTCGAGATTTACACGTTATTATTTTCCCTGAAAACCAATCCATAAAGATGTAAATCGGGCTGAATAAAGCGACGTCTGTTATGCTGTGCTATCAGGCAACACAGTGTGCAGTAATCAGCGCACATACAGTGATATGGCAATAACCCAAAAAACAATAGAACAAGCTCTGAGACGTGGAATCTCTGCAGACTGCAATACCTGAACCTATCCTCACACAACTAAAAGCAGCAGTGGATTGCGCCTAACACTACCTATGCAACTCGGCACTGCCTGAGGAGCTGACTAGCCTGAAGATAGAAATACAAGCCTGACTTGCCTCAGAGAAATACCCCAAAGGAATAAGCAGCCCCCCACATATAATGACTGTTAGCAAGATGAAAAGACAAAACGTAGGAATGAAATAGATTCAGCAAAGTGAGGCCCGATATTCTAGACAGAGCGAGGATAGCAAAGATAACTATGCAGTCTACAAAAAACCCTAAAGCAGAACCACGCAAAGGGGAGCAAAAAGACCCACCGTGCCGAACTAACGGCACGGCGGTGCACCCTTTGCGTCTCAGAGCTTCCAGCAAAAGAGAATAGCACAGCTGGACAGAAAAAACGGAAACAAAAACAAAGTAACACTTATCTAGCAGAGCAGCAGGCCACAGGAAAGATGCAGTAGCTCAGATCCAACACTGGAACATTGACAAGGAGCAAGGAAGACAGACTCAGGTGGAGTTAAATAGCAAGGCAGCCAACGAGCTCACCAAAACACCTGAGGGAGGAAGCCCAGAGGCTGCAATACCACTTGTGACCACAGGAGTGAATTCAGCCACAGAATTCACAACAGTACCCCCCCCTTGAGGAGGGGTCACTGAACCCTCACCAGAACCCCCAGGCCGACCAGGATGAGCCACATGAAAGGCACGAACAAGATCTGGGGCATGGACATCAGAGGCAAAAACCCAGGAATTATCCTCCTGAGCATAACCCTTCCATTTGACCAGATACTGGAGTTTCCGTCTAGAGACACGAGAATCCAAAATTTTCTCCACAATATACTCCAATTCCCCCTCCACCAAAACAGGGGCAGGAGGCTCCACAGATGGAACCATAGGTGCCACGTATCTTCTCAACAACGACCTATGGAATACATTATGTATGGAAAAGGAGTCTGGGAGGGTCAGACGAAAAGACACCGGATTGAGAATCTCAGAAATCCTATACGGACCAATAAAACGAGGTTTAAATTTAGGAGAGGAAACCTTCATAGGAATATGACGAGAAGATAACCAAACCAGATCCCCAACACGAAGTCGGGGACCCACACGGCGTCTACGATTAGCGAAAAGCTGAGCCTTCTCCTGGGACAAGGTCAAATTGTCCACTACCTGAGTCCAGATCTGCTGCAACCTGTCCACCACAGAATCCACACCAGGACAGTCCGAAGACTCAACCTGTCCTGAAGAGAAACGAGGATGGAACCCAGAATTGCAGAAAAATGGAGAGACCAAGGTAGCCGAGCTGGCCCGATTATTAAGGGCGAACTCAGCCAACGAAAATGACACCCAATCATCCTGGTCAGCAGAAACAAAACATCTCAGATATGTTTCCAAGGTCTGATTGGTTCGTTCGGTCTGGCCATTAGTCTGAGGATGGAAGGCCGAGGAAAAAGATAGGTCAATGCCCATCCTACCACAAAAGGCTCGCCAGAACCTCGAGACAAACTGGGAACCTCTGTCAGAAACAATATTCTCAGGAATGCCATGCAAACGAACCACATGCTGGAAGAACAAAGGCACCAAATCAGAGGAGGAAGGCAATTTAACCAAGGGCACCAGATGGACCATTTTAGAAAAGCGATCACAGACCACCCAAATGACCGACATCTTTTGAGAAACGGGAAGGTCAGAAATGAAATCCATCGAAATATGTGTCCAAGGCCTCTTCGGGACCGGCAAGGGCAAAAGCAACCCACTGGCACGTGAACAGCAGGGCTTAGCCCTAGCACAAATCCCACAGGACTGCACAAAAGCACGCACATCCCGTGACAGAGATGGCCACCAGAAGGATCTAGCCACTAACTCTCTGGTACCAAAGATTCCTGGATGACCAGCCAGCACCGAACAATGAAGTTCAGAGATAACTTTACTAGTCCACCTATCAGGGACGAACAGTTTCTCGGCCGGACAACGATCAGGTTTATTAGCCTGAAATTTCTGCAACACTCTCCGCAAATCAGGAGAGATGGCAGACACAATGACTCCTTCCTTGAGGATACTTGCCGGCTCAGATAACCCCGGAGAGTCGGGCACAAAACTCCTAGACAGAGCATCCGCCTTCACATTTTTAGAGCCCGGAAGGTACGAAATCACAAAATCAAAACGAGCAAAAAATAACGACCAACGGGCCTGTCTAGGATTCAAGCGCTTGGCAGACTCGAGATAAGTAAGATTCTTATGATCAGTCAATACCACCACGCGATGCTTAGCTCCCTCAAGCCAATGACGCCACTCCTCGAATGCCCACTTCATGGCCAGCAACTCTCGGTTGCCCACATCATAATTACGCTCAGCAGCAGAAAATTTCCTGGAAAAGAAAGCACATGGTTTCAACACTGAGCAACCAGAACCTCTCTGTGACAAAACCGCCCCTGCTCCAATCTCAGAAGCATCAACCTCGACCTGGAACGGAAGAGAAACATCTGGTTGACACAACACAGGGGCACAGCAAAAACGACGCTTCAACTCCTGAAAAGCTTCCACGGCAGCAGAAGACCAATTAACCAAATCAGCACCCTTCTTGGTCAAATCGGTCAATGGTCTGGCAATGCTAGAAAAATTACAGATGAAGCGACGATAAAAATTAGCAAAGCCCAGGAATTTCTGCAGACTTTTCAGAGATGTCGGCTGAGTCCAATCCTGGATGGCCTGGACCTTAACCGGATCCATCTCGATAGTAGAAGGGGAAAAGATGAACCCCAAAAATGAAACTTTCTGCACACCGAAGAGACACTTTGATCCCTTCACGAACAAGGAATTAGCACGCAGTACCTGGAAAACCATTCTGACTTGCTTCACATGAGACTCCCAATCATCAGAGAAGATCAAAATGTCATCCAAGTAAACAATCAGGAATTTATCCAGATACTCACGGAAAATGTCATGCATAAAAGACTGAAAAACAGATGGAGCATTGGCAAGTCCGAACGGCATCACCAGATACTCAAAATGACCCTCGGGCGTATTAAATGCCGTTTTCCATTCATCTCCCTGCCTGATTCTCACCAGATTATACGCACCACGAAGATCAATCTTAGTAAACCAACTAGCCCCCTTAATCCGAGCAAACAAGTCAGATATCAATGGCAAGGGATACTGAAACTTAACAGTGATCTTATTAAGAAGGCGGTAATCAATACACGGTCTTAGCGAACCATCCTTTTTGGCTACAAAAAAGAACCCTGCTCCCAATGGTGATGACGATGGGCGAATATGTCCCTTCTCCAGGGATTCTTTCACATATCTGCGCATAGCGGTGTGTTCAGGCACGGACAAATTAAATAAACGACCCTTAGGGAATTTACTACCAGGAATCAAATTGATAGCACAATCACAATTCCTATGCGGAAGTAGGGCATCAGACTTGGGCTCTTCAAATACATCCTGAAAGTCAGACAAGAACTCTGGGATGTCAGAAGGAATGGATGACGAAATAGACAAAAATGGAACATCACCATGTACTCCCTGACAACCCCAGCTGGTTACCGACATAGAGTTCCAATCTAATACTGGATTATGGGTTTGTAGCCATGGCAACCCCAACACGACCACATCATGCAGATTATGCAGTACCAGAAAGCGAATAACTTCCTGATGTGCAGGAGCCATGCACATGGTCAGCTGGGCCCAGTACTGAGGCTTATTCTTGGCCAAAGGTGTAGCATCAATTCCTCTCAACGGAATAGGACACCGCAAAGGCTCCAAGAAAAATCCACAACGTTTAGCATAATCCAAATCCATCAGATTCAGGGCAGCGCCTGAATCCACAAACGCCATGACAGAATACGATGACAAAGAGCATATCAAGGTAATGGACAGAAGGAATTTGGACTGTACAGTAGCAATGACGGCAGAGCTATCGAACCGCCTAGTGCGCTTAGGACAATTAGAAATAGCATGAGTGGAATCACCACAGTAGAAACACAGCCTGTTCAGACGTCTGTGTTCTTGACGTTCAACTTTAGTCATAGTCCTGTCGCACTGCATAGGCTCAGGTTTACTCTCAGACAATACCGCCAGATGGTGCACAGATTTACGCTCGCGCAAGCGACGACCGATCTGAATGGCCAAGGACATAGACTCATTCAAACCAGCAGGCATAGGAAATCCCACCATGACATCCTTAAGAGCTTCAGAGAGACCCTTTCTGAACCAAGCCGCCAGTGCAGATTCATTCCACAGAGTGAGTACTGACCACTTCCTAAATTTCTGACAATATACTTCTACATCATCCTGACCCTGGCATAAAGCCAGCAAATTTTTCTCAGCCTGATCCACTGAATTAGGCTCATCGTAAAGCAATCCAAGCGCCTGGAAAAACGCATCAACATTACTCAATGCAGGGTCTCCTGGCGCAAGAGAAAACGCCCAGTCCTGTGGGTCGCCGCGCAAAAAAGAAATAATAATCAAAACCTGTTGAATAGGATTACCAGAAGAATGAGGTTTCAAGGCCAGAAAAAGCTTACAATTATTTTTGAAGCTCAGGAACTTAGTTCTGTCACCAAAAAACAAATCAGGAATAGGAATTCTTGGTTCTAGCATAGATTTCTGATCAATTGTATCTTGAATCTTTTGTACATTTATAACGAGATTATCCATTGAGGAGCACAGAGCCTGAATATCCATGTCCACAGCTGTGTCCTGAAGCACTCTAATGTCTAGGGGAAAAAAAAAAAAAAACTGAAGACAGAGCTGAGGGAAAAAAAATGATGTCAGGACTTCTTTTTTCCCTCTATTGAGAATCATTGGTTTGGCTCCTTGTACTGTTATGCTGTGCTATCAGGCAACACAGTGTGCAGTAATCAGCGCACATACAGTGATATGGCAATAACCCAAAAAACAATAGAACAAGCTCTGAGACGTGGAATCTCTGCAGACTGCAATACCTGAACCTATCCTCACACAACTAAAAGCAGCAGTGGATTGCGCCTAACACTACCTATGCAACTCGGCACTGCCTGAGGAGCTGACTAGCCTGAAGATAGAAATACAAGCCTGACTTGCCTCAGAGAAATACCCCAAAGGAATAAGCAGCCCCCCACATATAATGACTGTTAGCAAGATGAAAAGACAAAACGTAGGAATGAAATAGATTCAGCAAAGTGAGGCCCGATATTCTAGACAGAGCGAGGATAGCAAAGAGAACTATGCAGTCTACAAAAAACCCTAAAGCAGAACCACGCAAAGGGGAGCAAAAAGACCCACCGTGCCGAACTAACGGCACGGCGGTGCACCCTTTGCGTCTCAGAGCTTCCAGCAAAAGAGAATAGCACAGCTGGACAGAAAAAACAGAAACAAAAACAAAGTAACACTTATCTAGCAGAGCAGCAGGCCACAGGAAAGATGTAGTAGCTCAGATCCAACACTGGAACATTGACAAGGAGCAAGGAAGACAGACTCAGGTGGAGTTAAATAGCAAGGCAGCCAACGAGCTCACCAAAACACCTGAGGGAGGAAGCCCAGAGGCTGCAATACCACTTGTGACCACAGGAGTGAATTCAGCCACAGAATTCACAACAGACGTCTCACTTTCTATGGCAGAGTAAACGCCTACGTACCCAGCTTCAGGGATTGATGAGACCCCGTGTTTCGCCTGACAGCTTCTTCTTGGGACTAACTTTATGCAACTGTTGATAGAAAATTCAGAAGATAATTAACTCCAATAAATTAGATATGATTGATTTAGTGGATGAAAATTTTATGTTGATCTCCACAATATACAATGACGAGCAAAAGGGTAACAATGTTTTGAACTTTTGAATTTCAGGCTCCATATGTCACCATCCACTACAGCTTCGAATGTGAGACTACCATCATTTTATACATCATCATCTTGGCTATCTCAAACATAGATTTTACTTGCAACTATTTAGCATATGAATAGTTATGCGGATTCTTGTTATGTCCTTGTATTGTTGCGGTTTTGATCCTGGTGGTGGTATAATCTTTTTCTTCCTGTATACTACAAAATACAACTTGTTCTCACATTCCCTAATAACTCAGTGTGTTATTAGGTTGATTCCCGAGCGAAAAGTCACCTCTTGACCAAGAAAATTGCCAAACTGCACCATGTGAGTGCCATGACAGTCAGAAGAACACAAAACGAAGTCATTCAAAAGCCAAAGAGGTTGACGTCAAGGCAAAATATTGGAGTCCACAAGACGGCTCTTCACAACCCTCACCCGCTCGTCTTCTGGACCGGGTGAGTTGTGAGAGACAGGAAGGAACTACTCACCTCGGTCCAGAAAAAGGAAGAAGATAACAACATCATCAGGTTCATCACTAGATATACCAATGGGGCAAAAGATCTTAGAGAGATTATACAACTGCATTGGTCCATTCTGCAGATGGACAATGATCTGAGGGACATCGTAGCCACCCCTCCTCAGATTACATTTAGGAGAGGTCACTCTATTAAAGATAGGATTGTCCACAGTCATTTTACCGCCCCCCCCCCTCTAACCCTACAATCTCCACTTGGATGGGCAATAAGATCAAGGGCTTTTACAGATGTGGAGGGTTCAAATACTGTGGTTCCATGTGTCAGGGAAAGGAATTTATAGGTAATGTGATAGGGAAGACTTTTCACATAAATCATTTCATCAATTGTAAAACCAGAGGAGCTGTATACAAGATGACTTGTGATTGTGGTCTAGAGTACATTGGAAAAACCAGTAGAGAACCGAGAAGAGGAGTGGGTGAACATCACAGAGACACCATTAATGAGAAAGATACTCCAGTGGCAAACCATATCAACAATATGCATAATGGAGACCTGAGAATAGTCAAATTTATGGGAATTGACAGGATTCATAAATCACAGAGGGGAGGAGACTGGGACAAACGTATTCTACAGAGAGAAAGTAGGTGGATATTTCGTCTACAAATCACAAGTCCAAAAGGGCTTAATGAACAACTAAACTATTCTTCCTTCCTATAGTTATAGATGCATGGTACGGCCCTATAGAGCAGGGACAGCACCACTGCGCAGGATATAGGGTGCCAACCTCCGCGACAGGTAGGATCTAATAGGTAGGGGCCCACAGGGACAGTGTAAATTGGCACCCCTTTTCTATCATTTCCCAGTACATTATATTTCAGAGGGGTCTGTTGTATCACTTTTTTGTAGAGATTTTATATAAAAAGTTTTCGCTAAAAATTCCCCTAATTTAATAGGGTGACCCAAAGATGACCTCTGTTAAAATATCTACAGTAAATTAATATCTTAGGACGGTGTATTTGGTCTGCGAGGCCACAATGTTAGGAGATCCTCTATTAGGGCCGCATCCATTGAGGTACATTTAAAGTATGGAATTCGAGATAAAAACCTGCATGTGCCCATAAAGGGCAAAAAAAAAGTTATTATTTAACTTGTAATCATATAATAAATGAGTGGGATAAAAGCATCGCTTAGAGGATAGGCTCCTGATAAATGATAACGAGCCACACGCTCATCACACTACACGATCTGTTGCATTACGCAGAAGTATCTGTACACCGGATGTGACGCTAGAGGTTCAATGTGCACCGCTTGCGTTCCAGCACCAGGATGTGATGCAAGCGTTCCAGGATGACAGCGCGTGCGCTCCAACCATCGGAGGTGCCACTTTCGGCGTCCGGAAACCATGCGATCACAAAGAGCCAAGTGGAGCACATACTTTATAAGGCAAGTAGATGGAGGAGAACCATAGCTATGCTCATATTTTATAAGATGTCACGATTCCCCTGATGATTCTATACGATGAAACGCGTTGGGAGACACGATATTAGAAAAGGACCATATGGCAGTGATATATGAAGTTTCCATTGCCCCAGATGGTACTCTCTGAATTCAGTGGTGAAAACCAGGGGATATCTCCGGTTACCCAGATGAGTATAATCCATATGTTATACAGCTAACCCAATATGATAACAAACAAGAACGTAGGCCGATGAATGTACCTCAGTAGAGAGACATAGATGTATTCAGGTGGTCATTTGGGATAAATGATACGATAAAGGAATTGGATGTAAACATTTCCTTTTTTTTTGTTAATTAAGCGTGCTGTTTTTCTGTACTGCCATATGTTCGGATATAACAACAGTACACATATGACGAATTTATGAGGGATAACTGATATATATTGACTGAGTATATTGTGACTCTGTTGTCTATTGTATCAGTATACTATGATGAAACACTGCACTGAGAGATTTAGTGATTCAATAATGAATGGGGGGGGAAGTAGTTAAAAACACCCTATCGGACCATCTCCACATGTGTAAAAACCATTATTAGGACTTGGTAAGGTATAAATCCAAGAGTTCAAAGAGACAGGTTAACCATTATGAATGATTGGAACCATTTGGCACATGTAAAAAAAACCGAACATTTGAAATATAGAGGCAAAGAGAATACATATGGTACCACACTGGTTGTGGTGAAAACCCCCTTGTTTTTTCATTGGTACTGTACGATTTTTTTGCCACTTTTTCCATGTCTTGCACCAACACTTCATTTGCACCAGTTGTTATGCACCATAGTGATTGTGGGTTTTTTTGTTTTTAAAAAGCTAAGAGTAAACGTTACGTTTTATAAAGTGTTCCAGACCTGCTGATACCCAAGTTCGGTGGAGGAAGCCTGATAACATGAGGTTGTTTCACAGCCAAAGGCGTTGGATACTTGACCGGGATCGATGGTGGTCTCAATGCTGAGCTATATGTGACTGTCCTACAAGACGAGTTACTTCATACACTAGAGTACTATGGGTATGAAAAGGACAACAGAGTTCAAGCAGGACAATGGCCAGATGTATATGTCAAGATTCGCAAAAAAAAGGTTCAATCACATTGATGTGAGGAGCTGGATTGGCCCCTACAGTCCCCAGACCTCCACCCAATCCAACACTTGTGGGTAACATTGAAGAAAAAGCTGTATACAGACCCAAGTGAGGTGACCAGTAGGGTTGAGCGACCTTGACCTTTTTAGAGTCGAGCCGTGTTTCGCGAAACCCGACTATCTTAGAAGTCGAGTTGAGTGGAATCGGCCGATTATCGTGAAAAGTCGGGTATCGCCCGAAACACGAAACCCAATGCAAGTCAATGGGGGAGCATAGTCGGCAGTGAGTGGAGGCCAGGAAAACACCTACACTGCCCATTTTAATGGTAAAAACATCCATTCTTGTTAAAGAAGCTTGTCAATCGTAATTTACCTTATAATAATTGGAAGGCATTTGAAATTGGGGGTCATTTGGCTAAAGTTGTGGGGGGTAGGGCTGGTTCAAGTAATTAGTGGGCCCAGTAAATCTGGACCACGTCACGGCAGTGGAGCAGGGAGAGGCAAGTATTTCAACTTTGCAAGTGCTGTGATCCTGAGCAAGCAGGGGGGGCCCACTCGTTGGCATTGGCACAGGCACAGGGCCCCTCAAAGTACAGCGGTGTGTTTGCACGGCGGGGGCGCCTCCCATCGGCAGCAACACTTTTGCGTACTATGAGAGGCCCTGTGCCAGTGACGTCGCCAACTAGTATTCCTCCCCCCACCTGATGAAGGAACCTGCACTTTCATCTGCACCTTCCTCTTTGTCCCCGTGTAAGGTGGTATGGTATGCGGGAAGAGCAACCTGACTTTCAGCAGGGTCACAATCTTGCTGTGTAGCGTGCACGGGGAATTTTGCGTTATGGGTCAATGTACCAGCAGACTCATCTATCACTGGCTGGGCAATGGGCAGGGTGAGGAGGAAACACAGATATAGGCCCAAAGAATAAAGTTGGCTAAATGCAGTTCAAAATTGGTAACACAGGACTAACCAGGGGGCATTGCAGTGGAGGACAACTGGAATGAGAGGCTGACACAGAGAGTAGGCCCAAATCAGTAAGTAGTCGAAATGCAGTTCAAAATTGGCAACCGTAGTAAACAGGCGGCACAGCTTTGTTCAGTGGAGGAGAACAGCAAGGAGTGGCAGACACCGATAGTAGGCCCCAACCCAACTAGTAGGCCAAATGCAGTCTAAGATTAACAACTACTTAACGAGAGCCTGAAAATGGAATTTCAGGACAGGAAACCAGGAGAACAGCAAGGAGTGGCAGACACCGATAGTAGGCCCCAAACCAACTAGTACGCCAAATGCAGTTGTTCCGTTTAACCACAATTTAATGAGAGCCTGAAGATAGAAGTTCAGGAAAGGCAACCTGGAGAACACCTTGGAGTGTAACACACCATCTCTCTACACCCCATACCCAATTTGTAGGCCTAATGCAGCGTAGTTTCCAACAACTACTAAACGAGAGCCGGAAGATCGAAGCTCAGGAAAGGCAACCTGGAGAACACCTTGGAGTGGAACACACCATCTCTCTACACCCCATACCCAATTTGTAGGCCTAATGCAGTGTAGTTTTCTACAACTACTAAACGAGAGTCGGAAGACCGAAGCAATGTGGACAAAACCTGGGGAACACCTTGGAGTGGAACACACCATCTCTCTACACCCCATACCCAATTTGTAGGCCTAATGCAGCGTAGTTTCCAACAACTACTAAACGAGAGCCGGAAGATCGAAGCTCAGGAAAGGCAACCTGGAGAACACCTTGGAGTGGAACACACCATCTCTCTACACCCCATACCCAATTTGTAGGTCTAATGCAGCGTAGTTTCCAACAACTACTAAACGAGAGCATGAAGATCGAAGCATTGGCGAGAAAACCTGGGGAACACCTTGGAGTGGAACACACCATCTCTCTACACCCCATACCCAATTTGTAGGCCTAATGCAGCGTAGTTTCCAACAACTACTAAACGAGAGCCGGAAGATCGAAGCTCAGGAAAGGCAACCTGGAGAACACCTTGGAGTGGAACACACCATCTCTCTACACCCCATACCCAATTTGTAGGCCTAATGCAGTGTAGTTTTCTACAACTACTAAACGAGAGTCGGAAGACCGAAGCAATGTGGACGAAACCTGGGGAACACCTTGGAGTGGAACACACCATCTCTCTACACCCCATACCCAATTTGTAGGCCTAATGCAGCGTAGTTTCCAACAACTACTAAACGAGAGCCGGAAGATCGAAGCTCAGGAAAGGCAACCTGGAGAACACCTTGGAGTGGAACACACCATCTCTCTACACCCCATACCCAATTTGTAGGCCTAATGCAGTGTAGTTTCCAACAACTACTAAACGAGAGCATTAAGATCGAAGCAATGGCGAGGAAACCTGGGGCACACCTTGGGTAGGCAGACACCGTTAGTAGGCCCTACCAAAGTTGTACCCCCAATGCAGTTTTAAAATTCCTAGAGGCTGAAAACAAGACTATTGACGCTCAGCTTTATTCAAAGGAACACAGCTGAATTGAGTGGCGCAGACAGACACAGGTAGTAGGACTTAACCCAAAAATGTGGCTCACTGCAGCTTAAAAAAGTTACAGGGATACACAAGCAGCAATGCTCTGGGCAGTGGAGGACAATTTCAATAGTGGACCGCAGACAGACTTTGTACGCCTACTATTAAAAAAAGGATGCTCTATGCAATTAAAAATAGGTTCCAGGGGTCCACGGGCAGCAGTGGTGTGGTCAGTGGACGAGTATTGGAAGGAGGGACCGCAGACAGGCGTAGTAGGCCTAACATAACAAAATTAGGCTGTAGACACTGTAAAATTGGTTCCAGGGGTACACGAGCAGCAGTGGTGTGGTCAGTGGAGGCCTAGTGGAAGGAGTGACCGCAGACAGGCATCGAAGGCCTAAAATAAAAAAATTGGGCTGGCTGTAGGCAACTTTAAATTGGTTCCAGGGGTACACGGGCAGCAGTGGTGTGGTCAGTGGAGGCCTAGTGGAAGGAGTGACCGCAGACAGGCATCGAAGGCCTAAAATAATAACACATGGCTGTAGGCAATTTTAAATTGGTTCCAGGGGTACACGGGCAGCAGTGGTGTGGTCAGTGGAGGCCTAGTGGAAGGAGTGACCGCAGACAGGCATCGAAGGCAGGGCCGGCGTCAGCACCCGGCACAGCGGGCAAATGCCGGGGCCCTGGGGAGAGGGGGGGCCCACTCATGCTGTCATAGATACAGCTGGGAGAGCAGAGCAGGAGAATGTGCTCTCTCCCCCCACAAAGTCATGCTGGCTGCGTTCTCTTAACCCCTATGTGCCAGCTCTGACACAAGCATCTTCTCACTTAGTCAGTGCAGCCAGGCAGGCACACATAGGGGTTAACAGAAGGCAGCCAATGTGACATTGTGGGCGGAGAGAGCACATTCTCTGCTCTCCCCCCTGGGTGGCTGCAGACAGTGCTGAAGTTTATCAGGCAGATTCCGAGGAGCTCCGTCCTACTAGTGCCTGAGTGAGTGCAAAGGTATCCAGCAGTGGTTGCAGTTGTGGCTCAGTCTGCTGCTGTCTTTCTCCACTGCCTAAAAATGTGGGTGATGTCTGGAGGAGCAGCTGGTGGGGTGCAGCCTGTAGCCGCCCAGCTCACCCAGAATACATGCATGCTGCACCAAACCTGCACCAGTGGGGTAGGAAGAAGCTTAACCCCTTCCCATCTGTATGAAGGTTATTGCTGAACCTTAAAGATAACAATCCGACCCGCATAAATGGGGTTAACCAGATGCCAGGAGGAAGGGGAGCTGCTGCCATGGATAAAACTGAGCTGTGGGCTGTACATTGGGGCCCCGTGGCCCCAGGCTGGTGACTGGAGGGACTCTGCCCAGTGCTGGCATGTGGGTGATTTCTGCGTCTCAGCTTCTCTCCTCCACATCACACTGTGCAGTCACAGCAACATTGGTTGTGTCTGTCCAGGTCCCAGCAGCTGCCACTGCTCCCACCAAGGACATGGCATCACTTAACCCTTCCCCTGCAGCCACCGGCAACAAATCCACATTATTCCTTGATTAAATCAGGTTCCAACCCAATAGAGGAGCAGACATTTCCTGCTGCCATTAGGGTCCGGGAGGGGGTGACGTTGGCTGCCCTGCTACTCTGTAGTGGGGAGTGACAAGTGTAACATGGGGTAACGATGACAGAGAAATGCACAGGATAATAGTGAGAGCGACAGAGGGCAGTGTATAGTAACATAGTAACATAGTTAGTAAGGCCGAAAAAAGACATTTGTCCATCCAGTTCAGCCTATATTCCATCATAATAAATACCCAGATCTACGTCCTTCTACAGAACCTAATAATTGTATGATACAATATTGTTCTGCTCCAGGAAGACATCCAGGCCTCTCTTGAACCCCTCGACTGAGTTCGCCATCACCACCTCCTCAGGCAAGCAATTCCAGATTCTCACTGCCCTAACAGTAAAGAATCCTCTTCTATGTTGGTGGAAAAACCTTCTCTCCTCCAGACGCAAAGAATGCCCCCTTGTGCCCGTCACCTTCCTTGGTATAAACAGATCCTCAGCGAGATATTTGTATTGTCCCCTTATATACTTATACATGGTTATTAGATCGCCCCTCAGTCGTCTTTTTTCTAGACTAAATAATCCTAATTTCGCTAATCTATCTGGGTATTGTAGTTCTCCCATCCCCTTTATTAATTTTGTTGCCCTCCTTTGTACTCTCTCTAGTTCCATTATATCCAGTGTATGGTATGGAGCAGTCAGGGGGTGGGCTGCAGGATCCCCCCATACTGTACATGACTGCTCGGGACAGGGAGGCGTTTAATGAGCTTCTAATGACGGGGCACTAATTGGGTCATTAGGGTTTGTGGAAAGGATTCAGCATCAGGTCCCTCATTAATGCCCGAGCCGCCTGTTACTTTGTAGCACAGATCTGTTGGGGCCGCAAAACCAAACAACGTTGTTTATGTAGAAAAGTCTTTGTTTCATAGAAAAACTCAAAACAGAAAAACACCTCTACTGTATATATACACTGCACAGCACCTTTCCTCCTGTATATATACACTGCACAGCACCTTTCCTCCTGTATATATACACTGCAGAATCTACAATAGCTGTCACTCATGTAAGAAGTGAAATCTGGCATTGTACTATACATTTCTCTGCCGTATCTGTGCATCATAAATCGGGGTATGTGTTAAAGGGGGGGCCCACTGAGACTCTTTCGCCCGGGGCCCTCGAAAACCTGGAGCCGGCCCTGATCGAAGGCCTAAAATAAAAAAATTGGGCTGGCTGTAGGCAATTTTAAATTGGTTCCAGGGGTACACGGGCAGCAGTGGTGTGGTCAGTGGAGGCATATTGTAAGGAGTGACCGCAGACAGGCATCGAAGGCCTAAAATAATAACACATGGCTGTAGGCAATTTTAAATTGGTTCCAGGGGTACACGGGCAGCAGTGGTGTGGTCTGTGGAGGCCTAGTGGAAGGAGTGACCGCAGACAGGCATCGAAGGCCTAAAATAATAACACATGGCTGTAGGCAATTTTAAATTGGTTCCAGGGGTACACGGGCAGCAGTGGTGTGGTCAGTGGAGGCCTAGTGGAAGGAGTGACCGCAGACAGGCATCGAAGGCCTAAAATAATAACACATGGCTGTAGGCAATTTTAAATTGGTTCCAGGGGTACACGGGCAGCAGTGGTGTGGTCAGTGGAGGCCTAGTGGAAGGAGTGACCGCAGACAGGCATCGAAGGCCTAAAATAAAAAAATTGGGCTGGCTGTAGGCAATTTTAAATTGGTTCCAGGGGTACACGGGCAGCAGTGGTGTGGTCAGTGGAGGCCTAGTGGAAGGAGTGACCGCAGACAGGCATCGAAGGCCTAAAATAATAACACATGGCTGTAGGCAATTTTAAATTGGTTCCAGGGGTACACGGGCAGCAGTGGTGTGGTCAGTGGAGGCCTAGTGGAAGGAGTGACCGCAGACAGGCATCGAAGGCCTAAAATAATAACACATGGCTGTAGGCAATTTTAAATTGGTTCCAGGGGTACACGGGCAGCAGTGGTGTGGTCAGTGGAGGCCTAGTGGAAGGAGTGACCGCAGACAGGCATCGAAGGCCTAAAATAATAACACATGGCTGTAGGCAATTTTAAATTGGTTCCAGGGGTACACGGGCAGCAGTGGTGTGGTCAGTGGAGGCCTAGTGGAAGGAGTGACCGCAGACAGGCATCGAAGGCCTAAAATAATAACACATGGCTGTAGGCAATTTTAAATTGGTTCCAGGGGTACACGGGCAGCAGTGGCCTGGTCAGTGTAGTAGTAGTAGAAAGAACGGACCGCAGACAGGCATCGAAGGCCTAAAATAAAAAAATTGGGCTGGCTTTAGGCAATTTTAAATTGGTTCCAGGGGTACACGGGCAGCAGTGGTGTGGTCAGTGGAGGCATATTGTAAGGAGTGACCGCAGACAGGCATCGAAGGCCTAAAATAATAACACATGGCTGTAGGCAATTTTAAATTGGTTCCAGGGGTATACGGGCAGCAGTGGTGTGGTCAGTGGAGGCGTAGTGGAAGGAGTGACCGCAGACAGGCATCGAAGGCCTAACAATAATAACACATTGCTGTTGGCAATTTTAAATTGGTTCCAGGTGAACACGGGCAGCAGTGGCCTGGTCAGTGTAGTAGTAGTAGAAAGAACGGACCGCAGACAGGCATCGAAGGCCTAAAATAAAAAAATTGGGCTGGCTGTAGGCAATTTTAAATTGGTTCCAGGGGTATACGGGCAGCAGTGGTGTGGTCAGTGGAGGCCTAGTGGAAGGAGTGACCGCAGACAGGCATCGAAGGCCTAACAATAATAACACATTGCTGTTGGCAATTTTAAATTGGTTCCAGGGGAACACGGGCAGCAGTGGCCTGGTCAGTGTAGTAGTAGTAGAAAGAACGGACCGCAGACAGGCATCGAAGGCCTAAAATAAAAAAATTGGGCTGGCTGTAGGCAATTTTAAATTGGTTCCAGGGGTACACGGGCAGCAGTGGTGTGGTAAGTGGAGGCCTAGTGGAAGGAGTGACCGCAGACAGGCATCGAAGGCCTAAAATAAAAAAATTGGGCTGGCTGTAGGCAATTTTAAATTGGTTCCAGGGGTACACGGGCAGCAGTGGTGTGGTCAGTGGACGAGTATTGGAAGGAGGGACCGCAGACAGGCGTAGTAGGCCTAACATAACAAAATTAGGCTGTAGACACTGTAAAATTGGTTCCAGGGGAACACGGGCAGCAGTGGTGTGGTAAGTGGAGGCCTAGTGGAAGGAGTGACCGCAGACAGGCATCGAAGGCCTAAAATAATAACACATGGCTGTAGGCAATTTTAAATTGGTTCCAGGGGTACACGGGCAGCAGTGGTGTGGTCAGTGGAGGCATATTGTAAGGAGTGACCGCAGACAGGCATCGAAGGCCTAAAATAATAACACATGGCTGTAGGCAATTTTAAATTGGTTCCAGGGGTACACGGGCAGCAGTGGTGTGGTCAGTGGAGGCATAGTGGAAGGAGTGACCGCAGAAAGGCTTCGAAGGCCTAACATAACAAAAATGTCAATACAATGGTATTGTCAGTGGCAGGCATTGAAGGATGTCAGCGCATAGACTAAACATTGGTGGAGCTGTGAGATAATTTTGCAAGTGGTAGAGCACTGTTTGAGCTGGGGGGGGGGGAACTGTCTTGTGGCCGGCGGTACAGGCCCAGGGCCCCTCATATTACAACGGTGTGTCTGACGTTGGGTGCGCACCACCACCGCCAGAGACACTTTATTGTACTAGGAGGGACCCAGTGGCAGTGCCGTCGACCAAAAGCGGGCACACCCACCTCTTCAGACAAACAGCACTCTCACGGGTGCTGTCGCCAAGTGTCGATACCACGGCCCCGTGTGGGGAGTTTGGCCATTTAGTGAGGTGTAAACATGTCGTATGCTGGACAATCAGGTGCAGAAAATTACGAGATTGGAAAAGGCATTCAGAATAGTCCACAGGCAAGACCTTTTCATAGGAAAGCTAGGTGTCAGCCGGGCAAGGTGGGGCAAAAGATTTCGAAATCCAGTTGTGGTTCATTTTAATGAAGGTTAGATCATCTACATTTTGGGTAGCCAGACGAGTCCTTTTTTCTGTTAGTATTGAACCTGCAGCACTGAATACTCTTTCTGATAGGACACTAGCTGCCGGGCAAGCAAGCTCCTGCAATGCATATTCTGCCAATTCTGGCCAGGTGTCTAATTTTGATGCCCAGTAATCAAATGGGAATGACGGTTGAGGGAGAACATCGATAAGGGATGAAAAATAGTTTGTAACCATACTGGACAAATGTTGTCTCCTGTCACTTTGAATTGATGCTGCAGTACCTGTCCTGTCTGCGGTCATAGCAAAATCACTCCACAACCTGGTCAGAAAACCCCTCTGGCCAACGCCACTTCTGATTTCTGCCCCTCTAACTCCTCTGGTCTGCTGGCCCCTGCAGCTCGTGTGAGAACGATCACGGGCGCTGTGTGCAGGGAATGCCAGAAGCAAACGGTCAACAAGAGTTGATTGTTTGGTTGCTAATATTAGTTCCAAGTTCTCATGTGGCATTATATTTTGCAATTTGCCTTTATAGCGAGGATCAAGGAGGCAGGCCAACCAGTAATCGTCATCGTTCATCATTTTAGTTATGCGTGTGTCCCTTTTGAGGATACGTAAGGCATAATCCGCCATGTGGGCCAAAGTTCCAGTTCTCAAATCTGCGGTTGTGCTTGGTTGAGGGGCAGTTTCAGGCAAATCCACGTCACTTGTGTCCCTCCAAAAACCAGAACCCGGCCTTGCCGCGCCACCAATTTCCAGTGGCCCCGGAAAAGCTTCCTCATTAAAAATATAATCATCCCCATCATCCTCCTCGTCCTCCTCCTCCTCTTCGCCCGCCAATTCGTCCTGTACACTGCCCTGGCCAGACAATGGCTGACTGTCATCAAGGCTTTCCTCTTCCTCAGCTGCAGACGCCTGATCCTTTATGTGCGTCAAACTTTGCATCAGCAGACGCATTAGGGGGATGCTCATGCTTATTATGGCGTTGTCTGCACTAACCAGCCGTGTGCATTCCTCAAAACACTGAAGGACTTGACACATGTCTTGAATCTTCGACCACTGCACACCTGACAACTCCATGTCTGCCATCCTACTGCCTGCCCGTGTATGTGTATCCTCCCACAAAAACATAACAGCCCGCCTCTGTTCGCACAGTCTCTGAAGCATGTGCAGTGTTGAGTTCCACCTTGTTGCAACGTCTATGATTAGGCGATGCTGGGGAAGGTTCAAAGAACGCTGATAGGTCTGCATACGGCTGGAGTGTACGGGCGAACGGCGGATATGTGAGCAAAGTCCACGCACTTTGAGGAGCAGGTCGGATAACCCCGGATAACTTTTCAGGAAGCACTGCACCACCAGGTTTAAGGTGTGAGCCAGGCAAGGAATGTGTTTCAGTTGGGAAAGGGAGATGGCAGCCATGAAATTCCTTCCGTTATCACTCACTACCTTGCCTGCCTCAAGATCTACAGTGCCCAGCCACGACTGCGTTTCTTTCTGCAAGAACTCGGACAGAACTTCCGCGGTGTGTCTGTTGTCGCCCAAACACTTCATAGCCAATACAGCCTGCTGACGTTTGCCAGTAGCTGCCCCATAATGGGAGACCTGGTGTGCAACAGTGGCAGCTGCGGATGGAGTGGTTGTGCGACTGCGGTCTGTGGACGAGCTCTCGCTTCTGCAGGAGGACGAAGAGGAGGAGGAGGGGGTGCGAACGGCTACAGCCAACTGTTTCCTAGACCGTGGGCTAGGCAGAACTGTCCCAAACTTGCTGTCCCCTGCATCCACAACATTCACCCAGTGTGCTGTGATGGACACGTAACGTCCCTGGCCATGCCTACTGGTCCATGCATCTGTTGTCAGGTGCACCTTTGTGCTCACAGATTGCCTGAGTGCATGGACGATGCGCTCTTTAACATGCTGGTGGAGAGCTGGGATGGCTTTTCTGGAAAAAAAGTGTCGACTGGGTAGCTCGTAGCGTGGTACAGCGTAGTCCATCAGGGCTTTGAAAGCTTCGCTTTCAACTAACCGGTAGGGCATCATCTCTAACGAGATTAGTCTAGCTATGTGGGCGTTCAAACCCTGTGTACGCGGATGCGAGGCTAAGTACTTCCTTTTTCTAACCATAGTCTCATGTAGGGTGAGCTGGACTGGAGAGCTGGAGATCGTGGAACTAGCGGGGGTGCCGGTGGACATGGCAGACTGAGAGACGGTGGGAGATGGTATTGTTGCCGCCGGTGCCCTAGATGCAGTGTTTCCTACTACGAAACTGGTGATACCCTGACCCTGACTGCTTTGGCCTGGCAAAGAAACCTGCACAGATACTGCAGGTGGTGCGGAAAATGGTGGCCCTACACTGCCGGAAGGGATGTTGCGTTGCTGACTAGCTTCATTGGCCGAGGGTGCTACAACCTTAAGGGACGTTTGGTAGTTAGTCCAGGCTTGCAAATGCATGGTGGTTAAATGTCTATGCATGCAACTTGTATTGAGACTTTTCAGATTCTGTCCTCTGCTTAAAGGGAACCTGTCACCTGAATTTGGCGGGACAGGTTTGCGGTCATATGGGCGGAGTTTTCGGGTGTTTGATTCACCCTTTCCTTACCCGCAGGCTGCATGCTGGCCGCAATATTAGGTTGAAGTTCATGCTGTGTCCTCCGAAGTACACACCTGCGCAAGGCAATCTTGCCTTGCGCAGGCGTGTACTTCGGAGGACACAGCATGAACTACAACCCAATATTGCGGCCAGCATGCAGCCTGCGGGTAAGGAAAGGGTGAATCAAACACCCGAAAACTCCGCCCATATGACCGCAAACCTGTCCCGCCAAATTCAGGTGACAGGTTCCCTTTAAGGTAGTTGAACATTTTTGACAGATGACTTTGCGCTGATCAATTGGATGTTGTTTAAAAAAATGCCAGACTGCACTCTTTCTAGCATCGGATACCTTTTCAGGCATTGCAGACTGAGCTTTAACCGGATGGCCACGCTGTCCTCCAACAGGTTTTGGCTTTGCCACGCGTTTTGGGCAAGATACGGGCCCGGCAGATGGAACCTGTTGCGATGTTGATGCCTGCTGTGGCCCCTCCTCCTCCGCTTCAGAACTGCTGCCGCCTGCACCCTGTTCCCCCAATGGCTGCCAATCGGGGTCAAGAACTGGGTCATCTATTACCTCTTCTTGTAGCTCGTGTGCAACTTCGTCTGTGTCACCGTGTCGGTCGGTGGTATAGCGTTCGTGATGGGGCAACATAGTCTCATCAGGGTCTGATTCTTGATCATTAGCCTGCGAGGGCAATGTTGTGGTCTGAGTCAAAGGACCAGCATAGTAGTCTGGCTGTGGCTGTGCATCAGTGCACTCCATGTCAGATTCAACTTGTAATGGGCATGGACTGTTAACTGCTTCACTTTGTAAGCCAGGGACGGTATGTGTAAAGAGCTCCATGGAGTAACCCGTTGTGTCGCCTGCTGCATTCTTCTCTATTGTTGTTTTTGCTGAAGAGGACAAGGAAGCGACTTGTCCCTGACCGTGAACATCCACTAACGACGCGCTGCTTTGACATTTACCAGTTTCACGAGAGGAGGCAAAAGAGCTAGAGGCTGAGTCAGCAAGATAAGCCAAAACTTGCTCTTGCTGCTCCGGCTTTAAAAGCGGTTTTCCTACTCCCAGAAAAGGGAGCGTTCGAGGCCTTGTGTAGCCAGACGACGAACCTGGCTCCACAGCTCCAGACTTAGGTGCAATATTTTTTTTCCCACGACCAGCTGATGCTCCACCACTACCCTCATTACCAGCTGACAATGAACGCCCCCGGCCACGACCTCTTCCACCAGACTTCCTCATTGTTTTAAAAACGTAACCAAACTAACGGTATTTGTTGCTGTCACACAACTTACACGGTGAGCTATAACTTCAGTATGATTTAGCTACCCCTTTACAGGTGAGTGAGACCACAACGAAAATCAGGCACAATGTTACACACTCTGTTGTTGGTGGCAACAAATGAGAGAGATGCCACACACGCAGGACTGTCACTGAAGCACAAATGTAAATATTAATCTCCCACTGATTTGTTTTTTTTTGTTTTTTTCAGGAAGAATTTAGAAACCAAATAAAACAAAAAAAGGCTTTCTATGGCCCACTGAGTGAGAGATGACGCACACAGGAGTCAGGAGTGTCACACAAGCCCAGAGGCCAATATTTATCTCCCACTGATTGATGTAGTGATTTTTTCAGGTAGATTTTGGAACCCAAATCAAGCTAAAAAAATAATAGGCTTTCTATGGCCCACAATTGGAGAGAGAGAGAGAGATGGCACACCCAGGAGTCAAGACTGGCACACAAGCAGAAAGGGCAATATTAATCTCCCACTGATTTGTTTTTGTTTTTTTTTTTTCAGGGAGACTTTAGGAAAAAAAAATAATAGAATAAAATGATTTTTTCAGGAAGAATTTAGAAACCAAATAAAATAAAATGATTTTTTCAGGGAGAATTTAGAAAACAAATAAAACAAAAAAAGGCTTTCTATGGCCCACTGAGTGAGAGATGACGCACACAGGAGTCAGGAGTGGCACACAAGCCCAGAGGCCAATATTTATCTCCCACTGATTGATGTAGTGATTTTTTCAGGTAGATTTTGGAACCCAAATCAAGCTAAAAAAATAATAGGCTTTCTATGGCCCACAATTGGAGAGAGAGAGAGAGATGGCACACCCAGGAGTCAAGACTGGCACACAAGCAGAAAGGGCAATATTAATCTCCCACTGATTGATTTATTGATTTTTTCAGGTAGAATTTAGAACCCAAATCAACCAAAAACATAAATAGGCTTTCTATGGCCCACTGAGTGAGAGATGACGCACACAGGAGTCAGGAGTGGCACACAAGCCCAGAGGCCAATATTAATCTCCCACTTTTTTTTTTTTTGTTCCAGGGAAAATTTATAAACCCAATAAAAAAAATAATAAATAGGCTTTCTATGGCCCACTATCTGAGAGAGAGAGATGGCACGCTTAGGACTGGCACACAAGCCCAAAGGCCAATATTAATCTCCCACTGATTGATTTATTGATTTTTTCAGGTAGAATTTAGAACCCAAATAAAGCAAAAAAAAAAAAAAATGGGCTTTCTATGGCCCACTGAGTGAGTGATGATGCACACAGGAGTCAGGAGTGGCACACAAGCCCTGAGGCCAATATTTTTCTCCCACTGATTGATGTAGTGATTTTTTCATGTAGATTTTATAACCCAAATCAAGCAAAAAAATAAATAGGCTTTCTATGGCCCACTGAGTGAGAGATGGCACACACAGGGATGGCACTCTAGCAGAAATGTCAATCTTAATCTCCCACATAAAAAAAAAATAAAAACAGGGAGTGTCCAACAATTACTATCTCCCTGCAGTAATCTCAGCCAGGTATGGCAGGCAGCAATAAGGAGTGGACTGATGCACAAATTAAATAAAAAGTGTGGACAAACAAACAAGATAGCTGTGCAGAAAGGAAGGAACAAGAGGATTTGTGCTTTGAAAAAAGCAGTTGGTTTGCACAGCGGCGTACACACAGCAATGCAGCTATCAGGGAGCCTTCTAGGGCAGCCCAATGAGCTACAGCGCTGAGGGGGAAAAAAAAAAAAATGTAGCTTCCACTGTCCCTGCACACCGAAGGTGGTGTTGGGCAGTGGAAATCGCTACAGCACAAGCGGTTTGGTGGTTAATGGACCCTGCCTAACGCTATCCCTGCTTCTGACGAAGCGGCAGCAACCTCTCCCTAAGCTCAGATCAGCAGCAGTAACATGGCGGTCGGCGGGAACGCCCCTTTATAGCCCCTGTGACGCCGCAGACAGCAAGCCAATCACTGCAATGCCCTTCTCTAAGATGGTGGGGACCAGGACCTATGTTATCACGCTGCCCACACTCTGCGTTTACCTTCATTGGCTGAGAAATGGCGCTTTTCGCGTCATTGAAACGCGACTTTGGCGCGAAAGTCGCGTACCGCATGGCCGACCACGCACAGGGGTCGGATCGGGTTTCATGAAACCCGACTTTGCCAAAAGTCGGCGACTTTTGAAAATGAACGACCCGTTTCGCTCAACCCTAGTGACCAGTATGGACCATCTTTGGGAACCTGTAGAAGAGACCTGGGATCAGATTTTGGTCAAGACATGCTTAAATCTGATAGAGAACAGCCCAGAAGGATTTAGGCAGTGTGGAAAGCCAAAGGAGGATTTAAAAAATGCTAACAAAATTAAAATAAAAATTTAGATTGTTTTAGGAACAAACCAGTAACAATGCAGTGACATGACAAGAAACTGCATAACTAATCATATGCTAAATAGTTGCAAGTCTAAAGGTACCTTCACACTGACCAACTTAACAACGATATCGCTAGCGATCCGTGACGTTGCAGCATCCTGGTTAGCGATATCGTTGTGTTTGACACGCAGCAGCGGTCAGGATCCTGCTGTGACATCGTTGGTCGGAGCAGAAAGTCCAGAACTTTATTTCGTCGCTGGATCTCTCGCAGACATCGCTGAATCAGCGTGTGTGACGCCGATTCAGCGATGTCTTCACTGGTAACCAGGGTAAACATTGGGTTACTAAGCGCAGGGCCGCGCTTAGTAACCCAATGTTTACCCTGGTTACCAGTGTAAATGTAAAAAAAAAAAACAAACACTATATACTTACATTCCGGTGTCTGTCCCCCGGCATTCTGCTTCCCGCACTGACTGTGAGCGCCGGCCGGCCGTAAAGCACAGCTTTACGGCCGGCACTTACACAGTGCAGGGAAGCAGAACGCCGGGGGACAGACACCGGAATGTAAGTATATAGTGTTTGTTTTGTTTTTTACATTTACACTGGTAACCAGGGTAAACATTGGGTTACTAAGCGCGGCCCTGCGCTTAGTAACCTGATGTTTACCCTGGTTACCCGGGGACTTCGGCATCGTTGGTTGCTGGAGAGCAGTCTGTGTGACAGCTCTCCAGCGACCACACAGCGACGCTGCAGCGATCGGCATCGTTATCTAGATCGCTGCAGCGTCGCTAAATGTGACGGTACCTTAAGTTATGCATGAGATAGCCAAGGTGATTGTCTATAAAGTGATGGCAGTCTCACGTTCAAAGCAGTAGTAGATGGTGAGATATGGAGCCTGAAAGTCAAAAGTACAAAAAAAATTATTACCCTTTTGCTCGTCAGTGTATATTGTGGAGATCAACGTACAGTTTTCAACTATTATAACAATTGTTTCTAATTTATTGGAGTTAATGCTCTTCCAAATATCCATCAACAGTTGCATAAAGTTAGTCCCAAGAAGAAGCTGTCAGGCGAAACGTAGGGTCTCATCAATCCCTGCCATTGAAAGTGAGACGTCGCTTTATTCGGCCTATTTACATCTTTATGGAAAATAATAATGTGTTAAGAAATCATCTCAAAATGTTGAGTTTAACAGTAGGGCAGTGGCGTAGGAAGGGGGGTGCGGGGGGGGCGGTCCGCCCCGGGCGGCACAATGCGGGGGGCGGCCGGCGCTGCAGGAGAAGAAAAAAAAAAAAAAAAAAGACGCCTCTTTAAATCTTCGGGCGGCGCCGTCCGCCGCCACGACCAGGGCCAGCTCCCCCCACCACCGGACCCCGCCCCCCGCTCTATACTCACCTCTCCTGGTTCCTGCGGCGCCGGCAGCTGCAGCGTCCTCTGACTCTGCGACGTCTCAGAGCAGAGGGCGCGATGACGTCACTACTGTGCGCGCCGCTCTGCCTCTCTGTCCTGAGCGTCGCAGAGCCGGAGAGACGCTGACTGCACCAGACCTGCGCTAGGAACGGGAGAGGTGAGGATTTTACTTTTTTTTTTTTTTCTTTATGTCTGACTGTCTGGGGCTGGGGCAATGCTGGACACACTGGGGCAATACTGGAGACCATGGGGCAGATTGCTGGACACACTGGGGCAATACTGGAGACCATGGGGCAGATTGCTGGACACACTGGGGCAATACATGAGACCATGGGGCAGATTGCTGGACACACTGGGGCAATACATGAGACCATGGGGCAGATTGCTGGACACACTGGGGCAATACAGGAGACCATGGGGCAGATTGCTGGACACACTGGGGCAATACTGGAGACCATGGGGCAGAATGCTGGACACACTGGGGCAATACAGGAGACCATGTGGCAGAATGCTGGACACACTGGGGCAATACAGGAGACCATGGGGCAGATTGCTGGACACACTGGGGCAATACTGGAGACCATGGGGCAGAATGCTGGACACACTGGGGCAATACAGGAGACCATGGGGCAGATTGCTGGACACACTGGGGCAATACAGGAGACCATGGGGCAGATTGCTGGACACACTGGGGCAATACAGGAGACCATGTGGCAGAATGCTGGACACACTGGGGCAATACAGGAGACCATGGGGCAGATTGCTGGACACACTGGGGCAATACAGGAGACCATGGGGCAGATTGCTGGACACACTGGAGCAATACAGGAGACCATGGGGCAGATTGCTGGACACACTGGGGCAATACTGGAGACCATGGGGCAGAATGCTGGACACACTGGGGCAATACAGGAGACCATGGGGCAGATTGCTGGACACACTGGGGCAATACTGGAGACCATGGGGCAGAATGCTGGACACACTGGGGCAATACAGGAGACCATGGGGCAGATTGCTGGACACACTGGGGCAATACTGGAGACCCTGGGGCAGATTTCTGGACACATTGAGGCAATGCTGGAGACCCTGGGGCAGACTTCTGGACACACTGGGGCAATGCTGGACACTGGGGCAGATTGCTGGACACACTGGGGGTAATATGCTGGACACACTGGGGCAATGCTGGACACTGGTGGTAATATGCTGGACACACTGGGGCAGACTGCTGGACACACTGGGGAAAGGCTGGACACTGGGGCAGATTGCTGGACACACTGGGGGCAGTGCTGGACATACTGGGGCAGATTGCTGGACACACTGGGGGTAATATGCTGGACACACTGGGGCAGATTGCTGGACAACATGGGGGTAATATGCTGGACACACTGGGGCAGATTGCTGGACAACATGGGGGTAATATGCTGGACACACTGGGGGCAGGACTTGAGGCATGGGCAGAATGTAGATACGGGGCATGATTGGAGACATGGGGCAGGATTGGATCATGGGGCAGGACGGATACGATGGAGGCTGGTGGGGCAGGATGTGGAGATCATATGGGGTAGAATGGATACTCATGAGGGCAGGATGCGAGAACATATGGCTGGAGCCAGGAATGAGAAACGGGGCCAGGGTGGGGAATATTATTACCATAGGGGCTAATTAAGGGATATTATTACTGCAGTGATGTATTTATTTTATTTTTTGAGTATACTGTTTTAAATGGGGGGGCGGTCCTGTTACTGTGCAGAGTGACACTATATCACCTTTTTTTCTTCATGTGATGTAATGTAGAAGTTGTGAAAAATTAAGTAATGTGTTCTGCAAGCGGAGCTCGAGATAACTGTGTTATTTCCTGCAGAAACGAGTCCTGGCTGGAAGGAATGATGGCGGTCTGTGCTGGATGAAAGATGAAGGACTTCACCTAGAGACGTCACTGGTGAGTCAGTGTTACCTATACACTGACACTATACACTGTACACTATATAGAGGTCCTGTGTATAATGTCACCAGTGATCTCTGTATTACCTCTACACAGACACTGCATACTAAGTACAGATCTCCTGTGAATACTGGCACTTATGGTGATAGTATTGTGGTTTTTTTTTTATTACTGATCAGTATTGTAGTATTCAGTCACTATGTGGTGGTAATATGTTGTCTGGAAATGGTGTTGTGGTATTTGTCCCTTGTATGTAGTATTATTCGGTCACTATGTGGCCTGGTCATGGTGTGGTGGTATTAAGTCACAGGTGTGGCATGTGGGGGTGACACCATTAGGCCCAGTTTAAGTTCTACAAAACAGGAAAACCGTTTTTGGTAACCTTTGTGTGTATTGAGCCGGGGGGGGGGGGCGCCAAACTCGGGAACAGCCCCGGGCGGCAAAAGCTCTAGCTACGCCTCTGCAGTAGGGACAATAGTAGACCGTGCCACCTCTTCAGTTCTTGCTCAAATGTGTCAAATTCAGAGGGATAGTTTAGTTTATAAATTGGGTCAAAAGTACGAGCCAGGATTGTGGAGTCAGGGTTGTGGAGTCGTTGTCCATTTTGATGGAATCGGAGTTGGTGTAAAATAGTTCAACTCTGACTCCTAAAATATATAATAAATTGATGCAGAAGTACAATACAACTTTGGAAAGTTATGAAATGTTCTAAAAATGTCTGTTCTATTCCTGATCTAAGGATCTCGGCTTTTAATTAAATAAATCTGTGCTGCATTTTATGCACATGCTCAGTAGTGACCAGTGCTGTGGAGCCGGAGTCTGAGTCGGACATGGAGTCAGAAGTCAGGATAATTGATGTACGTGAGTCGGAGGTTTGGCTTATTGACTCCACCGCCCTGCACCCTATACTTATTCCCAAATATTTTACATATGAGTTGGCTATCGAGCTACCATGCAGATCATTCACTCTCTAACAGAAAAGGTTGTGAATTGCAAGTCAAATGCAACACCTGAAAACGCCTTAAAACTACTACTCACAGTGCCCACATATCTGTGCTACCCACAGTGCCCACATATCTGTGCTACCCACAGTGCCCACATATCTGTGCTACCCACAGGGCCCACATATCTGTTATTACACAGTGCCCACATATCTGTGCTGCCCACAGTGCCCACATATCTGTGCTACCCACAGGGCCCACATATCTGTTATTACACAGTGCCCACATATCTGTGCTGCCCACAGATCTGTGTTATTCCACAGTGCCTACATATATGTGCTACCCACAGTGCCCACATATATGTGCTACCCACAGTGCCCACATATCAGTGTTATTCCACAGTGCCCACATATCAGTGTTATTCCACAGTGCCCACATATCAGTGTTATTCCACAGTGCCCACATATCAGTGTTATTCCACAGTGCCCACATATCAGTGTTATTCCACAGTGCCCACATATCAGTGTTATTCCACAGTGCCCACATATCAGTGTTATTCCACAGTGCCCACATATCAGTGTTATTCCACAGTACCCACATATCAGTGTTATTCCACAGTGCCCACATATTAGTGATATTCCACAGTGCCCACATATTAGTGATATTCCACAGTGCCCACATATCAGTGTTATTCCACAGTGCCCACATATCTGTGCTACCCACAGTGCCCACATATCAGTGTTATTCCACAGTGCCCACATATCAGTGTTATTCCACAGTGCCCACATATCTGTGCTACCCACAGTGCCCACATCAGTGTTATTCCACAGTGCCCACATATCTGTGCTACCCACAGTGACCACATATCAGTGTTATTCCACAGTGCCCACATATCTGTGCTACCCACAGTGCCCACATATCAGTGTTATTCCACAGTGCCCACATATCAGTGTTATTCCACAGTGCCCACATATCAGTGATATCCCAGTGCCCACATATCAGTGTTATTCCACAGTGCCCACATATCAGTGTTATTCCACAGTGCCCACATATCAGTGATATTCCACAGTGCCCACACATCAGTGTTATTCCACAGTACCCACACATCAGTGTTATTCCACAGTACCCACACATCAGTGTTATTCCACAGTGCCCACATATCAGTGTTATTCCACAGTGCCCATATCAGTGTTATTCCACAGTGCCCACATAGCGTTATTCCACACTGCCCACTGTAGTGCTGTGGGTTTGGTGTAGTGCGACACACAGGCAGGGACCACAGAAAGTTCAACGTAAACAGTGTCTTTATTACCTTTGTTATCCTCCAGATTGCAGCCGGGTGTCCATATGTACAGTCCGTGTTCTGAACAAGTTGCTGTGGACAATAACCACGCCATGTCTCTTGGGTGCGTCAGCCGCCTTGCGTTCCCTGGCTCTGTGCTGGCTCCAGACAGACCTGGGTTGCACAGAGCCACCTGCTCTGCAGCTTGCAAACTCCAAAACTGACACACCCAAGGCAACACTGACAGACTTAAATTGAATTTTGGCCATGGAGCCACTTCAAAAACCCGGAGTGAAGAGAGGTATTCGCCCCACTACCAAACCTGTACATCCCTCTAAAAATAAAAGCCCTTAACGGGTTTTGTAACAATCTGACTGGGTCACTACTTGGACCCAATACATTCTTTCTTTTATTTTGTTTTGTGACTCACAGGTGTACTGCTGTGAACACAAGACACTCCAGCGGGTTTAATAGGACTCGGTCCACATCCTGGGGGACACATATCGACCCTCACATATGATCCCCCTCAATGCCTCATACCACATATCAGTGTTATTCCACACTGCCCACATATCAGTGTTACCAGTTAGAAAGCCTGATTGGCTTCAATGAGAGCATTATTACTGATATTTGTAGGGAAACTGTGACTGTTACTTATGGGGGTGATACTGGCATTTATGAGGAAGGTATAGTAGGCCACCGCAACATGGCAGCAACGGATGTGAGGAGGCCTCTGGCTTTGACGAAATGCTGGTGTAGCCCCCCTATGGAGCACAGAGAGCCGCTGCCACTGCGCCGGAGCACAGCCCCCTGCCCCAGCACAGAGCCACCGCCACTGCTCTAGCACAGAGCCACCGCCACTGCCCCAGCACAGAGCCACCGCCACTGCCCCAGCACAAAGCCACCGCTACTGCCCCAGCACAGAGCCACCGCTACTGCCCCAGCACAGAGCACTACCGCACCAGCTTGGGATGGGATTTCCCACAGGCCACTGCACCAGCCTGGACCACCTTGCGACCCCTGTGACCACTCCTCCACCTGGGCCGATCCCTTCCCTGGTAAGCTGAATTCGGACTGTAAGATGGACCCCCACGTGACACATTATTTTTTTTCTCCCTATTTTCCTTCTTATGGTTCGGTGCGTCTTATAGTCCGAAAAATACGGTAAGTGAAAGGGGGTCGCATTACAACCACTAGACTACTGCAAAAGCAACATGAAATATGCAAAAAAATACAACCCAGTCCAATTCTTTGCTACTTGCTTGTCCCGCTAATCAAGAGGGTTGCAATTTCACCCTTTCACTTTTAATGTGCCGCAGTGTAGCAGCGACACATAGCAATCTTTGTCCCTGGGACCTGTGTCATGGGCAAAGTAGCCGCGTAAGCCCAGCCTAAAGGAACATCAACCTTCTTGAATAAGAGATAATAACTATCATTGTAATAACCATTTTTTTTTACCATTTCAACTGACCTGATCTGATCTTAAAGATTTGACCCGTACAAAGAATGAAATCCGAGGCAAATCCTCAGCAATATCTGCTAGACTCTTGTTCCAGACTTGGTACTGCTCAGCAGCAAAATACGCAAATTGAAAATCTAGAGCCTGTGAACGTGTGCTTGAAATCTAACTCAAGTTTCAACTTTTATGATAACATGTCAGAAGTTTTGATTGTCGAGTGTCTAGGTGATGTGACTCCCCCCTTCCCCCGCACCCAACAATTGCCTGAACAAAATGGCTAAAGTGCTCAGACGAGTGCAGTTCCCCTTAGACTTTGCTTGGAGTGGTGGGATAGGAGTGTATGGAGAAAGCCATACAATGCTCTGCTCACATCTCCTTGGGTCATCTGAATACAGTGGAAAGTGCACAGACCTCAGCTGACCACCTCTAACCCTCAGTTTTCCCGATCGGTGGCAGTCTAACCTCATTGACCCTTAAAGGAAATCTGTTGACAGAATCTCACCCCCAGAAACTATTTCTAAGTGCATTGTAGCTCTTTCAAAGACAAGTCCATTAAAACCTTTACATGTTGAATTGATAAGGAAATGGATATGGAAGATATGAAGCCTCTGTCACTACAGCTCTATTCCCCATCAAGCGCCGCCTCCTCCTGCTTGATTCATTGCCTGGAGTTGCAGAACAGAGACTATCAGTCAGGCAGGAGAAGGCAGCACTGCACATGGAATAGAGCTGGAGTGACAGAGGCATCAAATCCTGCTGACAGATTCCCTTAAATACCACATTCATATTGGATAGCTTTGGGCCAAGCAATCATTCGGCTGACAGCTCTCTCCCTACCCCTCAAGTCTATGCATTTTCAAAGTGGTCTAGGCAAGTATCTGCGGGTTCAGAAGACTTTAGTCGATTATGTTTGAGGACCTTTATTAAGCAAAACTTCAGAGCTGATATTATGCAAATGTTAAGCTGTTCGTCCACTTGAGACAAATGTTGGTTGAGTCTTCTGACATTTACTTTCCCTCTTTTTCCTATAGAATAGTCCACCAGAGCATTGCACGGAGTGAGGGCTACTTATCTGTGGTCACATAGGAGGTGCTCCATAACAAGTGACCTGTGACGGAGAGATAAGAGCCCCGAAGGCAGAAAAGTACAACTGTGTTTTTGTTTATGAACCTGTCATCATCATCATCATCAAAAATTTGACTGAAGCATAAACATCATTATCAGCCGCCACCAGAGTATGTTTCGTTTAGGGCAGAAAAGCTGGAAACGGTTTATGATATTTTTGGGTGCAGGTAGGATCATAAATCCTCGGATTGTGGTATCACTAGCCGCCATGCATCTGAGGTCGGACTTGGTGAGGCGACTAGTCATGCTCCTCAAGGCTCTCCTAGGTGGTTCCACCACCCAGTCCCTTACAAACTGTTCCTACATTCCTGGATTTCTAGGTCTTCCAATGTATCCCGAGGGCTCGAATAGTTGACTACGATTGGTTAAATTCAGTCTGTCAATCTTGCAAAGCTCTGAGAATGCGACCGGGATTCCAGCTCGATTATGTCCTGAGAGATGGCCATAATCTGAGTTGCGTTAATAGATTCCTGAATGAGGTCCAATCACGCAGCAAAAATGGAGATGAATAGTTTTAGAACTTCTTGAGCCACCTCAATAGCATGTAATTATAGAGTTTTGGGGAGATAACTGGCTAGGAGGGATAAGGTCTCGATCAATCAATAATTTCGGAGATGGTGATGTGACTACAGCTATCGGTTGTACTTTTAAGGCATTTTTCTTCTGTTGACCGGAAATTTTGCCTTGTGAAGGTACAGTAAGATGCAAGAGCATTGACACAATAAGAGAAATTGCAGATGCTGAGTAGAGTCACTTGGTCATTCGGCAGAGCAATGTCCTCCATGTTTTATCTGGGAATTAACCTGGAAAATGTGTATGTAAAGCTGTAGAAAGCAGCAGGGATGCAAAATGGATCAGATATCATCATGGCGTGAAAAGAAGAGCTGACAGCTCCAAATACTGGTAGTTTCAAATGACCAAAGTGTGGTGAGACTCTAAGGGTATGTGCACACATTGCAGATTTACTGCGGATCCGCAGCGGTTTTTTAACGTGCAGAGACACTGCAGATCTGCAAGTGATTTACAGTACAATGTAAATTAATGAAAAAAAAATATTCTGTGCTAATGGTGCGGAAAATTCCGCATGGAAAAGCTACGGATTAAGCCCTTCAGCCTGTGTTCAACTTCCTGACCGGGCCATTTTTTTTACAATTCTGACCACTGTCACTTTATGAGGTCATAACTCTGAAACGCTTCAACGGATCCCAGTGATTCTGAGACTGTTTTCTCCTGACATATTGTACTTTATGATAGTGGTAACATTTCTTCAATTTGACTTGTGTTTGTGAAAAAAAATGGAAATTTGGCGAAAATTTTGAAAATTTTGCAAGGAACTAATCTAGAGGTGTGGTGAGCACGTTGAACCCCCAAGTGCTTCACAGAAGTTTATAATGTAGAGCCGTAAAAAAAATATATTTTTTTTTCACAAAAATGATCTTTTAGCCCCAAATTTTTTATTTTCCCAAATTGGACCCCAAAAGTTGTGCAATTTGTCCTGAGTACGCTAATACCCCATATGTGGGGGTAAACCACTGTTTGGGCGCATGGCAGAGCTCGGAAGTGAAGGAGCGCCGTTTTACTTTTCAATGCAAAATTGGCTGGAATTAAGATCGGGACCCATGTCGTGTTTGGAGAGCCCTTGATGTGCCTAAACAGTGGAAACCCCCCACAAGTAACCCCCCCCACAAGTAACCCCTAAGGAACTTATCTAGATGTGTGGTGAGCACTTTGAACCCCCAATTGTTCCACTAAAGTTTAGAATGTAGAGCCGTGAAAATTAAAAAATTATTATTTTTTCCACAAAATTATCTTTTAGCCCGCAATTTTTTATTTTCGCAAGGGTAACAGGGGAAATTGGACCCCAAAAGTTGCTGTCCAATTTGTCCTGAGTACGCTGATACCCCACATGTTGGGGTAAACCCCAGTTTGGGTGCACGGCAGAGCTCGGAAGGGAAGGAGCACTGTTTTACTAATTCAATGCAGAATTGCCTGGAATTGAGATCGGATGCCATGTCGCGTTTGGAGAGCCCCTGATGTGCCTAAACAGTGGAAACCCCCCAATTCTAACTGAAACCCTAACCCAAACACACCCCTAACCCTAATCTCAACCATAACCCTAACCACACCTCTAACCCTAATCCCAATCGTAAATGTAATCCAAAACTTTAGCCCCAACCCTAACTTTAGCCCCAACCCTATCCCTAACTTTACCCCCAGCCCTAACCCTAGCTTTAGCCCCAACCCTAACCCTGATGGGAAAATGGAAATAAATACATATTTTAAAAATTTTATTATTCTTCCCTAACTAAGGGGGTGATGAAGGTGGGTTTGATTTACTTTTAGAGCATTTTTTTTGGCGGATTTTTATGATTGCCAGCAGTCACACACTAAAAGATGCTTTTTATTGCAAAAAATATTTTTAGCGTTACCACATTTTGAGAGCTATAATTTATCCATATTTTGGTCCACAGAGTCATGTGAGGTCTTGTTTTTTGTGGGACAAGTTGACGTTTTTACTGGTACCATTTTCGGGCACATGACATTTTTTGATCGCTTTTTATTCCGATTTTTGGGAGGCAGAATGAACAAAAACTCTAACAATTCCTGAATTTCTTTTAGGGGGGCGTTTATTCCGTTCCGCGTTTGGTAAAATTGATAAAGCAGTTTTATTCTTCGGGTCAGTACGATTACAGCGATACCTCATTTATATCATATTTTTTATGTTTTGGCGCTTTTACACAATAAAAACTATTTTATATAAAAAATAATTGTTTTTGCATCGCTTTATTCTGAGAGCTATAACTTTTTTATTTTTCTGCTGATGATGCTGTATGGCGGCTTTTTTTTGTGGGACAAGATGATGTTTTCAGCGGTACCATGGTTATTTATATCTGTCTTTTTGATCACATTTTATTGCACTTTTTGTTCGGCAGTATGATGATAAAGCATTGTTTTTTTGCCTCGTTTTTTTATTATTATTTTTTTACGGTGTTCACTGAAGGGGTTAAATATGTGTAATTTTATTGTTGTTTTTATTTACATAAATAAATGGATTTATTCGAAAATATTTTTTTTTCTTTATTTGGGGATTTTTTTTTTTTTACTTTATAACATTGTTCCAGTGTGGGACATCACTATATTTCATCAGATCGCTGATCTGACACTTTGCATAGCACTGTGTCAGATCAGCGATCTGACAGGCAGTGCAGGAGGCTTTCCGACGCATGCTCTGAGCAGGCGTCGGCAAGCCACCTCAGTGAAGGACCCGGAAGGAGCCCCACGGCCATTTTGGATCCGGGGACTCCTTTCAGAACACCGGAACAACGTAATCGCATCGCGTTGTTCTGGTGGGAGAGTGTAGGGAGCCCCCATCCCTGCGCGATGCCCCTCTATGTCGCTGTAACATACAGCTGACATCCGCACGCGATCGCCATGGTGCTCACTGTGAGACCGCGCGATCATGCCGCTCTACTAGTACTGCAGTTTGCGGGAACTCAGTTCCCGCAGAGCAATACTAGTACGGTGCATGTCAGGAAGGGGTTAAAAGAAGGAGCATGTAATTTATTTGTGTGGATCTGCAGCGATTTTGTACCCATTCCATTCTAGAAATCCGCGGGGGTAAAAACGCATGAAATCCACAGCAAATCTGCACAAAATCTGCATAAAAAACGCATCAAATCAGCAGCTGCATTTTCTGCCAATAGATGCAGATTCTGCACAAAAATTCCAGAGGCAAATCCGCAACGTGTGCTCATAGCCTTAGGTTTCCCATGGGAGTACTGTCCCACAATTCTTAGGATGACCACAAGATGTCAGGGTATTCATGGAAGAGTTATTTTACAGTGATTAACAATATTTAATTTTGCTAGCTTATATAGCGATAGTTCCACAGCGCTTTACTGATCCCATTGGGGATATATATATATATAGTACAGACCAAAAGTTTGGACACACCTCATTAAGGCATCAAAACTATGAATTAACACATGTGGAATTATATACTTAACAAAAGAGTGTGAAACAACTGAAATTATGTCTTATATTCTAGGTTCTTCAAAGTAGCCACCTTTTGCGTTGATGACTGCTTTGCACACTCTTGGCATTCTCTTGATGAGCTTCAAGAGGTAGTCACCGGGAATGGTTTTCACTTCACAGGTGTGCCCTGTCAGGTTTAATAAGTGGGATTTCATGCCTTATAAATGGGGTTAGGACCATTAGTTGCGTTGTGCAGAAGTCTGGTGGATACACAGCTGATAGTCCTACTGACTAGACTGTTAGAATTTGTATTATGGCAAGAAAAAAGCAGCTAAGTAAAGAAAAACGAGTGGCCATCATTACCTTAAGAAATGAAGGTCAGTCAGTCCCAAAAATTGGGAAAACTTGGGAAAGTGTCCCCAAGTGCAGTGGCAAAAATCATCAAGCGCTACAAAGAAACTGTCTCACATGAGGACCGCCCCAGGAGAGGAAGACCAAGAGTCACCTCTGCTTCTGAGTATAAGTTTATCCGAGTCACCAGCCTCAGAAATCGCAGGTTAACAGCAGCTCAGATTAGAGACGAGGTCAATGCCACACAGAGTTCTAGCAGCAGACACATCTCTACATCAACCGTTAAGAGGAGACTTTGTGCAGCAGGCCTTCATGGTAAAATAGCTGCTAGGAAACCACTGCTAAGGACAGGCAGCAAGCAGAAGAGACTTGTTTGGGCTAAAGAACACAAGGAATGGACATTAGACCAGTGGAAATCTGTGCTTTGGTCTGATGAGTCCAAATCTGAGATCTTTGGTTCCAACCACTGTGTCTTTGTGCGACGCAGAAAAAGTGAACGGATGGACTCTACATGCCTGGTTCCCACCGTGAAGCATGGAGGAGGTGGTGTGATGGTGTGGAGGTGCTTTGCTGGTGACACTGTTGGGGATTTAGTCAAAATTGAAGGCATACAGAACCAGCATGGCTACCACAGCATCTTGCAGCGACATGCTATTCCATCCGGTTTGCGTTTAGTTGGACCATCATTTATTTTTCAACAGGACAATGACCCAAACACACCTCCAGGCTGTGTAAGGGCTATTTTACCAAGAAGGAGAGTGATGGGGTGCTATGCCAGATGACCTGACCTCCACAGTCACCAGACCTGAACCCAATCAAGATGGTTTGGGGTGAGCTGGACCACAGAGTGAAGACAAAAGGGCCAACAAGTGCTAAGCATCTCTGGGAACTCCTTCAAGATTGTTGGAAGACCATTCCCGGTGACCACCTCTTGAAACTCATCAAGAGAATGCCAAGAGTGTGCAAAGCAGTCATCAAAGCATAAGGTGGCTACTTTGAAGAACCTAGAATACAAGACATAATTTCAGTTGTTTCACACTTTTTTGTTAAGTATATAATTCCACGTGTTAATTCATAGTTTTGATGCCTTCAGTGTGAATGTACAATTTTCATAGTCATGAAAATACAGAAAAATCTTTAAATGAGGTGTGTCCAAACTTTTGGTCTGTACTGTATATATATATATATCCTTCACATATAAAATTACCTATATATACTTCTGAGACACCTAATACATTGTGTGGCAGAGGTATGTGGAAATAATAAACAATTTTACCACCAATCGCCATTGTTTCACCGCATTGAACCTGAGAAATCAGCGTTTGAATTGATATGCAAATGAGGCTGAAGTGCTATGGTAGATCTAAAGCATTTGGCAATCCAGTTCTTTTCCCTGCCCAGTGCTGTCTCCTCGTGCTTGACTGACAGCCTCTATTCTGTTTGCAGTCAGTCAGGCAGGAGAAGATCTGCTGACAGATTCCCGTTAATGGATGTAAAACAGACCTCCCAACCTTCCCGTATCCAGCGAGATAGTCCTGATTTTGAGAGTCTGCCCAGCTGTCACGGGCGGGACCTAATTTTTCCCGCACTGCAGAGCCACATATACCTCCACCCGCAGAGCAGCACAGAGCACACCACATATATGGCTGCTCTGTGCGCACAGGACCAGTGATGGGGTCACTGGAGGAGAGGAGTCAAGGGTCACATGATCGGCCTCCATGTATGCAGGACTCTGCTGTGCTGGTTGTCATGATGCTGGATGAGCGTAAGTTTATGTGTGGGGTCAGGAGGGGTTTACAGTGTGGATGTAGCAGAGCCGTGTGTGTATGAGGTGTACGGAGTGGAGCCAGGTGTGTATGAGGTGTATGGAGCTGTGTATGTACGAGGTGTACAGAGCGGAGCCGGGTGTGTACGAGGTGTACGGCGCAGAGCCGTTTGTGTACGAGGTGTGTGTATGAGGTGTACGGAGTGGAGCCGTGTGTGTACGAGGTGTACGGAGTGGAGCCGCGTGTGTATGAGGTATGCAGAGCGGAGCCGTGTGTGTACGCGGTGTACGGAGAGAAGGCAATGATGGGGGTTGGGGAGAAGGCAATGATGGGGGTGTGGTAACTATGGGTGGCCATTATACAGTATTGAGCATCATATGGGACCATTATACAGTATGGAGCACTGTGTGGCCATTATACAGTATTGAGCATCATGTGGGGCCATAATACAGTATGGAGCACTGTGTGGCCATCATAAAGTATCGAGCATCATGAAATGCTAGGTGAAATCCCAAGAAACACTGAAAACCCTATATTAAGGGTCACCAATCTAACCCAAGAAGAGGTGCGAAACCGGCTAAATAAGATCAAAATAGATAAATCTCCGGGTCCGGATGGCATACACCCACGAGTACTAAGAGAACTAAGTAATGTAATAGATAAACCATTATTTCTTATTTTTAGGGACTCTATAGTGACGGGTCTGTTCCGCAGGACTGGCGCATAGCAAATGTGGTGCCAATATTCAAAAAGGGCTCTAAAAGTGAACCTGGAAATTATAGGCCAGTAAGTCTAACCTCTATTGTTGGTAAAATATTTGAAGTGTTTCTGAGGGATGTTATTCTGGATTATCTCAATGAGAATAACTGTTTAACTCCATATCAGCATGGGTTTATGAGAAATCGCTCCTGTCAAACCAATCTAATCAGTTTTTATGAAGAGGTAAGCTATAGGCTGGACCACGGTGAGTCATTGGACGTGGTATATCTCGATTTTTCCAAAGCGTTTGATACCGTGCCGCACAAGAGGTTGGTACACAAAATGAGAATGCTTGGTCTGGGGGAAAATGTGTGTAAATGGGTTAGTAACTGGCTTAGTGATAGAAAGCAGAGGGTGGTGATAAATGGTATAGTCTCTAACTGGGTCGCTGTGACCAGTGGGGTACCGCAGGGGTCAGTATTGGGACCTGTTCTCTTCAACATATTCATTAATGATCTGGTAGAAGGTTTACACAGTAAAATATCGATATTTGCAGATGATACAAAACTATGTAAAGCAGTTAATACAAGAGAAGATAGTATTCTGCTACAGATGGATCTGGATAAGTTGGAAACTTGGGCTGAAAGGTGGCAGATGAGGTTTAACAATGATAAATGTAAGGTTATATACATGGGAAGAAGGAATCAATATCACCATTACACACTGAACGGGAAACCACTGGGTAAATCTGACAGGGAGAAGGACTTGGGGATCCTAGTTAATGATAAACTTACCTGGAGCAGCCAGTGCCAGGCAGCAGCTGCCAAGGCAAACAGGATCATGGGGTGCATTAAAAGAGGTCTGGATATACATGATGAGAGCATTATACTGCCTCTGTACAAATCCCTAGTTAGACCGCACATGGAGTACTGTGTCCAGTTTTGGGCACCGGTGCTCAGGAAGGATATAATGGAACTAGAGAGAGTACAAAGGAGGGCAACAAAATTAATAAAGGGGATGGGAGAACTACAATACCCAGATAGATTAGCGAAATTAGGATTATTTAGTCTAGAAAAAAGACGACTGAGGGGCGATGTAATAACCATGTATAAGTATATAAGGGGACAATACAAATATCTCGCTGAGGATCTGTTTATACCAAGGAAGGTGACGGGCACAAGGGGGCATTCTTTGCGTCTGGAGGAGAGAAGGTTTTTCCACCAACATAGAAGAGGATTCTTTACTGTTAGGGCAGTGAGAATCTGGAATTGCTTGCCTGAGGAGGTGGTGATGGCAAACTCAGTCGAGGGGTTCAAGAGAGGCCTGGATGTCTTCCTGGAGCAGAACAATATTGTATCATACAATCCTCTAAACTGCATGCTCGCAAACGCCAGAAGCCTGACAAACAAGATGGAAGAACTAGAAGCAGAAATATCTACAGGTAACTTTGACATAGTGGGAATAACCGAGACATGGTTAGATGAAAGCTATGACTGGGCAGTTAACTTACAGGGTTACAGTCTGTTTAGAAAGGATCGTAAAAATCGGAGAGGAGGAGGGGTTTGTCTCTATGTAAAGTCTTGTCTAAAGTCCACTTTAAGGGAGGATATTAGCGAAGGAAATGAGGATGTCGAGTCCATATGGGTCGAAATTCATGGAGGGAAAAATGGTAACAAAATTCTCATTGGGGTCTGTTACAACCCCCCAAATATAACAGAAATCATGGAAAGTCTACTTCTAAAGCAGATAGATGAAGCTGCAACCCATAATGAGGTCCTGGTTATGGGGGACTTTAACTACCCGGATATTAACTGGGAAACAGAAACCTGTGAAACCCATAAAGGCAACAGGTTTCTGCTAATAACCAAGAAAAATTATCTTTCACAATTGGTGCAGAATCCAACCAGAGGAGCAGCACTTTTAGACCTAATACTATCTAATAGACCTGACAGAATAACAAATCTGCAGGTGGTCGGGCATCTAGGAAATAGCGACCACAATATTGTGCAGTTTCACCTGTCTTTCACTAGGGGGACTTGTCAGGGAGTCACAAAAACACTGAACTTTAGGAAGGCAAAGTTTGACCAGCTTAGAGATGCCCTTAATCTGGTAGACTGGGACAATATCCTCAGAAATAAGAATACAGATAATAAATGGAAAATGTTTAAGAACATCCTAAATAGGCAGTGTAAGCGGTTTATACCTTGTGGGAATAAAAGGACTAGAAATAGGAAAAACCCAATGTGGCTAAACAAAGAAGTAAGACAGGCAATTAACAGTAAAAAGAAAGCATTTGCACTACTAAAGCAGGATGGCACCATTGAAGCTCTAAAAAACTATAGGGAGAAAAATACTTTATCTAAAAAACTAATTAAAGCTGCCAAAAAGGAAACAGAGAAGCACATTGCTAAGGAGAGTAAAACTAATCCCAAACTGTTCTTCAACTATATCAATAGTAAAAGAATAAAAACTGAAAATGTAGGCCCCTTAAAAAATAGTGAGGAAAGAATGGTTGTAGATGACGAGGAAAAAGCTAACATATTAAACACCTTCTTCTCCACAGTATTCACGGTGGAAAATGAAATGCTAGGTGAAATCCCAAGAAACAATGAAAACCCTATATTAAGGGTCACCAATCTAACCCAAGAAGAGGTGCGAAACCGGCTAAATAAGATTAAAATAGATAAATCTCCGGGTCCGGATGGCATACACCCACGAGTACTAAGAGAACTAAGTAATGTAATAGATAAACCATTATTTCTTATTTTTACGGACTCTATAGCGACAGGGTCTGTTCCGCAGGACTGGCGCATAGCAAATGTGGTGCCAATATTCAAAAAGGGCTCTAAAAGTGAACCTGGAAATTATAGGCCAGTAAGTCTAACCTCTATTGTTGGTAAAATATTTGAAGGGTTTCTGAGGGATGTTATTCTGGATTATCTCAATGAGAATAACTGTTTAACTCCATATCAGCATGGGTTTATGAGAAATCGCTCCTGTCAAACCAATCTAATCAGTTTTTATGAAGAGGTAAGCTATAGGCTGGACCACGGTGAGTCATTGGACGTGGTATATCTCGATTTTTCCAAAGCGTTTGATACCGTGCCGCACAAGAGGTTGGTACACAAAATGAGAATGCTTGGTCTGGGGGAAAATGTGTGTAAATGGGTTAGTAACTGGCTTAGTGATAGAAAGCAGAGGGTGGTTATAAATGGTATAGTCTCTAACTGGGTCGCTGTGACCAGTGGGGTACCGCAGGGGTCAGTATTGGGACCTGTTCTCTTCAACATATTCATTAATGATCTGGTAGAAGGTTTACACAGTAAAATATCGATATTTGCAGATGATACAAAACTATGTAAAGCAGTTAATACAAGAGAAGATAGTATTCTGCTACAGATGGATCTGGATAAGTTGGAAACTTGGGCTGAAAGGTGGCAGATGAGGTTTAACAATGATAAATGTAAGGTTATACACATGGGAAGAGGGAATCAATATCACCATTACACACTGAATGGGAAACCACTGGGTAAATCTGACAGGGAGAAGGACTTGGGGATCCTAGTTAATGATAAACTTACCTGGAGCAGCCAGTGCCAGGCAGCAGCTGCCAAGGCAAACAGGATCATGGGGTGCATTAAAAGAGGTCTGGATACACATGATGAGAGCATTATACTGCCTCTGTACAAATCCCTAGTTAGACCGCACATGGAGTACTGTGTCCAGTTTTGGGCACCGGTGCTCAGGAAGGATATAATGGAACTAGAGAGAGTACAATGGAGGGCAACAAAATTAATAAAGGGGATGGGAGAACTACAATACCCAGATAGATTAGCGAAATTAGGATTATTTAGTCTAGAAAAAAGACGACTGAGGGGCGATCTAATAACCATGTATAAGTATATAAGGGGACAATACAAATATCTCGCTGAGGATCTGTTTATACCAAGGAAGGTGACGGGCACAAGGGGGCATTCTTTGCGTCTGGAGGAGAGGTTTTTCCACCAACATAGAAGAGGATTCTTTACTGTTAGGGCAGTGAGAATCTGGAATTGCTTGCCTGAGGAGGTGTTGATGGCGAACTCAGTCGAGGGGTTCAAGAGAGGCCTGGATGTCTTCCTGGAGCAGAACAATATTGTATCATACAATTATTAGGTTCTGTAGAAGGACGTAGATCTGGGGATTTATTATGATGGAATATAGGCTGAACTGGATGGACAAATGTCTTTTTTCGGCCTTACTAACTATGTTACTATGTTACTATGTGTGGCCATTATACAGTATGGAGCATCATGTGTGGCCATTATACAGTATGGAGCACTGTGTGGCCATTATACAGTATGGAGCATCATGTGTGGCCATTATACAGTATTGAGCATCATGTGTGGCCATTATACAGTATCGAGCATCATGTGTGGCTGTTATACAGTATTGAGCATCGTGTGTGACCATTATACAGTATGGAGCATCATGTGCAGTCATTATACAGTATGGAGCATCATGTGCAGTCATTATACAGTATGGAGCATCATGTGCAGCCATTATACAGTATGGAGCACAGTGTGGCCATTATACAGTGTGGAGCATCATGTGTGGCTGTTATACAGTATTGAGCATCGTGTGTGACCATTATACAGTATGGAGCATCATGTGTGGCCATTATACAGTATGGAGCACTGTATGGCCATTATACAGTGTGGAGCATCATGTGTGGCCATTATACAGTATGGAGCATCATGTGTGGCCATTATACAGTATTGAGCATCATGTGTGGCCATTATACAGTATTGAGCATCATGTTTGGTCATTATACAGTATTGAGCATCATGTGTGGCCGTTATACAGTATTGAGCATCGTGTGTGACCATTATACAGTATGGAGCATCATGTGTGGCCATTATACAGTATTGAGCATCATGTGTGGCCATTATACAGTATGGAGCATCATGTGTGGCCGTTATACAGTATTGAGCATCGTGTGTGACCATTATACAGTATGGAACACTGTGTGGCCATTATACAGTATGGAGCATCGTGTGTGGCCATTATACAGTATTGAGCATCGTGTGTGACCATTATACAGTATGGAGCACTGTGTGGCCATTATACAGTGTGGAGCATCGTGTGTCACCATTATACAGTATGGAGCATCATGTGTGGCCATTATACAGTATTGAGCATCATGTGTGGCCGTTATACAGTATGGAGCATCATGTGTGGCCGTTATACAGTATTGAGCATCATGTGTGGCCATTATACAGTATTGAGCATCATGTGTAGCCGTTATACAGTATGGAGCATCATGTGTGGCCGTTATACAGTATTGCGCATCATGTGTGGCCATTATACAGTATACGCCAACAGGGCCATAGAATATAATGGTGCCGACAGAGCAAATGTGGGTGTATTCACCTATTTTTCACACAAATTGACTGCACAGTTTTCATTTTAGACTGGACAACCCCTTTAATTTACCTGTATACTAAGCAAAGAGGGAAAAAAAATGTAAAAAATTCTGAATTTTAGGCCACGGTCACATGTTCAGTACTTGATCAGTTTTTTTAAATCAGTATTTATAAACCAAAATCAGAAGTGGGTGAAAAATGCAGAAGTGGTGCCGTGTTTCTATTATACTTTTCCTCTCCTGGTTTTGACAAATACTGATGTAAAATACTGACCAAATACTGAACGTGCACTTGGTACCAATGAAAACTACAGCTCCGCAGGCAAAAAAAAAAAGCCTTACACTGCTCTGAGGATGGAAAAAATAAAACAAAAGGGTATGAGTCTCAGGGAATTGTGACCAATTTTTTTCCACCATTTTTTTTACTACATTTTTTTTTTTATTACTATTATTATTATTTTATTTTTTTCATATTTACTATTACTATAAGTTTGGTATCGCAACATTCGTACCAACTTCAGTAATAATTCATTTCTAATGCACAATTAATAGTGTGAAAAATGAACCCAAAAAACAATGGAGGAACTGGTGTTTTTTTTTTCTTCACAGTTTAGGAACATTTTTTTATTCCCCCATTTTTCTGTACATTATACGGTAACCTGAATGGAGTCTAAGATTAATAGATCGACAAAAATAAAAATTGCAACATGTGGAAAAAAAATAAAATAATTAAAAATATAAAATTGTAAAAAGGGAAAAGAAAAAATAAATAAATAAAATTGTAAAAAAGTGGAAAAAACAAAATAATAATAAAATAATATTGTAAAAAGGGGAAAAGAAAATCACTGTCCTGACCAGTGAGAAGACATGGCTTTTTGCATCTCATATACATCAGCCATTTGATAATGTTTCTGAGGTGTAGACATCCTGACAGGAATATCTTGGACTTCTAGTACTACAGCACACATCGGTGTGCACTGCTTTGTCTCCTAGCAGCCTCCACTCCTCATCTCAGAGCAAGCCAACCAGCGCGGCCATTACTTGTGGCGCAAACAAAATGGCGGCGGCTACCGCCATAATATGACGCTGACTGACAAACGATGGTTGCATCTAGATCAGAGTTGATTTTTTTTGAGGATCTCACCATAGTCACTCCGATCTAGAGGGTTCAGTACTGAGGACACTAGATCGGAGTTGCTGGAGCGAGGACCATCAGCGGCTCCGGTGAGTCCCTCATACAGTCTTCATTGTAGTCCCTCATCCGGCTTTTGAATGCTTTTTTATGGAATTGTTGAAGGTTTTAATGGCGCAGACATCACAGGTCAGACATGATTTTTTTACACTGTTATATTTTATCTGTTTTGGCAAAAATTCTTTTTTTTTTTCCTGATTTATAAAACTTGCATTTTTATTGTCGCTTTCTAAAATACATAATGACGCTCAGCGCTGATTGTTCAGTTTCACCAGAATGAGACTTTTCCCATCTGTGACCAGTCCTGTCCGCAGCCGCGACATTGTAAGGAGTGGGCAGAGCTTCATGGGGAGAGGCGCAAAAGAGCGCAACCGACAGCCATCATAAAAGAGCGCCACTGACAGCCATCATAAAAGAGCACCACCGACAGTCATCATAAAAGAGCGCCACCGACAGTCATCATAAAAGAGAGCCACCGACAGTCATCATAAAAGATTTGGACGACTATGCAACCAATAAAGTGTTCAACTGGAATGAAGGCATAGACTCCTCTAAAACACCCAGATCCATTCTGCGGTTTTCCAATCGCCGCAAAAAACAGAACAAGTGTTTTGTAAGCTTTAGCTCAAGAGAGGGGGATTCTGACGACAATGGCTGCAGCACATCGGATGCCTCCCTCCAGTTGTGTGAGGATAGATCAGGTACTGCAGTCTACAGAGATTCCACGTCTCAGAGCTCGTCCTATTGTTTTTGGTTATTGCCAGATCTCTGTATGTGCGCTGATTACTGCACGCTGTGTTGCCTGATTGCCAGCCATAACAGCAGTGTAAGCGGTTTATACCTTGTGGGAATAAAAGGACTAGAAATAGGAAAAACCCAATGTGGCTAAACAAAGAAGTAAGACAGGCAATTAACAGTAAAAAGAAAGCATTTGCACTACTAAAGCAGGATGGCACCATTGAAGCTCTAAAAAACTATAGGGAGAAAAATACTTTATCTAAAAAACTAATTAAAGCTGCCAAAAAGGAAACAGAGAAGCACATTGCTAAGGAGAGTAAAACTAATCCCAAACTGTTCTTCAACTATATCAATAGTAAAAGAATAAAAACTGAAAATGTAGGCCCCTTAAAAAATAGTGAGGAAAGAATGGTTGTAGATGACGAGGAAAAAGCTAACATATTAAACACCTTCTTCTCCACAGTATTCACGGTGGAAAATGAAATGCTAGGTGAAATCCCAAGAAACAATGAAAACCCTATATTAAGGGTCACCAATCTAACCCAAGAAGAGGTGCGAAACCGGCTAAATAAGATTAAAATAGATAAATCTCCGGGTCCGGATGGCATACACCCACGAGTACTAAGAGAACTAAGTAATGTAATAGATAAACCATTATTTCTTATTTTTACGGACTCTATAGCGACAGGGTCTGTTCCGCAGGACTGGCGCATAGCTAATGTGGTGCCAATATTCAAAAAGGGCTCTAAAAGTGAACCTGGAAATTATAGGCCAGTAAGTCTAACCTCTATTGTTGGTAAAATATTTGAAGAGAGCCACCGACAGTCATCATAAAAGATTTGGACGACTATGCAACCAATAAAGTGTTCAACTGGAATGAAGGCATAGACTCCTCTAAAACACCCAGATCCATTCTGCGGTTTTCCAATCGCCGCAAAAAACAGAACAAGTGTTTTGTAAGCTTTAGCTCAAGAGAGGGGGATTCTGACGACAATGGCTGCAGCACATCGGATGCCTCCCTCAATGAGCTCACAGATACCAGTCTCATTAGACATGTGAATAAGCCAAAAAACGCAAAAGGCGCGGTGGGAGGAAGCACAGAAAGTCTATATGGTGTGCAGACCCGCCGCAGGAAGGGTGCAATGAGATGAATAATAATGTTACAAATTTATCATCTAGATCTTTTACACAAGACCAATTGGAAGTATTGTCTTTTGGTTTCAATTTTGCGCCGGATCAAGACTTTAATCTTTTTGCAACAATCTTGGACATCAACAAATTCATTCGGAATCTTACAATTAAAAAACATTTTTTTTCAGCTGAACAACAAGAATATTTGTCTGAGGAAAATTATGGGACAACAAATGTTTTTCATTCTTTGGATTTTCATGAACAAATGTCCCTTTTGATTCTGCAGGATTTACAGGAAGACACAAAAGAGAATGGTAAAACCAAAAACACTCAGTTTGAAAAAATGTTTGCAGTAATCCGCACACACCACCAATTTAACCTGTCTTCAGGTTTCTTGGTGGTGTGTGAACATGTTCTTACAGACTTGTTCACTGTGCAAGTAGCCCATGTGTTCCTGTTTCCATGATTGTTCTCTTGTGTCTACAAGACTGGGGAGTTCCACCACTCCTCTTGGGCTAGCTGCACAAAAGCTGTTCTGTCCTGTATGCACACATGGATTTTTCCTCTCTGAACCCTGTTCACACAGGTAATATACAGATGATCAGGTTTTTAAATACATCAGATAGGGATTGCATACATTAGTTAGGACTGCTCTGATATGGGTATACCGTGAAGATTGGTAGAGCAGCTTAGTATACATTTTTTGCAAAAAACGTATCAACCAAATACCCTGTTATTTACATCTTTTACTAGCACTTGCGGATTACTGCAAACATTTTTTCAAACTGAGTGTTTTTGGTTTTACCATTCTCTTTTGTGTCTTCAGGTTTCTTGGTGGTGTGTGAACATGTTCTTACAGACTTGTTCACTGTGCAAGTAGCCCATGTGTTCCTGTTTCCAGGATTTACAGGATCAGGATACTGAATCCAATAAATTGGTCAATCAATCTCTAGATTTGGTAACAAAGAATCCCTTTTTTTATCCTTTGCAGTCTCGGGCTGAATGTATGAATAAATTTCAAGAAATAGTGGAGCGAGATCTTAAAACCCTGCAGAATCAAAGGGTTTCAGTCAAACACAATTTATCTATAAACCAGAAACGAGCTATTCAGGAGATAAAAGATATGAATGACATAGTTATAAAAACTAGTGATAAAGGAGGCATAATTGTCATCATGAATTCCTCTGACTACAAAAATGAAATTTTAAAATCTTTAGCGGACACTAATATTTACAAAAAATTGACTTCTGATCCTACCCCCTCATTTAAATCTGAAATTGACAAAATTATTGAAGAGGGAATATCTTTGGGGGTCCTGACCATTAAACAGGCTGATTTTTTACGAGTTTCTCATCCAGTGATGCCCATTTTATATGGGCTTCCTAAAATTCATAAACAAGCTGCTTTTCCACCTATGAGACCCATAGTCTCTAGCGTAGGATCTCTAAATGAATTTCTTGGCCAGTGGCTTGATTCTTTACTACAGCCATTGGTATCCAGGACCCCAGGATATATTAAGGATACCAAAGATATAATGGGTATCATAACAAAAAAGAAATGGAAATTGGAATATACTTGGCTAAGTTGCGATGTCGTTTCTTTATATACTTGTATCCCTCACAATGTTGCAATACAAGCGTTACAATTCCATCTGAACAAGTATAGTTCATATTCAAGTGATCTGATTAATTTTATTTTACAGGTAACTTATTTTCTTTTGACGCATAATTTCTTTTCTTTTGATTCTGAATATTTTTTTGCAATGCACAGGTGTGGCCATGGGGGCTAAATTTTCACCTTCCCTAGCAAATCTGGTCATGTCTTATTGGGAGTATTCACACCTCTTTGCAGTTTCCAATCCGTTTTCTGCATGTATTCATTGGTATGGCAGATACATTGATGATACGCTGTTTATTTGGCGTGGCGATGTATCTGCCATACAGGACTTTGTAAATTATATTAACGACAACAATTTTAATTTAAAATTCACATATGTTCAGGCTGTGTCCAAGATTTCCTTTTTAGATCTGGAGTTGACAGGTGTCCCTAATGAACTTATTTCCACGCGAACTTTTGTAAAACCAATGGCAGGTAATGGTTTACTTCACGCTAAAAGTAGTCATCCCAGGCACACAGTTAAGGCAATTCCTGTAGGTGAATTCACGAGATTGAAGCGAAACTGTAACAATAATAATGATTTATTTAAAGATCTAATCCAATCACGAAACAAATTTTTAAAACGTGGATGTCCGCATTGGATGTTAGACAGAGCAGCACATATAGTAAATCAGAAAGAGCAATCAAGTCTTATCCCCTCAGAGATAGACAGTGGAACAAGCGATAATAATAAAAAAGAGAAAATTATAAATAGAACTAATATAGGCAATAAACCATACGTGTGTCTACAATTTAGTCCACAGTTTAATAAAATCAAAACTATTATTAATAAAGCTTTGCCCATTTTACTTGAAGATCCCACTCTTGCTCAGATTCTGTCTAAGGGATGCAATATAGTAGCCAGAAAAGCGCCCACCTTAGGCAACATAATATCTCCTAATCACTTTTCTTCTGAACATTCAACTAATACTTGGTTGCATTGTATAGGTTGTTACAAATGTAATGTAACTAATTGCACTACGTGCAGACATCTTACCACCTTTAAGTTTTTTGGTACCGGAGGAAATAAAAATCAATACAAAATTCAAACATTTATAAACTGTAATACACGATTTGTAGTCTACAAAATTGAATGTACGGTTTGTGACAAATCATATATCGGGTGTACTACTCGGAAATTAAAAAAACGCATATCGGAACACTTGTATGACATCAAATGCACTACAAGTAATAGTCGCACCATTTCCTCGGTGGCGAGGCATTTTATTGATTTTCATTCCCGCAATACAGCTTCTTTAAAAGTAATAGGTATTGAGAAAATTAAAAAACCTCCGCGCGGTGGGGATATTCACAGAGCGTTACTTACCAGAGAAGCGTTCTGGATCTTTAATCTAGGTACAAGGTTTCCAGGTGGTTTAACCCCTTTACCCCCAAGGGTGGTTTGCACGTTAATGACCGGGCCAATTTTTACAATTCTGACCACTGTCCCTTTATGAGGTTATAACTCTGGAACGCTTCAATGGATCATGGTGATTCTGACATTGTTTTCTCGTGACATATTGTACTTCATGACAATGGTAAAAATTCTTTGATAGTACCTGCGTTTATTTGTGAAAAAAACGGAAATTTGGCGAAAATTATGAAAATTTCGCAATTTTCCAACTTTGACTTTTTATGCAATTAAATCACAGAGATATGTCACACAAAATACTTAATAAGTAACATTTCCCACATGTCTACTTTACATCAGCACAATTTTGGAACCAAAATTTTTTTTTGTTAGGGAGTTATAAGGGTTAAAAGTTGACCAGCAATTTCTCATTTTTACAACACCATTTTATTTTAGGGACCACATCTCATTTGAAGTCATTTTGAGGGGTCTATATGATAGAAAATACCCAAGTGTGACACCATTCTAAAAACTACACCCCTCAAGGTGCTCAAAACCATATTCAAGAAGTTTATTAACCCTTCTGGTGCTTCACAGGAATTTTTTGAATGTTTAAATAAAAATGAACATTTAACTTTTTTTCACAAAAAATTTAATTCAGCTCCAATTTGTTTTATTTGACCAAGGGTAACAGGAGAAAATGGACCCCAAACATTGTTGTACAATTTGTCCTGAGTATGCCAATACCCCACATGTGGGGGTAAACCACTGTTTGGGCGCATGGCAGAGCTCGGAAGCGAAGGAGCGCCATTTGACTTTTCAATGCAAAATTGACTGGAATTGAGATGGGATGCCATGTTTCGTTTGGAGAGCCCCTGATGTGGCTAAACAATGAAACCCCCCACAAGTGACACCATTTTGGAAAGTAGACCCCCTAAGGAACTTATCTAGAGGTGTGGTGAGCACTTTGACCCACCAAGTGCTTCACAGAAGTTTATAATGTAGAACCGTAAAAATAAAAAATCATATTTTTTCACAAAAATTATCTTTTCGCCCCCAATTTTTTATTTTCCCAAGGGTAAGAGAAGAAATTGGACCCCAAAAGTTGTTGTACAATTTGTCCTGAGTACGCTGATAGCCCATATGTGGGGGTAAACCACTGTTTGGGCGGATGGGAGAGCTCGGAAGGGAAGGAGCGCCGTTTGACTTTTCAATGCAAAATTGACAGGAATTGAGATGGGACGCCATGTTGCGTTTGAAGAGCCACTGATGTGCCTAAACATTGAAACCTCCAAGTGACACCATTTTGGAAAGTAGACCCCCTAAGGAACTTATCTAGAGGTGTGGTGAGCACTTTGACCCACCAAGTGTTTCACAGAAGTTTATAATGTAGAACCGTAAAAATAAAAAATCATATTTTTTCACAAAAATTATCTTTTCGCCCCCAATTTTTTATTTTCCCAAGGGTAAGAGAAGAAATTGGACCCCAAAACTTGTTGTACAATTTGTCCTGAGTACGCTGATACCCCATATGTGGGGGTAAACCACTGTTTGGGCGGATGGGAGAGCTCGGAAGGGAAGGAGCGCCGTTTGACTTTTCAAAGCAAAATTGACAGGAATTGAGATAGAACGCCATGTTGTGTTTGAAGAGCCACTGATGTGCCTAAACATTGAAACCCCCCACAAATGACACCATTTTGGAAAGTAGACCCCCTAAGGAACTTATCTAGATGTGTGGTGAGCACTTTGACCCACCAAGTGCTTCACAGAAGTTTATAATGCAGAGCCGTAAAAATAAAACAAAATTTTTTTCCCACAAAAATTATTTTTTTAGCCCCCAGTTTTGTATTTTCCTGAGGGTAACAGGAGAAATTGGACCCCAAAATTTGTTGCCCAATTTGTCCTGATATAAGAAAAAATGCACACTATACAAGCAATGTCAGGAGAAAACAAGACTAAAATAGTATTGTATCACAAAGCTTGATAAGGGGTAACAATATGAATGGCAGACCATTCGGCAATAGGAGAGCAAGAAAAAGAAAAAAACCGAACAAAACAGGTCAAAAGGAAAGGATAAATAAGCATATCATAATACATAAAGTAGTCAAAATATAACCTTTATTTGTAATAAATAGGGACAAAGAAAGAAAGAACAATATGGCAATGTGGTACCAACCACACATAGTGTGTATCAGCCCACAAAAAACACACCTCACAAATAGACCACATAAGTATATAAACTACATGCACATGATACAGATAAGATGACATCCAAATAGTACAGCCCATAAGAAAATGTTAAATATATATATATAAAGTAAAAGGGCATATAAATGTCCATATAGATGTACCAATACCATGAGATACTATGGGTATATAAATAAATAAACAGGCAACCAGTACAACGTGAGAAAAAAGCAGATTAATATCTGATAACTCACATCAGTGAGTACATACCATAGTGTAGTGATCAGTGAGCGTGGGTAATATATACAAATAATGCCAACTACACCATGTGAGACCCAGCAGCGCTGCGACCTGCAGCTGCAAAAATAGACGGTCACAGCATGTGGATCATGGAAGAGAGGTTACCTGTCAGGTGTGGTGAGTGTGGACTGACGCGCCCCGACGCGCGTTTCGGATCAAGCGTCCTTCGTCAGGGGGAGTGGCGTCCATGTGTAATAGCCGGGGTATAAAAAGGATGATGTGGCCAATGAAAGCAGGCTGCTCATGAAGCGACGCATGCGCCGTCAGGAGGAAACCGGCGCCGCGAGCTCCAACGTCACGTCCGCCAGGGCGACTAAGCACAAGCATGTGATCAGCCACCATGGCAACGTAGAGACGCCGGAGCCCGCCGGCAACCAGGAAACACAGACAGCGCATGCGTACTGAGCAAGCCAGCAGACATGTATGTATAAGAACGGGAATGTACATATGAAAACCTAAGCAGGTGAACTGTACATAGAAGTGACATTGCAAATGATAAGTGCAAATAGTATGCAAAAACAGATTTATAAAGTGCATATACAACCGCAAATTACCAAGTTGTAGTAAAGTGGCAAGTGCGAATAACAACATAGACATATAAATACAAATCATGAAAAGTGAATACAGATATCTAAAAATAATTATATATATATACAAAGATTACATATATATGCATATATGTTATATTATACAAAAAGTGCATATAAGATAACCCGCTCAAATATATACATATAAATACAAAAATTATTATTACATATATATAAAAATACATACATGAATATTGAATAATAATGAAAAAAATATATATAAGAAAATAAAGAAAAAAATAAATAAATAAATAAATAATAAATGAAAAATAATAAAAAAGAAAAAAATAAGAAAAATGACAAAAAATAAATAAAAAATGAATAATAATGGTGATGATAATGATTAACAAATAAAGAAAGAAAAATACATATACGAATTTAATAAACAAATATACTGAAGAAAGAGACCATCCGTCAAAGTATAAATAATGTGCCGTGATGATGGATCTGTAGTAAACAACTGGATGGTGAATTGAAGATGGACCACATCAACAAATGGGCTAAAAGATAAAATATAAAAACAATTAAAAACAAATAAAAAACGCATATGAAATGGACACACAAAGGTCTACAAAAATGGAACAAAGCTGAGGTGTTCATTAAGACCTAGAGGGTGTACTGTCCTAAGAGTCCAAATCCACCTCGCCTCAAGCCTGGCTAGGGGATTGGAAATTGGACCACCTCTGATATTAGTCTGAATCATGTCAATACCCCTAACCTGTAGAACTGAGGCATCACAATTGTGATAGACCTTGAAATGCCGAGGTAAGGTTTTGAGCAGGGAGACGTCCATTACTTCTTGGGCAGCTGTAATGCCTACTACGTGTTCTCGCACCCTAACTTTGAGGGGACGAGTAGTTAGACCCACATAAATTAATTGGCAGGGGCAAGTGGCATAATATATAACTGCCCTGGAATTGCATGTAATGTTATGCTTGATGTTATATGTTGTTTTTCCATCAGAACTAGAGAAAGATTGGGCTCGGATAATATTGGGACAGGCCACACAATTGCCACATGGTCTACATCCAAGAGTTGGTTTGGCATTTGATAGAAAAGTAGTTGGTTCATTGACATAGTGACTTCTCACCAGAGAATCACTCAAGTTTCTAGACCTCCTGAATGTAATCAAGGGTCTGGGTCCCAGGCATTTGGCAAGAATTGGATCAGAAAGCAAAATAGGCCATGATTTTTCTAAAAAATACCGCATCAAGTCAGTATTACCATGATATTGTGTGATAAATCTGATATCCGTACTTGAATTCTTTTTAGTAGAGGAATACAATGCAGACCCTCTAGGGGTATGTCTGGCCCTATTGAAGGCCCTTTTAATACACCGTCGGCTGTATCCTCTCTCCAGGAACCTTTTCTTAAGGTCTTCGGCCTGTACATAAAAATCAGCATCATTCGAACAGATTCGTCGTAGTCTCAAAAATTGACCAAAAGGTATCGAACGGATCATAGCAGGAGGATGTGATGACTCTGCCCGAAGTAAAGAGTTCACTGAGGTGGATTTACGGAAAATATCCGTCTGTAAAACATTCTCTTCATCTCGTTTAATCTTAACGTCCAAAAAGTCAATAGATTCACTGTTATACTGATAAGTTAAATGAATATTGAGATTATTTTGGTTTAAACTGGATATGAAATCATGAAGAGAATCCACAGATCCCTGCCAGATCAAAAACACATCGTCTATGTACCGCGCCCAGAAAAGGACGCAGTCCATAGACGAGTGTCGATCTGACAGGAAGAGGTCCCTCTCCCACAGCCCCAGGAACAGATTGGCATAAGATAGTGCAAAAGACGCCCCCATGGCTGTCCCCTGGAGCTGCAGGAAGAAGGACCCCTTAAAAAGAAAAAAATTATGAGACAAAGTAAATTCAAGCAAATTGGGCGGATGGGAGAGCTCGGAAGGGAAGGAGCGCCGTTTGACTTTTCAAAGCAAAATTGACAGGAATTGAGATAGAACGCCATGTTGCGTTTGAAGAGCCACTGATGTGCCTAAACATTGAAACCCCCCACAAATGACACCATTTTGGAAAGTAGACCCCCTAAGGAACTTATCTAGATGTGTGGTGAGCACTTTGACCCACCAAGTGCTTCACAGAAGTTTATAATGCAGAGCCGTAAAAATAAAACAAAATTTTTTTCCCACAAAAATTATTTTTTTAGCCCCCAGTTTTGTATTTTCCTGAGGGTAACAGGAGAAATTGGACCCCAAAATTTGTTGCCCAATTTGTCCTGAGTGCGATGATACACCATATGTGGGGGGAACCACTGTTTGGGCACATGGGAGGGCTCAGAAGGGAAGGAGTGCCATTTGAATGCAGACTTAGATGGAGTGGTCTGCAGGTGTCACATTGCGTTTGCAGAGCTCCTAATGTACCTAAACAGTAGAAACCCCCCACAAGTGACACCATTTTGGAAAGTAGACCCCCTTAGGAACTTATCTAGATGTGTGCTGAGCGCTTTGACCCACCAAGGGCTTCACAGAAGTTTATAATGGAGAGCCGTAAAAATAAAACAAAAATTTTTTCCCACAAAAATTATTATTTAGCCCCCAGTTTTGTATTTTCCCGAGGGTAAAAGGAGAAATTCGACCCCACAATTTGTTGTCCAATTTGTCCTGAGTGCGCTGATACCCCATATGTGAGGGGGAACCACTGTTTGGGCGTATGGGAGGGCTCGGAAGGGAAGGAGCTCCATTTGGAATGAGGACTTAGATGGAATGGTCTGCAGGTGTCACATTGCATTTGCAGAGCCCCTAATGTACCTAAACAGTAGAAACCTCCCACAAGTGACACCATTTTGGAAACTAGACCCCCTAAGGAACTCATCTAGATGTGTTGTGATAGCTTTGAACCCCCAAGTGTTTCACTACAGTTTGTAACGCAGAGCCGTGAAAATTAAAAAAAAAAATCTTTCCCCCCAAAATTATTTTTTAGCCCCCAGTTTTGTATTTTCCCGAGGGTAAGAGGAGAAATTCGACCCCAAAAGTTGTTGTCCAATTTGTCCTGAGTACGCTGATACCCCGTATGTTGGGGGAAACCACCGTTTGAGCGCATGGCAGAGCTCGGAAGGGAAGCTTTGGAATGCAGACTTAGATGGAATGGTCTGCAGACGTCACATTGCGTTTGCAGAACCCCTAATGTACCTAAACAGTAGAAACCCCCCACAAGTGACCCCATATTGGAAACTAGACCCCCCTGGGAACTAATCTAGATGTGTTGTGAGAACTTTGAACCCCCAAGTGTTTCACTACAGTTTATAACGCAGAGCCGTGAAAATAAAAAATCTTTTTTTTTCCCACAAAAAATATGTTTTAGCCCCGAGTTTTGTATTTTCCCAAGGGTAGCAGGAGAAATTGGACCCCAAAAGTTGTTGTCCTATTTGTCCTGAGTACGCTGATACCCCATATGTTGGGGTAAACCCCTGTTTGGGCACACGGGAGAGCTCGGAAGGGAAGAAGCACTGTTTTACTTTTTCAACGCAGAATTGGCTGGAATTGAGATCGGACGCCATGTCGCGTTTGGAGAGCCCCTGATGTGCCGAAACAGTGGAAACCCCCAATTATAACTGAAACCCTAATCCAAACACATCCCTAACCCTAATCCCAACAGTAACCCTAACCACACCTCTAACCCAGACACACCCCTAACCCTAATCCCAACCCTATTCCCAACCGTAAATGTAATCTAAACCCTAACTGTAACTTTAGCCCCAACCCAAACTGTAGCCCTAGCCCTAACCCTAACCCTAGCCCTAACCCTAGCTCTAACCCTAGCCCTAACTCTAACCCTAGCCCTAATGGGAAAATGGAAATAAATACATTTTTTTAATTTTTCCCTAACTAAGGGGGTGATGAAGGGGGGTTTGATTTACTTTTATAGCGGGTTTTTTAGCGGATTTTTATGATTGGCAGCCGTCACACACTGAAAGACGCTTTTTATTGCAAAAAATATTTTTTGCGTTACCACATTTTGAGAGCTATAATTTTTCTATATTTTGGTCCACAGAGTCATGTGAGGTCTTGTTTTTTGCGGGACGAGTTGACGTTTTTATTGGTAACATTTTCGGGCACGTGACATTTTTTGATCGCTTTTTATTCCGATTTTTGTGAGGCAGAATGACCAAAAACCAGCTATTCATGAATTTCTTTTGGGGGAGGCGTTTATACCGTTCCGCGTTTGGTAAAATTGATAAAGCAGTTTTATTCTTCGGGTCAGTACGATTACAGCGACACCTCATTTATATCATTTTTTTATGTTTTGGCGCTTTTATACGATAAAAACTATTTTATAGAAAAAATAATTATTTTGGCATCGCTTTATTCTCAGGACTATAACTTTTTAATTTTTTTGCTGATGATGCTGTATGGCGGCTCATTTTTTGCGGGACAAGATGACGTTTTCAGCGGTACCATGGTTATTTATATCTGTCTTTTTGATCGCGTGTTATTCCACTTTTTGTTCGGCGGTATGATAATAAAGCGTTGTTTTTTGCCTTGTTTTTTTTTTTTTTCTTACGGTGTTTACTGAAGGGGTTAACTAGCGGGCCAGTTTTATAGGTCGGGCCGTTACGGACGCGGTGATACTAAATATGTGTACTTTTATTGTTTTTTTTTTTATTTAGATAAAGAAATGTATTTATGGGAATAATATATATATTTTTTTTTCATTATTTTGGAATATTTTTTTTAATTTTTTTTTACACATTTGAAAAATTTTTTTTTTACTTTGTCCCAGGGGGGGACATCACAGATCAGTGATCTGACAGTGTGCACAGCACTCTGTCAGATCACTGATCTGACATGCAGCGCTGCAGCCTTCACAGTGCCTGCTCTGTGAAGCCACCTCCCTACCTGCAGGACCCGGATCCGCGGCCATCTTGGATCCGGGGCTCGAGCAGGGAGGTAAGACCCTCGCAGCAACGCGATCACATCGCCTTGCTGCGGGGGGCTCAGGGAAGCCCGCAGGGAGCCCCCTCCCTGCGCGGTGCTTCCCTGCACCGCCAGCACATCGCGATCATCTTTGATCACGGTGTGCCAGGGGTTAATGTGCCGGGGGCGGTCCGTGACCGCTCCTGGCACATAGTGCCGGATGTCAGCTGCGATAGGCAGCTGACACCCGGCCGCGATCGGCGGCGCTCCCCCCGTGAGCGCCGCCGATCGCGCTGGACGTACTATCCCGTCCATGGTCATAGGGGCCCACCCCACATGGACGGGATAGTACGTCCGATGTCAGAAAGGGGTTAAACAAACGAAATGAACTAATGTTTCATTACTAGCAATGTCCCTCCCTCTGTATTTTTTCATTTTCTTTGTCTTTATTCTTATTCATTGTGCATTGTTTATTGTTCATTATCTATTGTATATATCCTTCTGCACATTATTGTTTTGAATTTATTGGGTACATTTGTGAATTTTTTTTTTTTGACCTATGTATCACATGACATTTTTCTAGCATTTGATTGGTGCTATATTGTATATATACCGGATATGTCATTTAGCAGATCAGCTGTGATAAAGACCGCTTGGTCGAAACGCGTCGCTCGCCTTACTATGTGTATGATGCCGTCCCAGGAGTTGTCTCCTTATTTTAATATGTTGGATTAAACTTTTATATTTTATTTGGAAGCTGGATCATCTTTTCGTTTTTTGGATATTCTTCACGTCACGTCAGGACGGAGATCCGTGCTTCCTGTATTTCCTCGGTGTGCTGGCTCCCTGCCTTTTGATCATAAAAGAGCGCCACTGGTAGCCATCATAAAAGAGCGCCACCGACAGCCATCATAAAAGAGCGCCACCGACAGTCATCATAAAAGAGCGCCACCGACAGTCATCATAAAACAGCGCCACCGACAGTCATCATAAAAGAGCGCCACCGACAGTCATCATAAAAGAGCGCCACCGACAGTCATCATAAAACAGCGCCACCGACAGTCATCATAAAACAGCGCCACCGACAGTCATCATAAAAGAGCGCCACCGACAGACATCAAAAAAGAGCACCACCGACAGTCATCATAAAAGAGCACAACCGACAGTCATCATAAAACAGCGCCACCGACAGTCATCATAAAAGAGCGCCACCGACAGTCATCATAAAAGAGCACCACCGACAGTCATCATAAGAGTGCCACCGACAGTCATCATAAAACAGCGCCACCGACAGTCATCATAAAAGAGCGCAACCGACAGTCATCATAAAAGAGCACAACCGACAGTCATCATAAAACAGCGCCACCGACAGTCATCATAAAAGAGCGCCACCGACAGTCATCATAAAAGAGCACCACCGACAGTCATCATAAAAGAGTGCCACCAATCATCATGAAAGAGCGCAACCGACATTCATCATAAAAGAGCACCACCGACAGTCATCGTAAAAGAGCGCAACCGACAATCATAAAAGAGCGCCACCGACAGTCATCATAAAAGAGCACCACCGACAGTCATCATAAAAGAGTGCCACCAACAATCATCATGAAAGAGCGCAACCGACAGCCATCATAAAAGAGCGCAACCGAGTCATCAGAAAACAGCGCAACCGACAGTCATCGTAAAAGAGCACAACCGACAGCCATCGTAAAAGAGCGCATCCGACAGCCATCATAAAAGAGCGCAACCGACAGTCATCATAAAAGAGCGCAACCGACAGCCATCATAAAAGAGCGCAACCGACAGCCATCACAAAAGAGCGCAACTGACAGCCATCATACTTTATAACACAGAAGTGACATAAATGATTACAGATATGTCCGTGGTCACTGGAGAACATTTCTGGTGTAATTTCGCCACTTTTGTGTAGATTCTGATGATTCAAAGCAATGAATAACAATTAAAGCAATGCATAATAGCTACAAAGCTCGAAACGCGTCTGCTTATTGAACCCGAGTGGCTGGTGATATTTATGCTGTATGGCATTACGCTGGACTTAAATTATTTCTTCGATAAATAATGGATTTTAAAGAACAAAGAGCTGGATTACCTCCCTGATCAATTCAAGTGAATGGGTCTGTGCACGTTAGTGTGTTTCCAGAGACCGTATGTCCATGGGCAAAATACACTATGTCCATTTTTTAACAGCAGCGCAGGCCTCAAAACGTCGTGCACACTGATGACACATGGATGACATCCATGTGCCATCAGTGTGACATGTACCGATGCCTCAAAAACAGCAGTACAGTTAGTGCTGTTCTCCAGCAACGCGTGCTGAACACGGCTCTCATTATTCTCCCCTGCTCTGCCAGCGATCAGTGTGAGCAGGGAAGAATGTTGAGAGTTATACTCAACTGATTACAGCAAGAGAAGGCAGTGGCTGGTGGGACTACTACTCTCATCAGCCTACACCTGCTGCTGCTAATAACAATGAGAGCAGGTGGCGGCTGATGGGAGTATTCATCAGCCGCTGCCTGCGCTATCTACTATATAATTGTCTAAGGGTAACTTCCGACTGTGTCTTTCTGCAGCACCCCCAAGGGCCGTGGGGTACTCGGATTCGGGCCCTTCATCTGTACTCAGTGGGGATGTCACGGTGGCTGACCCGGTCCGTGGCTCTAGGGGAACGTCCGCTGTAAATTGTGGGGGAAAGGTCTTTAAAGGGATAATGTTCGTGACGCCACCTGTGGTATTCGGTCAGAGTGACCGACGTTGCTTAGGGGTCCGCTGGGGTGATGTTATGGCAGCTAGAGGGTATACCTTCCCACAGGTGAAGTATGTCCCCAGGGCTTCCCAGAGTGTAGATGGTGGATGATGTGAGGCGCAGTGAATAACGAGGACACAAGGTTGCAGTCTCTTTACCTTTACTGAAGGCTTCAGCATCCACAGTCCAGGGTAGGGACCACAGGGTAGGCAGAGTCCGGCCAGTCTGAAGGCAAATCCAGAGTCCCCTTATCCAGGTGGAACTCAATAGCCTTAATAATAATAATAATCTTTATTTTTATATAGCGCTAACATATTCCGCAGCGCTTTACATTTTGCACACATTATCATCACTGTCCCCGATAGGGCTCACAATCTAAATTCCCTATCAGTATGTCTTTGGAATGTGGGAGGAAACCGGAGTGCCCGGTGGAAACCCACGCAAACACGGAGAGAACATACAAACTCTTTGCAGATGTTGTCCTTGGTGGGGTTTGAACCCAGGACTCCAGCGCTGCAAGGCTGCAGTGCTATCCACTGAGCCACCGTGCCTTCCTCTAGTGTCTGGGCGTTGTAGTCCCTCCCTGCTGAGCAACTCGGTAAGGTCCTCACAACTACTGTAGATGTTAAGTCTCTTCTCTCTGTCCCCCTGACGGATAGGACAAACCCGTATGACTTGTGGCCTGAGTCTTTTTTTAGGGACCCTAGAGACGCCCCGGCCCCAAGTTGCCACCCTGCCTCCTTGGTATATGGTTGGGCAGTGAACGTGGAATCAACTGTCCTGCCAGTCTCTGAAGTAACGGCATAGAGACCCTAAGTCCCTCGGTGTTCTGGCTACCGGTAGTGCGCTTCAGAAGGAGGCAGCCTGCTTCTAGCTGGTCTCCCACTGATGCTCCTCTCCTGTTGCTATGACTTCGTTGCTCACTCACTGCAACACAATTCCTTTCAAAGTCTCTCTTGGGATGCTGCCGCATAGGATGCAGGCGCAGCTCCGTGTACCCTCGTCTTTCGCAGGCCGCAGTCTGGAGCTGGCTGGAACCCACTCCAACCAGCTTCTGCCAAACTCAGTCGGGACTCACTGACTGTCTCCTACTCCCTCCAGTCAGCTTCTGTCTAATTTCCGAACCAACCCATCAGTTTTACCTAAGTGTGAGGAGTGCCCTAATAGATAGAAGCTTAGCTCCCCCTGGCGGACTGGAGTGTGAAGTGTGTTTTATGGTTGTGATACCTGGACAGAAGATCTCCTTCATTGCCTTCAGGCGTACCATCACTCCCTCCTGGTGGAAGAATAACATTACTGCAACAAACAGGACTCTGGGCCGCTGCATTTCTGTCACGGATATTCATTGGTCGCGGCCTCTATCTGTCATGAAAATCCAAGTCGCTGATTGGTCGCGGAAAAACAGCCACGACCAATCAGCGACCGGCACAATCCGGTGGAAAAATGGCCGCTCCTTCCTCTCCACAGTCAGTGCCCGCTCCGTACCCCCCTCCAGTCAGCCCTCACACAGGGTTAATGCCAGTGTTAATGGACCGCGGTGTAACGCACTCCATTAACGCAGCTATTAACCCTGTGTGACCAACTTTTTACTATTGATGATGCATATGCAGCATCAATAGTAAAAACATCTGTTACAAATAATAATAAAAAAAAGGTTATTCTCACCCTCCGCCGTCGCGTTCTCTCCTCGGCAGTGCAAGCGGCAGGTTCCGGTGCTAAGGATGCTATGCGAGAAGGACCTGCCATGACGTCATGGTCATGTGACCGCGACGTCATCACAGGTCCTGCGCTCATCCAACCCTGGAACCGGAAGCTGCCGCCTGCACCGCACACAGGCGACAGGACTACAAGGGCTCCCTCGGAAGGTGAGTATATGTTATTTTTTTATTTTAACCTGTTACATACGTGTCTGGGCAATATACTACGTGGCTGGGCAAAATACTACGTGACTGGCCAAGATACTACTTGACTGGCCAAGATACTACGTGGCTCTGTGCTGTATACTACGTGGCTCTGTGCTGTATACTATGTGGCTCTGTGCTGTATACTACGTGACTGGGCAATATACTACGTAGTTGGGCAATATAGTACGTGACTGGGCAATGATAATGTGTGCAAAAGTGTAAAGCGCTGCGGAATATGTTAGCGTTATATAAAAATAAAGATTATTATTATTATACTACGTGGCTGGGCAATATACTACATAGCTGGGCAATATACTACGTGGACATGCATATTCTAGAATACCCGATGCGTTAGAATCAGGCCACCATCTAGTAAATAAATAAAAAGGCTTGGTCTCCCCTGTACTTTCGATAACCAGTCAGGCAAAACCGATAGCTGGGGGCTGCAACCCCCAGCTGACAGCTTCAGCAAGGCTGGTTATCAAGAATAGAGGGGTCCCCATGTTTTTTTATAATTATTTAAGTAAATAATAAAAAAAAAGCAGCGTTGGCTCCCCCCTCATTTTTGACAACCAGCCAAGCTAAAGCAGACAACTGGGGCTGGTTTTCTCAGGCTGGTAAGGGGCCATGGATATTGGTCCCCCAGCCTAAAAATAGGAGCCACCCAGAAAAGGCACAAAATGTTAATAATCTTTATTTATATAGCACCAACATTTTCTGCAGCGCTTTACAGTTAGTTTCAAACACAACAGTCATAAGTAACAACGTTAACAACAATATAATGATTAAAGCAAAATAAAACGACCCTGCACGTGAGAGCTTACAATCTACAATGAGGTGGGGGAGATACAAAGTACAGGTGTGTATTTACAATGATGTCCATAGAAAAGAAAGCGGATAGGCACATACCGTCCCGTGCAACAAAATCCTTCATTGTGGTATCATAATACCAACAGCAGGCGGATAAAATGATGTAGCAAAAACAGACGACGATGGTTTCGCGCTTACATTGCACTTCAACAGGTCATATGTAGGACAGAGCTCACAGAATATTTAGAAGTAGCCATTGCCCTTGTCCCACCCACTAAACATCAGGTGAGAGCAACTCATTAATTATGAACAAGTGAAAAGCAAATAAATGCAATACAAAAATACTGTTAAAAATATATATATAAAAAAAATAAAATCACAAAAAACACAGACATGTCGAGTTTGTCATTGAAACCTGATAGACCTTGAGCACGAGTCCGAATCACTGGGGAACACAATTTTTTAGGAGTTAGGTCAGACAACTGTTCTTAACTAATTTTTGGATGCTGAATCCAGAAATGATCTCAGTTTTTCTCTATGACGTCAAGTTTTTGAACTATAGGATTTTTGTCTTCTCAAAAATATGTAAACTACTGTACCTAAAAAGTATAAGAAAGGCATGACAAATATGTTTTTTAACACCATCATGTTTTTTTTTTTTTTTTTACAAAGGATATATAGATAGATAGATAGATTATATGTATATATATATATATATATATATATATATATATATATATATATATATATATATATATATATATATACACACACACACGTATTTAAGGTAAAAATGTACATTTATAGCTTTTTTCTGGAGTGTTTAACTTGAGGACAATCACGTTTGATGCTCCAGCAATAGTCAGCCATCATATGTACATCCCATCTACCCTGGTAACGGTCTTCCATAACCTTCAAATCTTGGTGAAATCGTTCACCTTGCTCATCGCTAACAGCACCAAGATTTTCCGGAAAGTTGGCAAGATGGCAATGCAGAAAATGTAGTTTAATACTCATGTTGCAACCAAGCGCTTTGTAGCTCTCCAATAGTTTCTGAACAATTTCTTTGTAATTACTCGCACGTGTATTTCCAAGAAAGTTCTTAACGACGTCTTTGAATGATAACCAAGCATTCTTCTCAAGATCTGACATAGTCCCGGTGAAATGTTCATCTTTGATGAGCTGTCGAATTTGTGGACCATCAAACACACCAGCCTTGATTTTTTCAATGGACAGTCCAGGAAGTGCCAACATGATGTACTTAAAACAGTCGCCGTCAGTTGGCAATGCTTTTACAAATTGCTTCATGAGACCTAGTTTTATGTGCAGAGGTGGGAATAGTATATTCTTCCTGTCAACAAGTGGCTGATGTAGAATGTTAGGATCTCCAGGTTTAAGACCAGATCTTGGAGGCCAATTCGACTCAACCCAATGCTTTTCTCGAGCTCTGCTATCCCACATACAGAGAAAGCAGGGATACTTTGTGTACCCACGTTGCTGACCAAGAAGGAAGCAAACCATTTTAAGGTCAACACAGATGATCCAATTGTGTGTGTCATATTTCAATAACTCAATAACTCTCTTTACATCTCCATGTTCTTCACGAAGAGAGACAGAGTGCCCAATAGGGACTGCACCAAATAAATTGCCATTGTGTAGAAGGACACACTTAAGACTCCGCTTTGAGCTATCAATAAACAGTCGCCATTCATTTGGATTGTACATTGAAAGCCCTAATTCTTGTAGTAAACCAGGAATATTATGGCAAAACACAAAACCGCTGTCACACCGAAAGTACTGCAAAAATGTACTTTCTCTAGTACGAAAGTATGATACCTTCGCTCCTTGTTCAAGTAACTGTTTCTCATTCAGCCTTGATGCTAGTAATTCTGAAGCTTTTTTTGATAAGCCCAATTCACGTGCTAAATCATTTAACTCGTGCTGATCAAATCCCTTACGAACTGAATCCTTGTGAATTTCAAATTCTGCATCATTGCTGTCACTGTGTTCGTCAACATCACTCAGAACTTCTAGAAATGGTAGCTGTTCGAAAACTGGCACTGGAATTTCAGCTGAATGAGGCATTGGTCTGATAGCTGACGGTAGATTTGGATATTCTATTTTACTTTTATTTTTCCTGTTAAATCCTGTTGTTTTCACTAAACAGAAGTAACAGTCTGTGGAATGACTTTTTTGCTCTCTCCACACCATGGGGATACCAAATGCCAACTTTTCACGTGTTCCTTTGGTCCACATCCGTAAACCCTCGACACACTGCTTGCACACCATGTGAGGGGCCCATGGCTTATCTTGATCACCGAGTTTTACTTTAAAATATGCAAAATATGCTTGTTTGACAAATGCACTGATGTTTGCCCTTTGAACTGGAATGGTGAAAACACCACAAATATAGCAGAAGGAGTCAGGGTTGCTTAGGCATTTACGACGAGAGGAAGAAGGAGCAGACATGATCTGAAACAAAGGAAATATGTACATATGTAAATAAAACACCGAGATGGAAAGTTACAAGCTTTGAAAACTAACAAAGAAAAAAAATCATAAAAGATATATAAATTACAACTAAGCGCCCAATGTAAAGAGAAAAGCTATCACAAATCCTATTTATTCCTACTATGATAAATTTTTTGTGTAAAGATATTGATAATTATGACGTATTGGGAGCTGCACACACCTCTCACCACACTGTCTCAGTTGTGACTACTCTTACAAGTTGCCACGTAGCTCTACATGAGTCGAATTGTAATCAGATAAGTCTTATTACAGATATCAGTGCAATTATGCTTCTCTGGCAGGTAAGTTGTGGAGGAAAAACTTGACGTGCTAGAAAAAAAACTGACTACATTTTTGGAATCAGCATGCCAATTTTAGTATAAATCCGCTCAAAAACCTAACTCAACAGAAATTTTTTTTCAAATTGTTCCCCATAATCCATCTAGCCTCTGTTCTTAATAATAATTTATTAAGGTCACCTCCTTGTGCAGGCATTTTAACATTTTCAATCCCTGCAAACCACAAAACTTCAGGATTGCCTGCATGTTCTTTCCTTATATGTTCAATTAGTCTAGGGACCCCTTTACCTGAGATGGGACTAAAGTGCTCATGGAAATGTACGAATAAGGGACGAATAGTCTTTCCAATAGAATGAAAACCGCATGCGCAAAAAACAGTGTATACAATGTAATTTGTGCGGCATGTTATAAAATCTTGGACCTTATGTGAAATACTTCCCATCTCTAAATATTTGGTAGTAAGATGGAAGGAACAAAAAGAACAGTAGGCAAATTTTTTTGCAGCCAGTTATTAGATTCAATTTTAACACGATTCCGAACTAGAGTATCTTTTATATTTTATGTCATCTGGTATGTAACCAGCGGACCCCTGGACACTATATCTGCAATTTCTTTTTCTCCCTCTAGCAAATGCCAATTCCTGTTGATCGCAGATCTAATTTGACTGTCCATAGGACCAAATATAATATTGAAAATAAATCGTTTTTCCTTTCTATTGTATTCTGTTGTACCAAGCGTTTCTTTTCGTATGAAACAGAAGGACTTTCCTCAACCCTCTTTAACGCGATATCAAGAACAGATTTGGGGTAACCCGTCGGAAAAACATTTATAGCGGTCCAAAGATTGTTCTTTAAACCTGATGGGGTCATTATTAATCCTGCGGATATAGTGTCCAGGGGTTCCCTTGTTAGAATTGTAAGCCACCATGAGAAATGGCAGCAGGGGAGACAGGTCTTCGTGATGATCAACAGATTAAGAGAGTTGTTCAGAAAGTAATTGTGTAGGAAAGGAAGCTTGTTACATACAGACCGTGGATTCCAAAGGGAACAATTAAAAGGAGATGAAGGAGTGCTGCTAATATTAATAAGGTTGGTAAGGTTTCAATGTGAGGTAGGGTAGGTGTTGATGTTGGACCAGGGTTGGGGGAGATGTCCCATGAAATCAGTAGAAGTAGGAAGATAAAGAGCAAGTAGTTTTTGGATGGGGGCCGTGAATTTGGATGGCAAGGGAACACATGAGGATAGAAATTAACCACATGGCTAAAAGGGAGTGCAAAGTCTGGGTTACCTGACTCCTGCCCTGAGTAACTGCCATGGACTAACTGATTTATCTTGAGCAGAGATGGATACCATTAGAAGCTGCTTGCTGACATAGAATAGAGTGAACACATGCAGGATCAATACAGGAGTTGAATGAGATGAATATCATTAGAAGCTTTGCCCGGCTCCTCCCACTTACCCTGTAGCGGTGGCAAGTGGGGTTCATATTTGTGGGGTTAACATCACCTTTGTATTGTCAGGTGACATCAAGCCCACAGGTTAGTAATGGAGAGGTGTCTATAAGATACCTATCCATTACTAATCCTATAGTTGTATGGTAAATACACAACCAGAATAAAGTCCTTTATTTGAAATCAAAACAAAACACTTTTCCATTTTCATTTAAAAAAATAACAAACACAGTTGTACTCCCCTAACGCCCATTCCATTGAATCCCTTGTCTCCTGTAATAACACAAAAATGAAAAACAACAATATCCCTCACCTGTCCGTCGTTCTGTCCCACGCCATAATCTATGTCCGAGTATAGTTTTCAACCTGGACGGTGCCAAGATGCGACCGCCCAGGCTGAGAACCACTGCTGAATTCACTGCTCGCAGCCTCAGTGACAAGCGGTGACATCATCGAGGTTACCTCCAGTCACTGAGGCTGCGTTCCATGCCAGACCAATGAACTGTGGTGACCTCAGCACTGAGAAAAAGTCACTGAGTTCACCGCAATTTAGCACAGTGAGTTCGTTGAACTCAGTGACTTTTTCTCACCGTGCTGACGTCACCGCAGTTTAGCCCGGCAGGGACCACAGCCTCATTGACCTGCAGTAACTTCGATGAGGTCACTGCTAGTCACGGATGCTGCGCTCACAGCTGCTCATTCCCCGGTGGTTCTCAGCCTGGACGGTCGCACATCTTGGCACCATCCAGGCTGAAAACTATTAATCCTCAGACATGGATTACGTGGAACAGAACGTCAGACAGGTGAGGGATATTGTTGTTTTTTTTTTTTTGCTTTGTTACAAGAGTTGTTGGCTTCAATGGAATGGGTGTTAGGGGAGTACAACTGTGTTTGTTATTTTTAAATAAAAATGGAAAAGTGTATTTTGTTTTGATTTCAAGTAAAAGACTTTATGCTGACTGCATCTTTATTTACCAAATAACTATAGGATTAATAATAGACAGGTGTTTTATACACTGCTCTCCATTACTAAGCCGTGGGCTTGATGTCACCAGAGATTAGAATGGTGACATCAACCCCACAAATATTACTCCACTTGCCACCGCTATAGGGCAAGTGGAAAGAGCCAAAGCTGAATTTACGCATCTTATAGATGTGCATTGTTTGGGCGGCAGCTGCTGGCTGCTATTTTTAGGTTGGCGAGGTCAATATCCATGGCCCCTTACCAGCCTGAGAATACCAGCTCCCAGATGTCTGCTTTAGCTTGGTTGGTTGACAAAAATTGGGGGAAGTCCATTCCATTAAATAATTAAAACAAAAAAAAAGTGTGGGTTCCTCTCTATTTTTGATAACCAGCCTTGCTGAAGCTGACGGCTGCAGCCCACAGTTGTTAGTTTTACCCGGCTGGTTATAAAAAACACAGGGGAACCCACACTTTTTTTTTTAACTCAAATTTTTATTGAGAATAACAAGGCAATTAACATATTTCATTTACATTTTCAATACAGAGTATTTTCCCCCCCTCCCCCTTCAAACAACCCCCTTCGGTCCCAAAGCCCCCCTCCCCCACCCCACAAAGCAGCTCATCTTGTTAATTACTACCATCATTAAAACAATAGAGTATCTAATCCCTCAACCACTCGTATAAGCCACACTTCACATTACTATCCCATAGCAATCCATGGAGACCACATTTTATTGAACGTTTCAGTTTTCCCTTTCTTCTTATAAATCCCTTTTTCTAGTGTCAGGCCCTGTTTTACGTACTGGAGGAATTCTCCTCTTGATGGCGGCTCTTCCCTAATCCAGTTTCTAGCTATCACCTTCCTAGCCATGTACAACAATCTGGCTATAGCTATCTTTAGGTGTTTATCCACCCCAATCTCATCCACGCATCCCAACAAACAGACAACTGGGTCCCTTGGCACCGTACATCCATACGCACCTTCCATACGACTTAAAACTACCACCCAGAAGGCAGCCAACCTCGGACATGTCCACATCATATGGAAAATGTCTGCATCCGTAGACCTACACCTCGGACATTCAGAGTCATTACGCAATCCTGCCTTATATAGCACCATCGGAGACCTATAAACTCTGTGTATCACATGTTGTGAATTCTGTGGCTGAATTCACTCCTGTGGCCACAAGTGGTACTGCAGCTTCTGAGCTTCCTCCCTCAGGTGTTCTGGTGAGCTCGTTAACTGCTTCATTACTTAACTCCGCCTGATGCTGCTATCCTTGCTCCTTGTCAATGTTTCAGTGTTGGATCTGAGCTTCTCCTGATTGTTCCTGTGACCTGCTGCTCTGTATAGCTAAGTGCTTTTTGCTTTTTTGTTGCTTTTTTTCTGTCCAGCTTGTCTTTTGCTTTGCTGGAAGCTCTGAGACGCAAAGGGTGTACCGCCGTGCCGTTAGTTCGGCACGGTGGTTTTTTTTTGCCCCCTTTGCGTGGTTTTGCTTTAGGGTTTTTTGTAGACTGCAAAGTTCGCTTTACTGTCCTCGCTCTGTCCTAGAATATCGGGCCCCACTTTGCTGAATCTATTTCATCCCTACGTTTTGTCTTTTCATCTTACTCACAGTCATTATATGTGGGGGGCTGCCTTTTCCTTTGGGGAATTTCTCTGGGGCAAGTCAGGCCTATTTTTCTATCTTCAGGCTAGCTAGTTTCTTAGGCTGTGCCGAGTTGCCTAGGTAGTTGTTAGGCGCAATCCACAGCCGCTTTTAGTTGTGTTTAGGATAGGATCAGGTGTGCAGTCTACAGAGTTTCCACGTCTCAGAGCTCGTTCTTGTATTTTTGGGTATTTGTCAGATCACTGTGTGCGCTCTGATCGCTAAGCACACTGTGTTTCTGGATTGCCTTCATAACACCTGTCATTAGCAAACATAACAGTACAAGGAGCCAAACTAATGATTCTCAATAGAGGGAAAGAAAAAGTTCTGACATCATTTTTTTTTTTTTTTTCTGCTCTGTGTTCACTTTTTTTTTTTTTCCCCCTAGACATTTGGGTGATTCTGGACACAGGTGTGGACATGGATATTCAGGGTCTGTGCTCTTCAATGGATAATCTCGTTATAAATGTACAAAAAATTCAAGATACTATTGATCAGAAATCTATGTTAGAACCAAGAATTCCTATTCCTGATTTGTTTTTTGGAGATAGAACTAAGTTTCTAAGTTTCAAAAATAATTGTAAGCTATTTCTGGCCTTAAAACCTCATTCTTCTGGTAATCCTATTCAACAGGTTTTGATTATTATTTCTTTTTTGCGCGGCGACCCTCAAGACTGGGCATTTTCTCTTGCGCCAGGAGACCCTGCATTGAGTAGTGTCGATGCGTTTTTCCTGGCGCTCGGATTGCTGTACGATGAGCCTAATTCAGTGGATCAGGCTGAGAAAAATTTGCTGGCTTTGTGCCAGGGTCAGGATGATATAGAAGTATATTGTCAGAAATTTAGGAAATGGTCAGTACTCACTCAGTGGAATGAATCTGCGCTGGCAGCTTTGTTCAGAAAGGGTCTCTCTGAAGCTCTTAAGGATGTCATGGTGGGATTTCCTATGCCTGCTGGTTTGAATGAGTCTTTGTCTTTGGCCATTCAGATCGGTCGACGCTTGCGCGAGCGTAAATCTGTGCACCATTTGGCGGTACTGCCTGAGGTTAAACCTGAGTCTATGCAGTGCGATAGGACTATGACTAGAGTTGAACGGCAGGAATACAGACGTCTGAATGGTCTGTGTTTCTACTGTGGTGATTCCACTCATGCTATTTCTGATTGTCCTAAGCGCACTAAGCGGTCCGCTAGGTCTGCCGTCATTGGTACTGTACAGTCCAAATTCCTTCTGTCCATTACCTTGATATGCTCTTTGTCGTCGTTTTCTGTCATGGCGTTTGTGGATTCGGGCGCTGCCCTGAATCTGATGGATTTGGATTATGCTAAACGTTGTGGGTTTTTCTTGGAGCCTTTGCGGTGTCCTATTCCATTGAGAGGAATTGATGCTACACCTTTGGCCAAGAATAAACCTCAATACTGGGCCCAGCTGACCATGTGCATGGCTCCTGCACATCAGGAAGTTATTCGCTTTCTGGTGTTGCATAATCTGCATGATGTGGTCGTGTTGGGGTTGCCATGGCTACAAACCCATAATCCAGTATTGGATTGGAATTCCATGTCGGTATCCAGCTGGGGTTGTCAGGGGGTACATGGTGATGTTCCATTTTTGTCGATTTCGTCATCCACCCCTTCTGAGGTCCCAGAGTTCTTGTCTGATTATCAGAATGTATTTGAAGAGCCCAAGTCCGATGCTCTACCTCCGCATAGGGATTGTGATTGTGCTATCAATTTGATTCCTGGTAGTAAATTCCCTAAAGGTCGATTATTTAATTTATCCGTGCCCGAACACGCCGCTATGCGCAGTTATGTGAAGGAATCCCTGGAAAAGGGACATATTCGCCCATCGTCATCACCACTGGGAGCAGGGTTCTTCTTTGTAGCCAAGAAGGATCGTTCGCTGAGGCCGTGTATTGATTACCGCCTTCTTAATAAGATCACTGTTAAATTTCAGTATCCCTTGCCATTGTTATCTGACTTGTTTGCTCGGATTAAGGGGGCTAGTTGGTTCACTAAGATAGATCTTCGTGGTGCGTATAATCTGGTGAGAATCAGGCAAGGAGATGAATGGAAAACTGCATTCAATACGCCCGAGGGTCATTTTGAGTATCTAGTGATGCCGTTCGGACTTGCCAATGCTCCATCTGTGTTTCAGTCTTTTATGCATGACATCTTCCGTGAGTATCTGGATAAATTCCTGATTGTTTACTTGGATGACATTTTGATCTTCTCAGATGATTGGGAGTCTCATGTGAAGCAGGTCAGAATGGTTTTTCAGGTCCTGCGTGCTAACTCTTTGTTTGTGAAGGGATCAAAGTGTCTCTTCGGTGTGCAGAAAGTTTCATTTTTGGGGTTCATCTTTACCCCTTCTACTATCGAGATGGATCCAGTTAAGGTCCAAGCCATCCAGGATTGGATTCAGCCGACATCTCTGAAAAGTCTGCAAAAGTTCCTGGGCTTTGCTAATTTTTATCGTCGCTTCATCTGTAATTTTTCTAGCATTGCCAAACCATTGACCGATTTGACCAAGAAGGGTGCTGATTTGGTTAATTGGTCTTCTGCTGCTGTGGAAGCTTTTCAGGAGTTGAAGCGTCGTTTTTGTTCTGCCCCTGTGTTGTGTCAGCCAGATGTTTCTCTTCCGTTCCAGGTCGAGGTTGATGCTTCTGAGATTGGAGCAGGGGCGGTTTTGTCACAGAGAGGTTCTGATTGCTCAGTGATGAAACCATGTGCTTTCTTTTCCAGGAAGTTTTCGCCCGCTGAGCGTAATTATGATGTGGGCAATCGAGAGTTGCTGGCCATGAAGTGGGCATTCGAGGAGTGGCGTCATTGGCTTGAAGGAGCTAAGCATCGCGTGGTGGTATTGACTGATCATAAGAACTTGACTTATCTCGAGTCTGCCAAGCGCTTGAATCCTAGACAGGCCCGTTGGTCGTTATTTTTTGCCCGCTTCGACTTTGTGATTTCGTACCTTCCGGGCTCTAAAAACGTGAAGGCGGATGCTCTGTCTAGGAGTTTTGTGCCCGACTCTCCGGGTTTATCTGAGCCAGCGGGTATCCTCAAGGAAGGAGTCATTGTGTCTGCCATCTCCCCTGATTTGCGGCGGGTGCTGCAAAAATTTCAGGCGAATAAACCTGATCGTTGTCCAGCAGAGAAACTGTTCGTCCCTGATAGGTGGACTAATAAACTTATCTCTGAACTTCATTGTTCGGTGTTGGCTGGTCATCCTGGAATCTTTGGTACTAGAGAGTTAGTGGCTAGATCCTTCTGGTGGCCATCTCTGTCACGGGATGTACGTACTTTTGTGCAGTCCTGTGGGATTTGTGCTAGGGCTAAGCCCTGCTGTTCTCGTGCCAGTGGGTTGCTTTTGCCCTTGCCGGTCCCAAAGAGGCCTTGGACACATATTTCGATGGATTTCATTTCTGACCTTCCCGTTTCTCAAAAGATGTCAGTCATTTGGGTGGTCTGTGATCGCTTTTCTAAAATGGTCCATCTGGTGCCCTTGGCTAAATTGCCTTCCTCCTCTGATTTGGTACCTTTGTTCTTTCAGCATGTGGTTCGGTTGCATGGCATTCCTGAGAATATTGTTTCTGACAGAGGTTCCCAGTTTGTTTCAAGGTTTTGGCGAGCCTTTTGTGGTAGGATGGGCATTGACCTATCCTTTTCCTCGGCTTTCCATCCTCAGACTAATGGCCAGACCGAACGAACCAATCAGACCTTGGAAACATATCTGAGATGTTTTGTTTCTGCAGACCAGGATGATTGGGTGTCCTTTTTGCCGTTGGCTGAGTTCGCCCTTAACCCCTTCATGACCCAGCCTATTTTGACCTTAAAGACCTTGCCGTTTTTTGCAATTCTGACCAGTGTCCCTTCATGAGGTAATAACTCAGGAACGCTTCAATGGATCCTAGCGGTTCTGAGATTGTTTTTTCGTGACATATTGGGCTTCATGTTAGTGGTAAATTTAGGTCAATAAATTCTGTGTTTATTTGTGATAAAAACGGAAATTTGGCGAAAATTTTGAAAATTTCGCAATTTTCACATTTTGAATTTTTATTCTGTTAAACCAGAGAGTTATGTGACACAAAATAGTTAATAAATAACATTTCCCACACGTCTACTTTACATCAGCACAATTTTGGAAACAAAATTTTTTTTTGCTAGGAAGTTATAAGGGTTAAAATTTGACCAGCGATTTCTCATTTTTACAACGAAATTTACAAAACCATTTTTTTTAGGGACCACCTCACATTTGAAGTCAGTTTGAGGGGTCTATATGGCTGAAAATACCCAAAAGTGACGCCATTCTAAAAACTGCACCCCTCAAGGTGCACAAAACCACATTCAAGAAGTTTATTAACCCTTCAGGTGCTTCACAGCAGCAGAAGCAACATGGAAGGAAAAAATGAACATTTAACTTTTTAGTCACAAAAATGATTTTTCAGCAACAATTTTTTTATTTTCCCAATGGTAAAAGGAGAAACTGAACCACGTACGTTGTTGTCCAATTTGTCCTGAGTACGCTGATACCTCATATGTGGGGGTAAACCACTGTTTGGGCGCACGGCAGGGCTTGGAAGGGAAGGAGCGCCATTTGACTTTTTGAATGAAAAATTGGCTGCACTCTTTAGCGGACACCATGTCACATTTGGAGAGCCCCCGTGTGCCTAAAAATTGGAGCTCCCCCACAAGTGACCCCATTTTGGAAACTAGACGCCCCAAGGAACTTATCTAGATGCATAGTGAGCACTTTGAACCCCCAGGTGCTTCACAAATTGATCCGTAAAAATGAAAAAGTACTTTTTTTTTCACAAAAAAATTCTTTTAGCCTCAATTTTTTCATTTTCACATGGACAACAGGATAAAATGGATCCTAAAATTTGTTTGGCAATTTCTCCTGAGTACACCGATACTTCACATGTGGGGGTAAACCACTGTTTGGGCACATGGTAAGGCTCGGAAGGGAAGGAGCGCCATTTGACTTTTTAAATGAAAAATTATCTCCATCGTTAGCGGACACCATGTCGCGTTTGGAGAGACCCTGTGTGCTTAAACATTGGAGCTCCCCCACAAGTGACCCCATTTTGGAAACTGGACCCCCAAGGAACTTATCTAGATGCCTAGTGAGCACTTTAAACCCTCAGGTGCTTCACAAATTGATCCGTAAAAATGAAAAAGTACTTTTTTTTCACAAAAAATTTATTTTCGCCTCAATTTTTTCATTTTCACTTGGGCAATAGGATAAAATGGATCCTAAAATTTGTTGAGCAATTTCTCCCGAGTACGCCGATACCTCATATGTGGGGGTAAACCACTGTTTGGGCACACGGCAGGGCTCGGAAGGGAAGGCGCGCCTTTTAACTTTTTGAATGGAAAATTAGCTCCAATTGTTAGCGGACACCATGTCGCATTTGGAGAGCCCCTGTGTGCCTATGCAATGGAGCTCCCCCACAAGTGACCCCATTTTGGAAACTAGACCCCCCAAGGAACTTATCTAGATGCATACTGAGCACTTTAAACCCCCAGGTGCTTCACAGAAGTTTATAATGCAGAGCCATGAAAATAAAAAATAATTTTTCTTTTCTCAAAAATGATTTTTTAGCCTGGAATTTCCTATTTTGCCAATGGTAATAGGAGAAATTGGACCACAAATGTTGTTGTCCAGTTTGTCCTGAGTATGCAGATACCCCATATGTGGGGGTAAACCACTGTTTGAGCGCACGGCAGGGCTCAGAAGGGAAGGCACGCCATTTGGCTTTTTAAATGGAAAATTATCTCCAATCATTAGCGGACACCATGTCGCGTTTGGAGAGCCCCTGTGTGCCTAAACATTGGAGATCCCCCACAAATTACCCCATTTTGGAAACTAGACCCCCAAAGGAACTAATCTAGATGTGTAGTGAGCACTTTGAACCCTCAAGTGCTTCACAGAAGTTTATAACGCAGAGCCATGAAAATAAAAAAAAAAAATTATTTTCTCAAAAATGAATTTTAGCCCGCAATTTTTTATTTTCCCAAGGGTAACAGGAGAAATTTGACCCCAAAAGTTGTTGTCCAGTTTCTCCTGAGTACGCTGATACCCCATATGTGGGGGTAAACCACTGTTTAGGCACATGCTGGGGCTCGGAAGTGAAGTAGTGACGTTTTGAAATGCAGACTTTGATGGAATGCTCTGTGGGCGTCACGTTGCGTTTGCAGAGCCCCTGATGTGGCTAAACAGTAGAAACCCCCCACAAGTGACCCCATTTTGGAAACTAGACCCCGAAAGGAACTTATCTAGATGTGAGGTGAGCACTTTGAACCCCCAAGTGCTTCACAGAAGTTCATAACACAGAGCAGTGAAAATAATAAATACGTTTTCTTTCCTCAAAAATAATTTTTTAGCCCAGAATTTTTTATTTTCCCAAGGGTTACAGGAGAAATTGGACCACAAAAGTTGTTGTCCAGTTTCTCCTGAGTACGCTGATGCCCCATGTGTGGGGGTAAACCACTGTTTGGGCACACGTGGGAGCTCAGAAGGGAAGTAGTGACTTTTGAAATGCAGACTTTGATGGAATGGGCTGCGGGCGTCACGTTGCGTTTGCAGAGCCCCTGGTGTGCCTAAACAGTAGAAACCCCCCACAAATGACCCCATTTTGGAAACTAGACCCCCCAAGGAACTTATCTAGATATGTGGTGAGCACTTTGAACCCCCAAGTGCTTCACAGACGTTTACAACGCAGAGCCGTGAAAATAAAAAATCATTTTTCTTTCCTCAAAAATGATGTTTTAGCAAGCAATTTTTTATTTTCTCAAGGGTAACAGGAGAAATTGGACCCCAGTAATTGTTGCGCAGTTTGTCCTGAGTATGCTGGTACCCCATATGTGGGGGTAAACCACTGTTTGGGCACACGTCGGGGTTCGGAAGTGAGGGAGCACCATTTGAGTTTTTGAATACAAGATTGGCTGGAATCAATGGTGGCGCCATGTTGCGTTTGGAGACCCCCTGAAGTGCCTAAACAGTGGAAACCCCTCAATTCTACCTCCAACACACCCCTAACCCTTATCCCAACTGTAGCCGTAACCCTAATCACAACCCTAACCCCAACACACCCCTAACCACAACCCTAACCCCAACACACCCCTAACCCTAACCACAACCCTAATTCCAACCCAACTCTAAGGCTATGTGCCAACGTTGCGGATTCGTATGAGATTTTTCAGCATCATTTTTGAAAAATCCGCGGGTAAAAGGCACTGCGTTTTACCTGTGGATTTACCGTGGATTTCCAGTGTTTTTTGTGCGGATTTCACCTGTGGATTCCTATTGAGGAACAGGTGTAAAACGCTGCGGAATCCGCACAAAGAATTGGCATGCTGCGGAAAATACAACGCAGCGTTCCCGCGCGGTATTTTCTGCACCATGGGCACAGCGGATTTGGTTTTCCATATGTTTACATGGTACTGTAAACCTGATGGAACACTGCTGCGGATCCGCAGCGGCCAATCCGCACCGTGTGCACATAGCCTAATTCTAAAGGTATGTGCACACGCTGCGGAAAACGCTGCGGATCCGCAGCAGTTTCCCATGAGTTTACAGTTGAATGTGAACCTATGGGAACCAAAAATCGCTGTACACATGCTGCGGAAAAACTGCACGGAAACGCAGCGGTTTACATTCCGCAGCATGTCACTTCTTTCTGCGGATTCCGCAGCGGTTTTACAACTGCTCCAATAGAAAATCGCAGTTGTAAAACCGCAGTGAAATGCGCAGAAAAACCGCGGTAAATCCACGATAAATCGGCAGCGGTTTAGCACTGTGGATTTTTCAAATCCGCTGCGGAAAAATCCGCATAGGACCAGAATACGTGTGCACATACCGAAACCCTAACCCTACCCCTAACCCTACCCCTAACCCTACCCCTACCCCTAACCCTACCCCTAACCCTAACCCTAGTTCTTACCCCAACCTTAGTGAAAAAAAAAAAAAATTCTTTATTTTTTTTATTGTCCCTATCTATGGGGGTGACAAAGGGGGGGGGTCATTTACTATTTTTTTTATTTTGATCACTGAGATATAACCTATCTCAGTGATCAAAATTCACTCTGGAACGAATCTGCCGGCCGGCAGATTCGGCGGGCGCACTGCACATGCGCCCGCCATTTTGGAAGATGGCGGCGCCCAGGAAAGAAGACGGACGGACCTCGGGCGGCCAGGTAAGTATAAGGGGGGGGAGATCAGGGCACGGGGGGGGCGTCGGAGCACGGGGGGGTGGATCGGATCATGGGGGGGGTGGATCGGAACACGGGAGGGAGGATTGGAGCACGGGGAAGGATTGGAGCACGGGGTGAGGGATCGCTGTGCGGGGGGGGTGGATCGGAGCACGGGGGGGGGTCGCTGTGTGCGGGGGGGGGGGATCGGAGTGCGGGGGGGGTTTGATTGCAGCACAGGGGGTGTGATTGGTGCACGGGGAAGCGGACAGGAGGACGGGGGAGCGGAGCACAGGACGGAGGGGAGCGGACCACAGATCGGGGGGCTGGGGGGCGATCGGAGGGGTGGGGTGGGTGCACATAAGTGTTTCCAGCCATGGCCGATGATATTGCAGCATCGGCCATGGCTGGATTGTAATATTTCACCAGTTTTTTAGGTGAAATATTACAAATCGCTCTGATTGGCAGTTTCACTTTCAACAGCCAATCAGAGCGATCGTAGCCACGAGGGGGTGAAGCCACCCCCCCTGGGCTAAACTACCACTCCCCCTGTCCCTGCAGATCGGGTGAAATGGGAGTTAACCCTTTCACCCGGCCTGCAGGGACGCGATCTTTCCATGACGCATATGCTGCGTCATGGGTCGGAATGGCACCGACTTTCATGACGCAGCGTATGCGTCAAAGGTCGGGAAGGGGTTAATAATCGGGCCAGCTCGGCTACCTTGGTTTCTCCATTTTTTTGCAATTCTGGGTTCCATCCTCGTTTCTCTTCAGGACAGGTTGAGTCTTCGGACTGTCCTGGTGTGGATTCTGTGGTGGATAGGTTGCAGCAGATCTGGACTCAGGTAGTGGACAATTTGATCTTGTCCCAGGAGAAAGCTCAACTTTTCGCTAATCGCAGACGCCGTGTGGGTCCCCGACTTCGTGTTGGGGATCTGGTTTGGTTATCTTCTCGTCATATTCCTATGAAGGCTTCCTCTCCTAAATTTAAACCTCGTTTTATTGGTCCGTATAGGATTTCTGAGGTTCTCAATCCTGTGTCTTTTCGTTTGACCCTCCCAGACTCCTTTTCCATACATAATGTATTCCATAGGTCGTTGTTGCGGAGATAAGTGGCACCTATGGTTCCATCTGTTGAGCCTCCTGCCCCGGTTTTGGTGGAGGGGGAATTGGAGTATATTGTGGAGAAGATTTTGGATTCTCGTGTTTCTAGACGGAAACTCCAGTATCTGGTTAAATGGAAGGGTTATGCTCAGGAAGATAATTCCTGGGTTTTTGCCTCTGATGTTCATGCTTCCGATCTTGTTCGTGCCTTTCATGCGGCTCATCCTGGTCGGCCTGGGGGCTCTGGTGAGGGTTCGGTGACCCCTCCTCAAGGGGGGGGTACTGTTGTGAATTCTGTGGCTGAATTCACTCCTGTGGTCACAAGTGGTACTGCAGCTTCTGAGCTTCCTCCCTCAGGTGTTCTGGTAAGCTCGTTAACTGCTTCATTACTTAACTCCGCCTGATGCTGCTATCCTTGCTCCTTGTCAATGTTTCAGTGTTGGATCTGAGCTTCTCCTGATTGTTCCTGTGACCTGCTGCTCTGTATAGCTAAGTGCTTTTTGCTTTTTTGTTGCTTTTTTTCTGTCCAGCTTGTCTTTTGTTTTGCTGGAAGCTCTGAGACGCAAAGGGTGTACCGCCGTGCCGTTAGTTCGGCACGGTGGGTTTTTTTTGCCCCCTTTGCGTGGTTTTGCTTTAGGGTTTTTTGTAGACTGCAAAGTTCGCTTTACTGTCCTCGCTCTGTCCTAGAATATCGGGCCCCACTTTGCTGAATCTATTTCATCCCTACGTTTTGTCTTTTCATCTTACTCACAGTCATTATATGTGGGGGGCTGCCTTTTCCTTTGGGGAATTTCTCTGGGGCAAGTCAGGCCTATTTTTCTATCTTCAGGCTAGCTAGTTTCTTAGGCTGTGCCGAGTTGCCTAGGTAGTTGTTAGGCGCAATCCACAGCCGCTTTTAGTTGTGTTTAGGATAGGATCAGGTGTGCAGTCTACAGAGTTTCCACGTCTCAGAGCTCGTTCTTGTATTTTTGGGTATTTGTCAGATCACTGTGTGCGCTCTGATCGCTAAGCACACTGTGTTTCTGGATTGCCTTCATAACACCTGTCATTAGCAAACATAACAATCACATAAAGCTGTGACAGTCTATACGGTTCACTCAGCGACAGTTTTGGGATCCATTCGAACACCGACTCCCAAGTCTCGTTATCCATTGGGCCCAGATCTTTCCCATTTAGCGCTCGCCATTATTGGAAACCCCAATAGGAAAGTGTGCAACAGATCCCTGTACAGAGTGGATATGACTCCTCCAGTCGTCCCATCATTACACACATACTCCAATACTATATCCCTTTGAATCCTAATACCTCCGTTCCTACTCTGAGCTCCAAAGGCATGCCTCATCCGCAAATACTGATACTCCCCTGCAGTCCCAAGACCAAATTCCGCCTGCAATTGGGAAAATGATTTCAGTTCACCTTGTTCAATTATTTGATACACATACTGAATCCCTTTGCCCAACCATTCTATCAATACCCCTAATGCCTCAAATTCTTTCAGATTGTTATTATGCCATAACGGCGAGTATCTAGTCAAGTCCGTGATCCCACGTACGTGCCTCAATCTACTCCACAGCTTGCGTATCAACAGCAAAGTCGGGTATAGCTTCCCCAAACTCTCCAAGGATCCATCCTCCAAACATTGCACCACTGGCCTTCTTTTTGTCATCACTTCCATCAACCGCTAACCCACACCTTTTTTTAATTATGGCGCAGAGGGCAGCTGATGAATACTCCCATCAGCAGCCTGCTCTCATTGTTATTAGCGCCAGCAGGTGTAGACTGATGGTGTAGATTGATGGAGTAATAGTCCCATCAGCAGCTGCCTGCTATTGCGGTTATCAGATGAATAACTCTCTGCTAATGTATGACTTCTACAACTTACCAGGCTGTATGGGTCACAGAGACTGGTAAGTGGCCACAGAAGGCCAACATACACTGCTGACGCATCACACCATAAGAGGCACCCCAAATTTTGGTGAAGAAAATAGGGAAAAGAAAAGATTTTTTACTAAAATGAGGGTCTGTGTCACAGTTTGAATTTACGATAGCTTACCTGGGGGGCGGTGGATTGGGGTCACAGGAGACAGGGTTCGTGCTGCAAGAAATCGGCAGCGGTGGGGGCGATGCTGTAGGCCCTGGGTGGGAGGAAGGGGTGTCTCAACGGTGCAAGGCTGTGGGCCCTGGGCTGGATGGAAGGGTGTCAGCAGTGACGCAGAGCGGAGTGCATTGATTTCAGGAAGATGGCTGCCTCCAGCAGCACATATGCAGATTGGGATCTCGGCCGAGTTCTCGCAGCCTCACACCAATTCTTCCGCTGGCTTCCTGCAGCAGGGACCCTGCCTCCTGTGACCCCACGCCACAACTGCTGCCGCCGTGCACCCCCTGTAAGCTATATTCGTACTATAAGACCCACCCCAGTTTTCCTCCACAGCCCCTCATCACCCCCCTCCACACAGCCCCTCATCACCCCCCATTCACACAGCCCCTCATCACCCCCATCCACACGCCCCTCATCACCCCCCTCTCCACACAGCCCCCCCATCACCCCCCTCTCCACACAGCCCCTCATCACCCCCCTCTCCACACAGCCCCCCCATCACCCCCCTCTCCACGCAGCCCCTCATCATTCCCCCTATCAACACAGGCCCTCATCACCCCCCTCTCCACACAGCCCCTCATCACCCTCCTATCCACACAGCCCCTCATCACCCCCCTCTCCACGCAGCCCCTCATCATTCCCCCTATCAACACAGCCCCTCATCACCCTCCTATCCACACAGCCCCTCATTTCCCCTATCAACACAGCCCCTCATCACCCCCCTCTCCACGCAGCCCCTCATCACCCCCCTCTCCACGCAGCCCCCCCATCACCCCCCTCTCCACGCAGCCCCCCCATCACCCCCCTCTCCACGCAGCCCCCCCATCACCCCCCTCTCCACGCAGCCCCTCATCACCCCCCTCATTATCCCCCTTTCTTCACCGCCCCACTCAAGTAACATCCACCCTTTCCTCCAGCACTCACGCCGAGCCCTGTGCCCCCATTCCCACCATTCTGTACACGGCTCCACAGTAGTTCCCTTCTCTCCAGCAGCCTCAGCACAGCGCTGCTTCCTGCTATCGGGTCTTTACCGGATCGGTAGACCCCGCCCCTTCCGGTGGCATCTTACCTCAAAAAATCAACTCCGGTGTAGTGACTACCGACGAGCGATGTCTGGGCCGCTGCTGCGGGTGCTGAGGGAGCTCGGCGGCTCCCGGGAGCCTGGTGGTCAGGGGGCTGCGGAGTGTGGCCCTCCAGCGTTGATCTTGGGGCCCCCGGGCTGTGGAATAAGCGGGCTTATGTTTATGGCGGCGGCTCTGGCGGCTGAGGAGGAAGGAGCTGTGCTGTATCTGTGTCCGGAGCCGCTGCAGACGGTGCCCAGAGCGGGCAGAGTGGCCCGGGATCCCCTCATACTAAAGGTGCCCTTCTGGACAAGGACTGCTTATATAGTCAGCCTCTGAGGTGTTGCTAATAGCAACCAATCAGCGCGCAGCTTTCTTTCTCCCGCTGTAGGTTGGCAGATGAAAGCTGAGCTCTGATTGGTTGCTTTGAGTAATAGCCATTTTCTGTCAGACCTAAACCTGAGGTAATCCTTTCACCGACCACGGTGAGGTGAGGGGCGCTGCTGCTGCCGCCATTGGCAGGTGTCGTGTCGCCCATCCGTACGCGAGACCGGTCCGTATATCGGCAGCGGGTTTCTATCGATGCGGAAAGGAGAGGGGTTTGTTCCCCCTTCGTGTTCTTTTTCGAGAGCCATAACTTTTATTTTTTTCTGTCAGCATGGCCGTACGAGGGCGGCTTTGTTCGCAGAGCGAGTTTTATTTCTGACTGACGCCATTCGTTTCACCATATAATGTACAGAGAAACGGGGGAAAAATCCCAGTGCTGGGAAATGAAGGAAAAATAAAAACCACGATTCCACCTTTTAATGATTTTTTTTTTTTGCATTTGTGCGCTAAAATATGACCTAGCTACATAATTTTTTCATGTCTGGTACAATTATGGTGACACTGAACTCGTACATATATTTTTTTTATTAATATTTTAGAGGTTTTAAAAAAAAAAAAAAAAAAAAAAAATTTAATTATTCCTATGGAGCTGCGTGAGGGATTCAGGGTTTTTTTTTATTCGAGAAAACCTCACGTTGCACTCAGACCAATGTTATTCCATGAGGCGTCTAACCGGCGGCAGAAAATATCGCGGGTATTGGCCGAGACCCGCCAATGCCAGTCTGTGGATGAGAGAAATTTGGACCATTTGTAGGATTTGCACATTTTTTTTTTTTAACGCAGAAATGTCAAAGAAACCAGGACATTGAAGCAAAGAAGTACAAAAAAAATGATGGATAGAATAGATTTCCGGAAGATATAAAATTCCTCCCCTCCCCCCTCACTTTATACTTTATGTCCTTTATATAAAGTCCAGCTTTTTAAGCTTCCGTCGCCTAATAAATAATTGGAAATGACATGGAGTCTACCTAATTTTTGATAACCAGCCCGGGTAAAGCAGACAGCTGCAGACTGATGTTATCAGGCTGAGAAGGCCCCTGGTTATTGGGCCCTTCCCACCCCAGAAGTGGCGCATCACATTACATGCGCCAATTATGATTCTTCGCCTTGACTCTTCCCAATTGCCCTGGCACTTTGGCAGTCGGGGTAATGGTTTTTTGGGGTTGATGTCAGCAGGTGGTGCTGACATCAAGCCTTGGTGTTAATAATGGAGAGACGTCTCAAAACACCCCATTACATACTAACCCAGTATTAAAAAGAAATAAAAAAAAAACAACAACAATCTTCGACCATTTTATTTTTAAGAAAAAAAAATCCAGGGAATCCGACGTAGTCTTCAAATGGAAACTTGAAAGACATAAAAAGAGAGAAATTGAGACAAGACACTCTCCCTTGTTTACCAATTTATTAGAAAACCAAAACATTCCCACTCAGCAAAGTCTATGGTATTCCCACGACGATCCCCAGGATACGACGCCCAAAGGCTATGGAGTCTCGCTGCGCTCCGCGAGCCCAGGCCGCTGTGATGAGAAGTGACGCCGCCAGTTAACACAACTAACGCGTCTCGTGGAGCACAGCGGGACCCGGAATGGCTGCTGCTACAGCCTATAGAGCTTCGTTCTCTCGACGAGAGTCCATAGGTTCGGGGAACGTCGTGAGAATGCCATTGAGTTCGTCGGACCTGCTTAGAAACTTTTCGTTTTATAATAAATTGTGAATGAGAGATAGTGTCTTGTCTTTTATTTCTCTCTTTTTATGTTTTTCAGGTTTCCATTAAAGTGTCAGGGAGTGTTTTTTTTTAATTTATTTACACTAAAGTTTTTTGTGTTTATTTGTTGTTACTGGGTTAATAATGGGGGTGTCTGACAGATACCCCTCCATTACTTACAGTAGGGCTTGATGTCATCCAGCTGCTGACATCAACCCCAAAAACCATTACCCTGATTGCCAAAGCACCAGGGCAGTAGAGAAGATCTGGGGGTTGGTATTTTTAGGCTGGGAAGGGTTCAATAACCATGATCTTTCCCAGCCAGATAACATAAGCTCACAGCCGTCTTCTGTACCTTGGCTGGTTATCAAAACTAGGAGGGGACCTCACTTCATTTTTTTTTCAATTATTAGGTGAAAAGGCTGGACCATAAAGTACATGTGCAAGGCACTGAAGGGTGCCATTTTATAATATGTGGGGGGATTGTGAAATTTGATATCTGCAGAATATTTCTTCTATCAAGCTCTTTTTTTGGGGGGGGAGGGTGGACTTGCCTGCTTCAATTTCCTGGTTTCTTTGAGATGTGTGTGTAAAAATCAGATGCTATATGTATGTGTAATTGCACACGCATGACATAAGTTCAGCCATACGGATTCCCCTTGTCCAGCTTTTCAGGAGCGGAGTCAGATTGATTTTTTTTTTAATTATACAAGAATGTGAGCGATCTGTTAATGAGTGTCGACGGGTTGCCATGACAGCCTGGGATCTACTGAAAGCTCCCATGCCTGCCATCTTGGTATTCCTATGAGGACCAAGAGAAAAAAAATAAAAGGCCAAAAATGTTGAGGGAGGTTTCAGCAAAAAAACAATAAGCGATCAAATGGTATCTATTCAAGACCTCAGCTCACCCCGAAAACAAGAAACGTAATTTATAGGAAAAATTAAAATGTTATGGGTTTTTGAAAAATGGCAGCAAGCAAATTTATTTATTTTTACGAATTTACACTTTTTTTTCACAACTTGAAATATATAATATATCCAAGTTTGGCATTGCCTTAAAGGGAACCTGTCAGCAGGATTGTGCTCGGTAACCTACAGACACTATCAGGTCGGCGCCGTTATACTGATTACAATGATAATCCGTCTTGTGGTTGTTGTTTAATCTTTAGGATTGGTTATCCGAACTTATCCATGTTTGACCCAGAAATCGACCACAAAGACTTTCTTGTTGGCTGGATCCAAGTTCCAGAACAATCTGTATACTAAATGGATCAACGTGCTGATTTTTATTTTTCATTTCCTCGTAGCAAATCCGTTTTGTGTACCCGCCTTCTATGAAGGAGCTTCTCCAGTTCTTCTCTTCGCTCCATTTAACGTCTCCTCCACCTTCCCTCATCCTGGTTGATGGACTTGAACGATACATTCAGCCTACGTGCAGCCTCCATGATGGAGCTCATATCTCCGCCCTGATGTTGGACTCCGTATCCCACCTTCACTGCGGCCTCATAGTGTCTGCAGCACCAAACTACGAAGGAACCGACGGGGCCTTTCTTGCTGTGGAAAGGTATTTCCCGAACCAGTGTGTGGTGTATCACGATCTATCATGTGGAGAAAAGGAGAAAGTGTATAAAGTGAGCTTCATGTCCTCCAGACCGCAGTGGAATATGCACGTTGGGGAAGATGGGGGTGTACGCGTCAGTCCTTGTGACGTACAAGACTTAACTACCAGACTGGCTTCCTAAAATTATCCAGATTAATGACAAGTCCCTCGTGTTAACGTCGAATGGCGTGAAAAAAAAAAAAAGCTTTCCTGATTTCGAAGATCGCTTTCTTCTCCATCTTTTATGACATCTGTCTGTCTTCCCGGTTTCTTAGGTTATCAGGAATTTAGAGACTCCGGTTGAACAGTGCTAAGGGGTTGTACAAACTTGTAAGATTGGAGAACAATGACATCTATTGAATAAAATGAATACATTATCTATACTGTTGCTCCATGGCAAGATATCTTGGGCGATTATTGACGTTCCTGTGGAATGACACTAGGCGTGGACAAGTGAATGCAAGATTTTTGAATATGCCTTTGCAAATTGTCTCTTCGGAGAGGAAGAGGACTAGAACTCTAGTGCCACCTATTGGAAGTATCAATCCTAACAGTCAATGTCGACCCTTTTATCGAGCCTTGTCACATGACTTTAGGATAAAAGCCAAACCAGAATCTCAATTTGCAGACACTGTATTTCGGGGTACTGCCCCTCGTCATTGCAAAGTGGAGATCTGGTTTGGCTGATTGAGAGGTGAGCATTGCGGCTTTAAGTCTCCTCACCTCGACATGCTTAACATGTCACTCTCCGCAAGGAGAAACGATACTTCTTGGCTCCTGAATATGCCTTTGCAATTTATTTTCTAATAGGACTTGGATGCTTTTCCCTCCACACTCTCATCTGCTATGTACAACCTCCTCCCCCTTCCTGCTCTTTTCTCTTGAGGTCATTATACATAGGGTGATTATTGCAATACATGTGATTATATAGTATATGAATGTTGTGATTATCCCCATGCTGTTTTTTTTTCTTACATAGTGAACATTTGGATGCTTTTCCCCCTCTCCACACTCTGCTTTATCATATAAAACCTTTTGCCGCTCCATGTTGCTGTCTCTAAAGTTTTTTTTTTTTAAACACGGCAATGAGTATTGCAAGATTGAACATGTTTTTAGCAATAATTACCGAACTACAGTGTTTTTTTTTTTTTTTTTTAATCATTGATCATATCTTTCACGTAGACATAAAAAAAATATCATTGGTCGTAAGCACGTCCCTTTAAGTTAAAAAAGGGGCAGCACAGCGGCTCAGTGGTTAGCAATCTTCACAAATCAATCGTTTTACATGTAAAAGGTTCTTGAGTGAATACACAATCGTCGACTTCCTACATCATCGATCAATGCAGGTTGCGGGGAATTTATTTGTGTAAAGCTGCGTTGATGGAGGCTTTGAATAGAGCTTTTGACAGCTTTAATGCTTTTCCCCAGACTTGGATGCTTTCTTCCCTCTCCACACTCTGATCTGCCATGTACAACATACAAAAAAAGGTTGCACTCTATCGTGCCAAAACACGTCAAATATGAAATTTGAATAGCAAAATTGCTTTTTGAACATTAGGAAAAAAAAATTTTTTTGAGACGCTTAGCACAGAATTTGGCCAAATAGTGTGAGCCCATCGACCATCGTCAAGGTGGTCTCATTAAAAAACTGATGGGTACCTGACCTCCCTGTCCAAATGTGAACACTTACCGAAGGCTAATGTCTGCATGCTTGGGTGAATGTGGACACCTCTGTCAGCAAGGCCTACATATGGGTTGGCCGGAACCAAGTGTGAATAGATGTAATTAAAAACCAGATGGTGAAGGGAGGAGTGCTCAGTCAGTAAGCTAACATAGAAATGACAGAAAAAAGACTGGCACATCCAAACTATTGTGAATAGGTGCATACCAGGAGCAGCTACCTCCATATACAATATACAAAAAAAGGTAGCACTCTATCGTGCCAAAACACGTCAAATATGAAATACATGAAATTTGAATAGCAAAATTGCTTTTTGAACATTAGGAAAAAAAAAATTTTTTTGAGACGCTTAGCACAGAATTTGGCCAAATAGTGTGAGCCCATCAACCATTGTCAAGGTGGTCTCATTAAAAAACTGATGGGTCCCTGACCTCCCTATCCAAATGTGAACACTTACCAAAGGCTAATGTCTGCATGCTTGGGTGAACATTTTTTCCTAATGTTCAAAAAGCAATTTTGCTATTCAAATTTCATGTATTTCATATTTGATGTGTTTTGGCACGATAGAGTGCAACCTTTTTTTTGTATATTGTATATGGAGGTAGCTGCTCCTGGTATGCACCTATTCACACTAGTTTGGATGTGCCAGTCTTTTTTCTGTCACTGCCATGTACAACAGTCTTCCCCTCCCAGCTACTATCTGTAAAGGGCTTTTAAAACACAGCCCAATCCCTACAGTTCCTCTCATCAGTGTTGTGACCCTTTAGGCTTTTCGCTCATGGCTGTAAGTGGGCTCATTTCCACCTCCAAAGCAGGGCATGAAATTTAGGAAGGACTCAGTTGGGATGACTGTAGAATCCTGCCTCTAGTTACCACGGTAACTCTTGTTTTCCTACTGTTCCGTTGACGGAATGCTGACATCAGTGTCGGTGCTTGTGACTTTATGGTGAATGTCCCGACGGTAACTCGGAGATGAAGCGACTCCTAGTCATCGTTATTCTGCACCTTCTTCATCTGTGCGAGGTTCCAGGTAACTGGGCGGTAAAGCAGGGTTTATAGACATATACTTATTTACTATATGTGCCCATGTACCTGGTGATAGCGATGCTGGAGTTGCCACTTTTGTGGACTAATTTATGGCGTAGTGTAGTGGTTGGTAGTCCATAGTATAGTCTGTTGCTATTGCGGGAGTCTTAGTGTTGGATTTAGTACTTTTTGATGAAGTGTAGTATGGGGGTTGTAGTATACTGTATGGGGGTTAGTACTTTAGGAAAGGAATAGTGATGAGCGAGTATACTTCTTGCTCGGGTTTTCCAAAGCATGCCGACTATTTTGCCGTGCTCGGGGATTTAGTTTGTCGACGCAGCTACATGATTTGTTGCTGCTAGACAGCTTGAATACATGCGGGGATTGCCTGTTTGTTAGGGAATCCCCACATGTATTCAAGCTGTCTAGCAGCCGCAAATCATGCAGCTGCGTCGACATAAACTAAATCCCCGAACACGGCAAAATAGTCGGAGACCAGGAATCCAGTGTGGACTGTAGAGGTCGTTGTCCAATTTATGGTATTCGGGATGAAGAGTACAATAACATGGGAGTTGTTCTCCTTTATATGGGGCTTGGTAGATTTGGTGAGAGTTGTCGAAAACGTGTCACAATTTGACATAACGCGTTAAACCAAAGAAAGCCAACCAATAGGCGATGTAAAATTCTACATGAGTAAAGCAGGACATTATTGTATATACCATGAACTGTCTCCGCAGGGGCCCCGCACAATTCTGCCAATGTAAGCGGCCTGTTTCGGAGATCTGACAAGGGATCTGATGAGGGATTCAAGCCGCCATGGTGGTTTGGATTAGGTAAAAGATCTCAGTATTTCACTCTCCCTCCAAACCCGATGGGAACGTCCCAGATAATTCTTGTATTTTCCTCGTAGTTGTGGCGCTGCTCATACTGCCCGTCATCATCTATTTGCTGTACAGATGCTTCCACCCTCGAACTGTAGCACAACAATTCCTGTAAGTTTTACGCATACAGGCGTGGGTGACAGTGGGCTATCTATGTCTGTGGGGCCGATACTATATAGTGATGATTGGCGTTTGTGACCCGGGGGTGACTGATGAAGGCATTTCTTGTGATAATTAAACTAATTTGACCTTGTAATCTTTTATAGGGAGTCTTATGGCTTTCAGTGAAAAGGTGAGCACTGGATACAGAAAATATGCATGTGGGTATACTGAGTTATGCAAGGTCTGGGGAGGAGAAATTTACTGGACAGTAAGATTTAATCCCTTTTCCCACAGCAATTGCTCAGTTATTTACTGATTTTTTTTTTATTTATTTTTTTTTCTTTCGTACTTAATACCAAATAAGGCTTTTTTTTAATTATTAAATCGGTGAACAGTGGTGATTTTATTTCTTTGTGTGTATATGTGTATATATATGTGTGTGTGTGTATATATGTGTGTGTGTGTATGTATATATATATATATATATATATATATATATATATATATATATATATATATATATATATATATATATATATATATATATATATATATATTAGATGGTGGCCCGATTCCATCGCATCGGATATTCTAGAATATGCATGTCCACGTAGTATATTGCCCAGTCACGTAGTATATCGCCCAGCGCACGTAGTATATTGCCCAGCGCGCGTAGTATATCGCCCAGCCACGTAGTATATTGCCCAGCGCGCGTAGTACACTGTGTTCCAAATTATTATGCAGTTTATATTTTTCTCGGATTTTCCTAAATGGTCGGTGCAGATGACAGTCAGTCTAATAAAAGTCATCACCCGTTAGAGTATACATCGAATTTTATTGAAGAAACCTCCCAATGATAACAGTATAATCTCCAAAATAAATAAAAACTCACAATGCACTGTTCCAAATTATTAGGCACAGTAGAATTTCTATACATTTGATGTTTTAAAGAACTGAAAATGCTCATTTGTGGAATTTGCAGCATTAGGAGGTCACATTCACTGTACAAAAAAGCTATTTAACTCCAAAACCTCCTAACAGGCCAAGTTACATGTTAACATAGGACCCCTTCTTTGATATCACCTTCACAATTCTTGCATCCATTGAACTTGTAAGTTTTTGGGGAGTTTCTGCTTGTATTTCTTTGCCTCCCAGAGCTGCTGTTTTGATGTGACCTGCCTCCCACCCTCATAGATCTTTTGGTTGATGATACTCCAAAGGTTCTCTATCAGGGGAAGATGGTGGCCACACCATGAGTTTATCTCCTTTTATGCCCATAGCAGCCAATGACTCAGAGGTATTCTTTGCAGCATGAAGATGATTTTGCTCCTGAAGGCACGTTTCTGCTTTTTAAACCATGGAAGAAAGTTGTCAGTCAGAAACTCTACATACTTTGCAGAGGTCATTTTCACACCTTCAGGAACCTTAAAGGGCCCTACCAGCCGTTTCCCCATGATTCCGGCCCAAAACGTGACTCCTCCACCTCCTTGCTGATGTCGCAGCCTTGTTGGGACATGGTGGCCATCCACCAACCATCCACTACTCCATCCATCTGGACCATCCAGGGTTGCTTGACATTCATCAGTAAACAAGACTGTTTGGAAATTAGTGTTCATGTATGTCTGGGCCCACTGCAACTGTTTCTGCTTGTGAACACTGTTTAGGGTGGCTGAATATTAGGTTTATGCACCACAGCAAGCCTTTGAAGGATCCTACACCTTGAGGTTCGAGGGACTCCAGAGGCACCAGCAGCTTCAAATAACTGCTGCTTTGTAATGGTATTGTGGCAGCTGCTCTCTTAATCCCATGAATTTGTCTGGCAGAAACCTTCCTCATTATGCCTTTATCTTCATGAACTCTGTCTGTGCTCTGTTTCAGTCACAAATCTCTTCACAGTATGATGATCACTCTTAAGTTTTTGTGGAATATCTAATGTTTTCATACCTTGTCCAAGGCATTGCACTATTTAACGCTTTTCAGCAGCAGAGAGATCCTTTTTAGTTCCTATATTACTTGAAACCTGTGGCCTGCTTAATGTGGAACATAATTTAAATAGTTTTCCTTTAATTAGAATCACCTGGAAAACTAATTATCACATGTGTTTAAGATTGATTTCAGTGAATCATTGAGCCCTGAGACACAATAACATCCATGAGTTTATTTGAAAAACAAAACAATTAAATCTTTATGACACTTAACCCTGCTGTTCTGTTGGTCAAAAATGACCGACTTTGAACTTCAATATTCTTTAAAATATTCAAGATGCGGCTCTGAAACCCGTGGCCGACCGACCCATCCTCATTTAAGTCAATCAACCACAAGTTTCAGAACCGCATCTTGAACACCCCAAAAAATACCAAAGTTCAAAATAGGTCTCCCCAGACCGAACAGAACAGCAGGGTTAAATCCAAGTTGCATAATAATTTGGAATACAGGGTATATTGCCCGGCCACATAGTATATTGCCCGGTCACGTAGTATATTGCCCAGCCACGTAGTATATTGCCCAGCCACGTAGTATATTGCCCAGCCACGTAGTATATTGCCCGGCCACATAGTATATTGCCCAGTCACGTAGTATATTGCCCAGTGACGTAGTATATTGCCCAACCATGTAGTATATTGCCCAGTGACGTAGTATATTGCCCAGCCACGTAGTATATTGCCCAGCCACGTAGTATATTGCCCAACCACGTAGTATATTGCCCAGTGACGTAGTATATTGCCCAACCACGTAGTATATTGCCCAGCCACGTAGTATATTACCCAACCACGTAGTATATTGCCCAGTGACGTAGTATATTGCCCAACCACGTAGTATATTGCCCAGTCACGTAGTATATTGCCCAGCCACGTAGTATATTGCCCAACCACGTAGTATATTGCCCAGTGACGTAGTATATTGCCCAACCACGTAGTATATTGCCCAACCACGTAGTATATTGCCCAGCCACGTAGTATATTGCCCAGCCCACGTAGTATATAGCAATGTGGGCATCATATCCCAGTTAAAAAATACTTATATACTCACCTTCCGTTGGCCCCTGGATCCAGGAAGCGTTTACCGACGCTCCTCGCGCGCTGCGGTCTCGAGTGCATTTCGGTCTCGCGAGATGATGACGTAGCGGTCTCGCGAGACCGCTACGTGATCGTCTCGCGAGATTGCAATGCATGGACCGTTCACCGGAGCGTCGCGAGGAGCGGGAAAGGCGCCGGAAGGTGAGTATATGATGATTTTTTATTTTTCTTATTATTTTTAACATTAGATCTTTTTACTATTGATGCTTAGGCATCAATAGTAAAAACGGAAAGACGGAAGTGACCCTTAGACAATTATAGAGTACTAGATGGCAGCCCGATTCTAAAGAATCGGGAGTCTAGAATCCATATATACTTTATTTATTCAAATGTAAGAATAATACAATTAATAAATAATAGTAAGAAAGAACAAAAATAATAGGCAGTATATGGAGAAAACACCAAACAAAAGTTCAAAATTGGTGTGAAAATGTCACTGAACACTTCACAACTAAATATATATAGTTTTGGTAAATGGTATTATCATTTTTTTGACGAAATTCGGCAGGAGCTTGAAGAGCAACGTCACTGGGCCGCCTCCACGCAGTAGAAACTTGCTGTGAGGTAAAAATTCAAAAATCACACCAAAATGGCGGGCGGAGTGTGTCACAGTACGGCACGTTTCTGATTGGTCGCTCGCAGCAGGCGGCAACCAATCAGACACTGGACACTGTTGACGTCACTTATCTCCGGACATTAGCTCCGCACATTATCTCCGCACATTAGCTCCGGACATTAGCTCCGGACATTAGCTCCGGACAAAGCCACGGAAGTTGGCACAAATTGCAGGAAGTAGTATTCTAGGCAATTATATATTAGATGTAAGTCTATGTATGTGTTTGTGTGTGTGTGTGTGTGTATATATATATATATATATATATATATATATATATATATATATATATATATATACACATATATATATATATATATATTACATTTTTATTTTTTTTTCTTGAATTACTTTTAACCATTTTATAATTTATTTTTTCCGTCCCCCCAGGGGACGTGAACTTGAAGTTACTTCTGTATTGCAATGATTTGTGATTCTTGTGTCCTATAAGGTCTAATATTGTAGGATATAAAGAAGTGTTTCCAAATGGACTTTCGGAGAAGGCATTTTAGTGACCACAAACTGACGTTTCTCATTAATCTCATTGCAGGCTTTTATGATCAAGATTCTACAAGAATCCTACTTTTTTTGTGACCATTTTAAACAAAAGCAATAATAAATCATAGAAAAACGTCATGTTGTTCTTTTTCTGATCTGTTGTTTCTTTGTTTTGTACATTTCCACAAAAGCTGCAATATAACATTCTGGCTGCCTGAAGACACCACTAGAGGGAGCACATGAGCTTATGGCATACTGTGTTATTACTGAGATATTGACTCCCTCTTGTGGTGGCTGCAGGTAACCAGCGTGTGATCTTACCATCCTATACAGGGTGTCATGATCCAGGCCGGGGTTTGTTTCTTGTTATTCTCTCCCCGGTTTGGTCATATGGGGGTTAACCCTCTCTGCCTTGTTCTGTGTGACTATTTCAAGCTGCTGTGGCCTGCAGACCAATGTCAGTGATAGTTCATGCTTCCAGAGCAGCTGACCCCTTGATACCGTGTTTGTCCTCTGCCCGTTTACTTTGTTCCCGTGCCCTCCCTTTCCTGCCTCCCTGCTTGTCTTGGTGTTCGCTCCCTGTTCTTGGACCTTTTGGTATGTGACCCGGCTTGTCTTCTGACCTGTTTTACTGTCTCGTCTCGGTTATAACTGCTCCCGTCTGGCTCTGACTTCTGTCTTGTATTTGACCACGTGCATTGCTGTGACCTCTGGTACTTCTTGTCCTGACAGTTTCTGACTCGGCTCGTCTGACCACTCTTTCGCCACCAGGTGGCGCTTGTGCTGCTGCTCAGTGGTGTTACGCTTTGTGCACGCAACCTCTCTTCCCTCACCAGCATTCCCTGGTGGAGGTTGCGCTATACTGCACTGCAGCAGCATTACACAGGGAATGTACGGTAGATCAGTTTCCGAAAAACGAAGTGCGATAAAAATGAGCACAAAAATCACCTTCAAAACCCAAAATGGTATTTAAGAATGACCACAGACCACTTTCATTTTCACATTTTTTTTTCCCTCCCCCCTCCTAGAGCCATAACTTTTTTTTTTTGTTTTATTTTTCTACCGACACAGGTGAATTAGGGCTTGTTTTATGTAGCATGAACTTTCGGTATGTGAATGACACTATTCATTTTACTAACAATGTACTGAAAACAAGGGAAAAACTTCCAAGTAGAGCAAAATGGTGAAAAAAAAAAAAACGCAGTGCAGTCATCATTTTTTGGGTTTTGTTTTACCGCGTTCATTATGTAGTGAAAATTACCCGGTAATATAAAAATACCCCAGGTTAGATCCCTTACAATGATACCAAACTTGTATGTTCTATTATTATATTAGTGGCTTTAAACCTTTCTCTAACTTGCAAAATTGAACAAAAAAAATTAACTTTCTTAGATCCATGACTTAGCTATGACTGGGCAGTTAACTTACAGGGTTACAGTCTGTTTAGAAAGGATCGTAAAAATCGGAGAGGAGGAGGGGTTTGTCTCTATGTAAAGTCTTGTCTAAAGTCCACTTTAAGGGAGGATATTAGCGAAGGAAATGAGGATGTCGAGTCCATATGGGTCGAAATTCATGGAGGGAAAAATGGTAACAAAATTCTCATTGGGGTCTGTTACAAACCCCCAAATATAACAGAAAGCATGGAAAGTCTACTTCTAAAGCAGATAGATGAAGCTGCAACCCATAATGAGGTCCTGGTTATGGGGGACTTTAACTACCCGGATATTAACTGGGAAACAGAAACCTGTGAAACCCATAAAGGCAACAGGTTTCTGCTAATAACCAAGAAAAATTATCTTTCACAATTGGTGCAGAATCCAACCAGAGGAGCAGCACTTTTAGACCTAATACTATCTAATAGACCTGACAGAATAACAAATCTGCAGGTGGTTGGGCATCTAGGAAATAGCGACCACAATATTGTACAGTTTCACCTGTCTTTCACTAGGGGGACTTGTCAGGGAGTCACAAAAACACTGAACTTTAGGAAGGCAAAGTTTGACCAGCTTAGAGATGCCCTTAATCTGGTAGACTGGGACAATATCCTCAGAAATAAGAATACAGATAATAAATGGGAAATGTTTAAGAACATCCTAAATAGGCAGTGTAAGCGGTTTATACCTTGTGGGAATAAAAGGACTAGAAATAGGAAAAACCCAATGTGGCTAAACAAAGAAGTAAGACAGGCAATTAACAGTAATAAGAAAGCATTTGCACTACTAAAGCAGGATGGCACCATTGAAGCTCTAAAAAACTATAGGGAGAAAAATACTTTAGCTAAAAAACTAATTAAAGCTGCCAAAAAGGAAACAGAGAAGCACATTGCTAAGGAGAGTAAAACTAATCCCAAACTGTTCTTCAACTATATCAATAGTAAAAGAATAAAAACTGAAAATGTAGGCCCCTTAAAAAATAGTGAGGAAAGAATGGTTGTAGATGACGAGGAAAAAGCTAACATATTAAACACCTTCTTCTCCACGGTATTCACGGTGGAAAATGAAATGCTAGGTGAAATCCCAAGAAACAATGAAAACCCTATATTAAGGGTCACCAATCTAACCCAAGAAGAGGTGCGAAATCGGCTAAATAAGATTAAAATAGATAAATCTCCGGGTCCGGATGGCATACACCCACGAGTACTAAGGGAACTAAGTAATGTAATAGATAAACCATTATTTCTTATTTTTAGGGACTCTATAGCGACAGGATCTGTTCCGCAGGACTGGCGCATAGCAAATGTGGTGCCAATATTCAAAAAGGGCTCTAAAAGTGAACCTGGAAATTATAGGCCAGTAAGTCTAACCTCTATTGTTGGTAAAATATTTGAAGGGTTTCTGAGGGATGTTATTCTGGATTATCTCAATGAGAATAACTGTTTAACTCCATATCAGCATGGGTTTATGAGAAATCGCTCCTGTCAAACTAATCTAATCAGTTTTTATGAAGAGGTAAGCTATAGGCTGGACCACGGTGAGTCATTGGACGTGGTATATCTCGATTTTTCCAAAGCGTTTGATACCGTGCCGCACAAGAGGTTGGTACACAAAATGAGAATGCTTGGTCTGGGGGAAAATGTGTGTAAATGGGTTAGTAACTGGCTTAGTGATAGAAAGCAGAGGGTGGTTATAAATGGTATAGTCTCTAACTGGGTCGCTGTGACCAGTGGGGTACCGCAGGGGTCAGTATTGGGACCTGTTCTCTTCAACATATTCATTAATGATCTGGTAGAAGGTTTACACAGTAAAATATCGATATTTGCAGATGATACAAAACTATGTAAAGCAGTTAATACAAGAGAAGATAGTATTCTGCTACAGATGGATCTGGATAAGTTGGAAACTTGGGCTGAAAGGTGGCAGATGAGGTTTAACAATGATAAATGTAAGGTTATACACATGGGAAGAAGGAATCAATATCACCATTACACACTGAACGGGAAACCACTGGGTAAATCTGACAGGGAGAAGGACTTGGGGATCCTAGTTAATGATAAACTTACCTGGAGCAGCCAGTGCCAGGCAGCAGCTGCCAAGGCAAACAGGATCATGGGGTGCATTAAAAGAGGTCTGGATACACATGATGAGAGCATTATACTGCCTCTGTTCAAATCCCTAGTTAGACCGCACATGGAGTACTGTGTCCAGTTTTGGGCACCGGTGCTCATGAAGGATATAATGGAACTAGAGAGAGTACAAAGGAGGGCAACAAAATTAATAAATGGGATGGGAGAACTACAATACCCAGATAGATTAGCGAAATTAGGATTATTTAGTCTAGAAAAAAGACGACTGAGGGGCGATCTAATAACCATGTATAAGTATATAAGGGGACAATACAAATATCTCGCTGAGGATCTGTTTATACCAAGGAAGGTGACGGGCACAAGGGGGCATTCTTTGCGTCTGGAGGAGAGAAGGTTTTTCCACCAACATAGAAGAGGATTCTTTACTGTTAGGGCAGTGAGAATCTGGAATTGCTTGCCTGAGGAGGTGGTGATGGCGAACTCAGTCAAGGGGTTCAAGAGAGGCCTGGATGTCTTCCTGGAGCAGAACAATATTGTATCATACAAGTATTAGGTTCTGTAGAAGGACGTAGATCTGGGGATTTATTATGATGGAATATAGGCTGAACTGGATGGACAAATGTCTTTTTTCGGCCTTACTAACTATGTTACTATGTTACTATCCATAGCTTTTTTATTTTTCCATCTATGGAGCTGTGTGTTTGTTGTTGTTTTTTGCATGCCAAGGTGCACCTTTTAGTGGTCATTTTGATTGCTTTTTTATTGCATTTATCATTGGAGAGACTGAAAAACAGCCATTTTCTTGTTTTTTCACAATGTTTAGTGGGGTTAATTATATATTTTCATAAATCGAATTTTTAAGTATTATGCATATTTTTATGATTTTTATTTTATTTTGCTAACTGGGAAAAGGGGACATTTCAAATATTTATGATTTTTTTAATATATATTTTTAAAAGATTTCTATATGATGTAACACAATGTTATGTAACAGGAAGGGCTTAATACTTTTGGTGATCTTATCCCCTTATGTTTATTGCCCGGTGAACCAGTAAAACCAGTATTTGCGGTGGTGATTCACTCCTGTGTATGACCTATATAGACATGATTTAGTGCCCTGTAATTACAGCCTAATATGGGAGTTTATATTGTTGTAATATATATCCTATATATGTTCTGTTGTCACGCAGACCTATGAATTTTTTTATACATACCGTATTTTTCGGACTACAAGACGCACTTTTTCTCTCCCAAAAAGGGGAGAAAATGGAGGATGCGTATTATAGTCGTAATGCAGGCTTACCGACAGTGGTGTGGTGGCGGCGGCAGAGGTGCGGGAATGATGAGTGGTATGGCGTGAGCAGGGTCCCTTCCATAGGTGAGGTGACGCAGCAGCCCGGGATCCAATGTGAGCAGCAGAGCAGGGTTAATCACCGGTGTCTCGGTGGCGGCGGCCATCTTCCTGAGGCCGCTCGTGCGCAGATGGAGTGCTCTGCTTCCCGGGGCTTCAGGAAAATGGCCGCGGGAGGCAGTGCGAGCGCAGATGGAGATCACGGTGGCCATTTTCCTGAAGCCGATTTCGCAGATTTAGATCTCGGCTTCAGGAAAATGTCCGCCGCGGCCTCCTGCGGCCATTTTCCTGAAGCCCCGGGAAGCAGAGCACTTCATCTGCACACGCGTGGCCTCAGGAAGATGGCCGCCGCCACGAGACACCGGTGATTAACCCGGCTCTGCTGCTCACATTTGATACCGGGCCGCTGCGTCACCTCACCTGTGGAAGGGACCCTGCTCACGCCATACCGCTCATTATCCCCGCACCTCTGCCATCCTCACACCACTGCTGCAACCCCCCCATGGACACCAGGCCGTGGCGTCGCCCACCTGAGCAGGAAGGGACCCTGCTCAGGTGCACTCCGTACCGCATCACCCCGCCTCTGCCGACACCATGCCTCCTGTGACCCTGCTCTGCCACCGCCAGCCCTCAGGTAAGATACTGTAAATTCGAACAATAAGAAGGACCCCCTTTTTATAAAAAAAATCTTTTTTTCTGCAATTTTCACCCCAAATTTGGGGTGCGTCTTATGGTCCGGTGCGTCTTATAGTCTGAAAAATACGGTATATTATTGTAAGCTTCGATCCTAAATTAAATCCTAAAAGGGTATTCCTACAAGTTGACAGTTCACCGGACACCGGTATGTTAAGAGGCCTCCACCGATAAAGTAGCGGACCGTTTGGATTTTAAGGATTTTGTGACTAAACTGAGGCGTGGAATCTAAGGGATCTCCTTTAATCCTTATATAGCAGAAGGTAGCCACCATAACCATCTGGTAGACAATGCTGTTCCACTATGTAATGTCAGAAAGGCCAGGGCTGGGTGGAGAGCAAACTACCAGCCCTTTGTATATAAAACTTCACCAATTTATTTGTACAGCTTAGAAGATTAATAATGGATTAAGGCAAAAACCAACACATTTCTGACATAGATCTGTCCTTAGTCATTGTAGCCAAGTGTGGAGAGTACCAAGATCGGTTGACATGTAAGTGGTCAGGGCAGGCGGCAGACAAAAAAATGCAATTCTTCTATTGTATTTTGTTTCTATAGCGTTCCTTGCGCAGTAAAAATGACCTGGTAACATGATTCTCCAGGTCAGGGCGGTTTTTGCAATTTTCGGAGACCCTTAAAACTTTTTTTTTCAATTCTTCCTTCAATGGAGCTGTGTGAGGGCTTGTTTGTTTTTGTATGGCAAGCTTTTATTTTTTTTATACTATTTTGTAACTTAAAAAAAAAGAAAAAGAAAAGGGTTTTATTGAGTTTTTAAAGATACACAGACAGGAATAAAGTTGACAGTATGGCAAGAACTGTGCACAGTTTTCTTAGCTGCAAGGCTCACAAAATTGGTGGGATTTCCGAGCAGTAAAGTAAGGTAATAATTTGGCATTACGTTGAGGATCCCAAGATATCTATAATGGACAACATAGTAAACATTGGACCGCGTCTTTCGATCCTGCTAAGGTTTAAGTAAGATAAGGTGGAAATGATTCTTGAAGGACGACCACGGAATCCAGAGTCTAGTCCACCATAATGGACTCCATGATCCAATTCATTAATCGTCTCCCTAAAGGAGGGCACTATGATTGATTTCCAATGGGTAAGAAAGTAGCATAATTTCCCCCTTTTCTCTAAGGAAATTGGGACAAGAAAAAAGCGTGACCTGAGAAGTCAATGTCTAATACTTTGTCATTTGGTGTACGTCAATTTGTGGATTTGAAGTCAATCCGACTCAGGAGGACCTGTCCCACAGGGTTATTAAAGATTGTGTGTCAGTGATAAGAAATCAGTAATTAATGGTCTACTCTTGGGAGGAACCATTGCAATAACCTAATTGTGTGGGAGAGAAGTTTTGATTTCAACTTGTGTGTACTCTGCATCCAATAATCTTCTTAGGAGGACTCGATAATAATAGAGTTAGAGGTCTGGAATGCCTAAACCCCACTTATTAAGTTTAGCTCTGGTTACAGTGGCGTAACCCTTGAAAATAAGATTTTAATTCCTAAATGGCACAGTTTGAAAGAGATATGGGGTGTAGGGGTTCACGCTCTTGGGTAGCTGCTTGGGTACATGTAGCACAGCATTTTATTTCAAAATAGCATGTACTTTATTGTCCATCATAAACTTTACAGTTCCAAAATGAAAGCAAAACCTCAAGATTTTAGCATAATAAGCAAATAAATATCAGTAGTGCATGAAAATTATATAGGGTGCTTAGTTAACATAATTTTGATCAAAGAAACGTATAAGCCACCACGTCACAGTGACCTTATTCGAGATGTTCCTAACCTCTAGTATTAAACCTTACCATTTGTCAAGTGACGTATATGTAGATAAGGGCTGAGAAGGACTGAGACTCTGCTAATGGATGCCCAGGCATGGGGAACTGCATGCACACCAACTTAGCCTTTATCCACATGTACGTCACTTGACAACTGGAAAGGTTTTACTACTAGAGGTTAGGATCATCTCGAATAAGGTCACTATGACGTGGTGGCTTATACGCTTCTTTGATCAAAATTAAGATAACTAAGCACCCTATATAATTTTCATGCACTATTGCTATTTATTTAGTGCAGGGTATTTGCTTATTATGTTTTTATCTTGGGTTCGGTTTGTTTAGTGGCCAGTGTGAACATGCGCCTGTACCCTGCAACTCCAACTTATATTCCATTTTTTTGCTTCCAAAAAGAAAACAGGTCATGCTTGAGAAAGACCTTTTGGTCAAAACGTTGCTGTGACATGGCTTAATAAATTTCTTTTTTGGATTACTACACCCGGAGGGAGCGCTGGTTCTTTACTCATCTTTGGACTATGTGGAATATCCAGCAAGGTTCTCTGGATTCGGACCAGGCGCCCCAATAAGTGAGTGCTGTCAGTCTCTTTCTTTATCTTGAACTGGATAACCGAAACAGTCCTTTCGTTCAGGCTGAATGAAACATAAAGGTAGCAGTCTCGTCAAACTCTATATTCCCAGCAGCCGCTCATACTTGTATTAAATGTGTTCACCAAACAAACACCTCTCTGTTTGGCTCCAGCAGCTCTGTCTTTCTCCAGTCTTGGCACACTCCAACTCCACACTGCTGGGCTAACCTAGCTGCTGCTAATTGGCCCCGGACTGGATCATAGAATCGGCACTTCCCAGCCAGATTCTTTTGGTTATTCAAAAAACCCGGTCTCAAAATCCAGTCACATTAAACCCTAGTAGCCTAATTTTACTGGTACAGCTTACATTACCGACACATATCTACCATCCAGAATCATACCTCCTGCTTTCATACAAGGGGTCAAGGCGGGATGTCCATTTTTATGGTATACATTCGACCGAACCAAGAGAACTGGGATTAATCGTAAACTTTCAGATTCTGAAGATTTCCTTGCAGTTTCATAAAACCCCTATCCTATGACTGCAGTTTGTTTTTAAACAAAACAACCCCCAAACTTTTCTTTTGTCACCCTCATTGGGTCCAGTACTGCATCTCCGCCACTGCTACTGTTGTCTGTTATTGTCTACAGCGCTGCTGACATCACTTTGACAGTGCTGCAGTCAATCAGCAGTTTGCGCCGCCGATTTGGGCACAGCCGTGGAGACCACTCATTCACTGCAGTGCTGATGATGTGACATAAGCAGCACCACTGGACGTGGCAGCGGAAACTCCGCGCTGGATCTGGGAGGGCAAGTCAAACACAGTTTGTTTTAAACTATTTCCGAGAAACATGGTTTTTATTTATTTAATTCTATTCTGGAAAAGTGGAAATTTAAACTTTTATATTTGTTTTTTAAACATTTTTTTAGACCCTTTTAGTGACTTGGATCTGTAGAACAAAATTTCTGATCTCCTGTGAAGCCCAGCCATTGTCTGAGCTTCCTTCTACCGTCAGTGCAATGCTCTTTTAAATGTATCCCACAACCCGGGTACCACACTTGAACATTGTCATCTGTAACATGTCAAAAGTGTCATGTGCACATGTTGCCTTCTCCAGCACAAGGAATCTTGATATGCCACACCAGTGTAATGGGTTCCATATCGACCCATCACCAACATTCAGCGCACCCATCAACAACTGGATTTCTCACTGATTCATTTTTTTATCATCATATATTAGAGAGCGGCAACAAAGATTGTCTATCCTGTGGGGGAGCCGTAAGCGGACAACTCGCTGATTGGAGCTTGGACTGTGTAATGCTTCGTTTCACCTGCGGGGGTGCTGTAGGGAAATTGAACACTTGCAGATCATAACTGATTTGTGAGGGTGCCAGCTTGTGGTGTACTTTATTATAGGGGGGTTCAGGGTCATGTTTAGATCATGTCACGATCACTTGCCCGTCTGGCTCTATCAGTTAATATGAACTGCTGATGTGGACAAACCCTTTAAGTGCGCTTAGGTACTGTTGTTCTTTGGGTTGTATTCACACAAAGTGGTTGAGACACAGTTGTCTGCACGCCCCACCTTACAGTATCCCGCCAGAACCAGGGATGCCGTCAAGAGGTGGTTCACAGGGCTCCCATCTGGTGGCAGAAGATTACTAATGTGGTTGCTGGACTGGGTCTTGTGTATTGATTAAGGCTTGGAAAATTGTGGTAAATCCACATATATTTGGGACGCAGTTGTCTGCACACCCCACCATACAGTATCCCACCAGAACCAGGGATGCGGTCAAGAGGTGGTTCACATGGCTCCCATCTGGTGGCAGAAGATTATTAATGTGGTTGCTGGATCAGGTCTTGTGCATTGATTAACGCTTGGAAAATTGTGGTAAATCTATATATATTTGGGACGCAGTTGTATGCACACCCCACCATAATGCATCCCACCAGAGCCAGGAATACCGTCAGGCAAGAGGTGGTTAACAGGGCTCCCTGTTGTGAATTCTGTTGTCGGGTTCCCTCCTGTGGTCATGAATGGTACTTCGGCTGGTTCTGTCCATGGACTTCCTCTGGTGGGTGTTTCTGAGTTTCACAGGTGACGAGGTTAATTCGTTAGCTGCTGCTCTATTTAACTCCACTTAGATCTTTGCTCCATGCCACCTGTCAATGTTCCAGTATTGGTCTAGTTCACTCCTGGATCGTTCTTGTGACCTGTCTTCCCATCAGAAGCTAAGTTCCAGCTTGTATTTCTTTGGTTTGCTATTTTTCTGTCCAGCTTGCTATTTAATTTGTTGTCTTGCTTGCTGGAAGCTCTGGGACGCAGAGGGAGCGCCTCCGCACCGTGAGTCAGTGCGGAGGGTCTTTTTGCGCCCTCTGCGTGGTCTTTTTGTAGGTTTTTGTGCTGACCGCAAAGTAACCTTTCCTATCCTCGGTCTGTTCAGTAAGTCGGGCCTCACTTTGCTAAATCTATTTAATCTCTGTGTTTGTATTTTCATCTTTACTCACAGTCATTATATGTGGGGGGCTGCCTTTTCCTTTGGGGAATTTCTCTGAGGCAAGGTAGGCTTTATTTTTCTATCTTCAGGGCTAGCTAGTTTCTTAGGCTGTGCAGAGTTGCATAGGGAGCGTTAGGCGCAATCCACGGCTATTTCTAGTGTGTTTGATAGGTTTAGGGATTGCGGTCAGCAGAGTTCCCACGTCCCAGAGCTCGTCCTTATTATCAGTAACTATCAGGTCATTCCGTGTGCTCTTAACCACCAGGTCCATTATTGTACTGACCACCAGGTCATAACAGTACAGGTGGCCCAAAGTACTAATGCATCTCAATAGAGGGATAAGAGAAGTTCTGAGACCATTTTTTTTTCTTTGCAGTGTGTTTTGTCTCTATTTTCCCCTTTACCTCTGGGTGGTTCAGGACACTGGTGTAAACATGGACATTCAAGGTCTGTCCTCTTGGATGGATAATCTCACTACAAGGATACAAAACATTCAAGATTTTGTGGTTCAGAATCCGATGTCAGAGCCTAGGATTCCAATTCCTGATTTGTTTTTTGGTGATAGATCTAAGTTCTTGAATTTCAAAAATAATTGTAAATTGTTTCTTGCCTTGAAACCTCGCTCCTCAGGTGACCCTGTTCAACAAGTAAAGATCATTATTTCTTTGTTACGTGGTGACCCTCAAGACTGGGCATTTTCCCTTGCGCCAGGAGATCCGGCATTGTGTGATGTTGATGCGTTTTTCCTGGCGCTTGGATTGCTTTATGACGAACCTAATTCAGTGGATCAGGCAGAGAAAATCTTGCTGGCTCTGTGTCAGGGTCAGGATGAAGCGGAGATATATTGTCAGAAGTTTAGAAAGTGGTCTGTGCTCACTCAGTGGAATGAATGTGCCCTGGCAGCAATCTTCAGAAAGGGTCTCTCTGAAGCCCTTAAGGATGTCATGGTGGGGTTTCCCATGCCTGCTGGTCTGAATGAGTCTATGTCCTTGGCCATTCAGATCGATCGACGCTTGCGCGAGCGTAAAGCTGTGCACCATTTGGCGGTACTATCTGAGCATGGGCCTGAGCCTATGCAATGTGATAGGACTTTGACCAGAGCTGAACGGCAAGAACACAGACGTCGGAATGGGCTATGTTTTTACTGTGGTGATTCCACTCATGCTATCTCCGATTGTCCTAAGCGCACTAAGCGGTTCGCTAGGTCTGCCACCATTGGTACGGTACAGTCTAAATTTCTATTGTCTGTTACTCTGATTTGCTCTTTGTCATCCTATTCTGTTATGGCATTTGTGGATTCAGGCGCTGACCTGAATTTGATGGACTTGGCGTATGCTAGGCGCTGTGGTTTTTTCTTGGAGCCCTTGCAGTATCCTATTCCATTGAGAGGAATTGATGCTACGCCTTTGGCCAAGAATAAGCCTCAGTATTGGACCCAATTGACCATGTGCATGGCTCCTGCACATCAGGAGGATATCCGCTTTCTGGTGTTGCATAATCTGCATGATGTGGTCGTTTTGGGGTTGCCATGGCTACAGGTTCATAATCCAGTATTGGACTGGAAATCTATGTCTGTGTCCAGCTGGGGTTGCCAGGGGGTACATGGTGATGTTCCATTTTTGTCTATTTCGTCTTCCACTCCTTCTGAAGGTCCAGAGTTTTTGTCGGATTATCGGGATGTATTTGATGAGCCCAAAGCCAGTGCCCTACCTCCTCATAGGGATTGCGATTGTGCAATTAATTTGATTCCTGGTAGTAAGTTTCCTAAGGGCCGATTGTTCAATTTATCTGTGCCAGAACACGCCGCTATGCGGAGTTATATAAAGGAATCCTTGGAGAAAGGCCATATTCGCCCGTCGTCATCACCGTTAGGAGCAGGGTTCTTTTTTGTGGCCAAGAAGGATGGTTCTTTGAGACCTTGTATTGATTACCGCCTTCTTAATAAAATTACAGTCAAATTTCAGTATCCTTTGCCGTTGCTGTCTGATTTGTTTGCTCGTATTAAAGGGGCTAGTTGGTTCACCAAGATAGATCTTCGAGGGGCGTATAATCTTGTGCGTATTAAACAAGGCGATGAATGGAAAACAGCATTTAATACGCCCGAGGGCCATTTTGAGTACCTGGTTATGCCATTCGGGCTTTCCAATGCTCCATCAGTATTTCAGTCCTTTATGCATGACATCTTCCGAGAGTACCTGGATAAATTCCTGATTGTGTATTTGGATGATATTTTGGTATTTTCGGATGATTGGGAGTCTCATGTGAAGCAGGTCAGAATGGTGTTCCAGGTCCTTCGTGCGAATTCCTTGTTTGTGAAGGGGTCAAAGTGTCTCTTTGGAGTTCAGAAGGTTTCATTTTTGGGGTTCATTTTTTCCCCTTCTACTATCGAGATGGACCCTGTTAAAGTCCAGGCCATTTACGATTGGACTCAGCCGACATCTGTGAAGAGCCTGCAAAAGTTCCTGGGCTTTGCTAATTTTTATCGGCGCTTCATCGCTAATTTTTCTACTGTTGCTAAACCGTTGACTGATTTGACCAAGAAGGGTGCTGATGTGGTCAATTGGTCTTCTGCGGCTGTAGAGGCTTTTCAGGAGTTGAAGCGTCGTTTTTCTTCTGCCCCTGTGTTGTGCCAGCCAGATGTTTCGCTTCCGTTTCAGGTTGAGGTTGATGCTTCTGAGATTGGAGCAGGGGCTGTTTTGTCGCAAAGAAGTTCTGATGGCTCGGTGATGAAGCCATGTGCTTTCTTTTCTAGAAAGTTTTCGCCTGCTGAGCGTAACTATGATGTTGGTAATCGTGAATTGTTGGCCATGAAGTGGGCATTCGAGGAGTGGTGTCATTGGCTTGAAGGAGCCAAGCATCGCGTGGTGGTCTTGACAGATCACAAGAATTTGACTTACCTTGAGTCTGCCAAACGGTTGAATCCGAGACAGGCTCGATGGTCGTTATTTTTCTCCCGTTTTGATTTTGTGGTTTTCTACCTTCCGGGCTCTAAGAATGTGAAGGCTGATGCCCTGTCAAGGAGTTTTGTGCCTGACTCTCCGGGTGTTCCTGAGCCGGCGGGTATTCTTAAAGAGGGGGTAATTTTTTCTGCCATCTCCCCTGATTTGCGGCGGGTGCTGCAAAAATTTCAGGCTGATAGACCTGACCGTTGCCCAGCGGAGAAACTGTTTGTCCCTGATAGATGGACTAGTAGAGTTATCTCTGAGATTCATTGTTCAGTGTTGTCTGGGCATCCTGGAATCTTTGGTACCAGAGATTTGGTGGCTAGATCCTTTTGGTGGGCGTCTTTGTCGCGGGATGTGCGTTCTTTTGTGCAGTCCTGTGGGACTTGTGCTCGGGCTAAGCCCTGCTGTTCTCGTGCCAGTGGGTTGCTTTTGCCCTTGCCGGTCCCGAAGAGGCCCTGGACGCATATTTCTATGGATTTTATTTCGGATCTCCCCGTCTCTCAAAAGATGTCGGTCATTTGGGTGGTTTGTGATCGCTTTTCTAAGATGGTCCATTTGGTACCTTTGTCTATATTGCCTTCCTCCTCTGATTTGGTGCCATTATTTTTCCATCATATGGTTCGTTTACATGGTATCCCGGAGAACATCGTTTCTGACAGAGGTTCCCAGTTTGTTTCAAGGTTTTGGCGATCCTTTTGTGCTAGGATGGGCATTGATTTGTCTTTTTCCTCGGCTTTCCATCCTCAGACAAATGGCCAAACCGAACGAACTAATCAAACTTTGGAAACATATCTGAGATGCTTTGTTTCTGCTGATCAGGATGATTGGGTGTCCTTTTTGCCGTTGGCTGAGTTCGCCCTTAATAATCGGGCCAGCTCGGCTACTTTGGTTTCGCCGTTTTTCTGCAATTCTGGTTTCCATCCTCGTTTCTCTTCAGGGCAGGTTGAGTCTTCAGACTGTCCTGGTGTAGATACTGTGGTGGATAGGTTGCAGCAGATTTGGACTCATGTGGTGGACAATTTGACATTGTCCCAGGAGAAGGCTCAACGTTTCGCTAACCGCCGGCGCTGTGTGGGTCCCCGACTTCGTGTTGGGGATTTGGTTTGGTTGTCGTCTCGTTATGTTCCTATGAAGGTTTCCTCCCCTAAGTTTAAGCCTCGTTTCATTGGTCCGTATAAGATTTCTGAGGTTATCAATCCTGTGTCATTTCGTTTGGCCCTTCCTGCTTCTTTTGCCATCCATAATGTGTTCCATAGGTCGTTATTGCGGAGATACGTGGCGCCTGTGGTTCCATCCGTTGATCCTCCTGCCCCGGTGTTAGTTGAGGGGGAGTTGGAGTATGTGGTGGAGAAGATTTTGGATTCTCGTGTTTCGAGACGGAAACTCCAGTACCTGGTCAAGTGGAAGAGTTATGGTCAGGAAGATAATTCCTGGGTTTTTGCCTCTGATGTTCATGCTGCCGATCTGGTTCGTGCCTTTCATTTGGCTCATCCTGGTCAGCCTGGGGGCTCTGGTGAGGGTTCGGTGACCCCTCCTCAAGGGGGGGGGTACTGTTGTGAATTCTGTTGTCGGGCTCCCTCCTGTGGTCATGAATGGTACTTCGGCTGGTTCTATCCATGGACTTCCTCTGGTGGGTGTTTCTGAGTTTCCTTCCACAGGTGACGAGGTTAATTCATTAGCTGCTGCTCTATTTAACTCCACTTAGATCTTTGCTCCATGCCACCTGTCAATGTTCCAGTATTGGTCTAGTTCACTCCTGGATCGTTCTTGTGACCTGTCTTCCCATCAGAAGCTAAGTTCCAGCTTGTATTTCTTTGGTTTGCTATTTTTCTGTCCAGCTTGCTATTTAATTTGTTGTCTTGCTTGCTGGTAGCTCTGGGACGCAGAGGGAGCGCCTCCGCACCGTGAGTCAGTGCGGAGGGTCTTTTTGCGCCCTCTGCGTGGTCTTTTTGTAGGTTTTTGTGCTGACCGCAAAGTAACCTTTCCTATCCTCGGTCTGTTCAGTAAGTCGGGCCTCACTTTGCTAAATCTATTTAATCTCTGTGTTTGTATTTTCATCTTTACTCACAGTCATTATATGTGGGGGGCTGCCTTTTCCTTTGGGGAATTTCTCTGAGGCAAGGTAGGCTTTATTTTTCTATCTTCAGGGCTAGCTAGTTTCTTAGGCTGTGCAGAGTTGCATAGGGAGCGTTAGGCGCAATCCACGGCTATTTCTAGTGTGTTTGATAGGTTTAGGGATTGCGGTCAGCAGAGTTCCCACGTCCCAGAGCTCGTCCTTATTATCAGTAACTATCAGGTCATTCCGTGTGCTCTTAACCACCAGGTCCATTATTGTACTGACCACCAGGTCATAACAGTACAGGTGGCCCAAAGTACTAATGCATCTCAATAGAGGGATAAGAGAAGTTCTGAGACCATTTTTTTTTCTTTGCAGTGTGTTTTGTCTCTATTTTCCCCTTTACCTCTGGGTGGTTCAGGACACTGGTGTAAACATGGACATTCAAGGTCTGTCCTCTTGGATGGATAATCTCACTACAAGGATACAAAACATTCAAGATTTTGTGGTTCAGAATCCGATGTCAGAGCCTAGGATTCCAATTCCTGATTTGTTTTTTGGTGATAGATCTAAGTTCTTGAATTTCAAAAATAATTGTAAATTGTTTCTTGCCTTGAAACCTCGCTCCTCAGGTGACCCTGTTCAACAAGTAAAGATCATTATTTCTTTGTTACGTGGTGACCCTCAAGACTGGGCATTTTCCCTTGCGCCAGGAGATCCGACATTGTGTGATGTTGATGCGTTTTTCCTGGCGCTTGGATTGCTTTATGACGAACCTAATTCAGTGGATCAGGCAGAGAAAATCTTGCTGGCTCTGTGTCAGGGTCAGGATGAAGCGGAGATATATTGTCAGAAGTTTAGAAAGTGGTCTGTGCTCACTCAGTGGAATGAATGTGCCCTGGCAGCAATCTTCAGAAAGGGTCTCTCTGAAGCCCTTAAGGATGTCATGGTGGAGTTTCCCATGCCTGCTGGTCTGAATGAGTCTATGTCCTTGGCCATTCAGATCGATCGACGCTTGCGCGAGCGTAAAGCTGTGCACCATTTGGCGGTACTATCTGAGCATGGGCCTGAGCCTATGCAATGTGATAGGACTTTGACCAGAGCTGAACGGCAAGAACACAGACGTCGGAATGGGCTATGTTTTTACTGTGGTGATTCCACTCATGCTATCTCCGATTGTCCTAAGCGCACTAAGCGGTTCGCTAGGTCTGCCACCATTGGTACGGTACAGTCTAAATTTCTATTGTCTGTTACTCTGATTTGCTCTTTGTCATCCTATTCTGTTATGGCATTTGTGGATTCAGGCGCTGCCCTGAATTTGATGGACTTGGCGTATGCTAGGCGCTGTGGTTTTTTCTTGGAGCCCTTGCAGTATCCTATTCCATTGAGAGGAATTGATGCTACGCCTTTGGCCAAGAATAAGCCTCAGTATTGGACCCAATTGACCATGTGCATGGCTCCTGCACATCAGGAGGATATCCGCTTTCTGGTGTTGCATAATCTGCATGATGTGGTCGTTTTGGGGTTGCCATGGCTACAGGTTCATAATCCAGTATTGGACTGGAAATCTATGTCTGTGTCCAGCTGGGGTTGCCAGGGGGTACATGGTGATGTTCCATTTTTGTCTATTTCATCTTCCACTCCTTCTGAAGGTCCAGAGTTTTTGTCGGATTATCGGGATGTATTTGATGAGCCCAAAGCCAGTGCCCTACCTCCTCATAGGGATTGCGATTGTGCAATTAATTTGATTCCTGGTAGTAAGTTTCCTAAGGGCCGATTGTTCAATTTATCTGTGCCAGAACACGCCGCTATGCGGAGTTATATAAAGGAATCCTTGGAGAAAGGCCATATTCGCCCGTCGTCATCACCGTTAGGAGCAGGGTTCTTTTTTGTGGCCAAGAAGGATGGTTCTTTGAGACCTTGTATTGATTACCGCCTTCTTAATAAAATTACAGTCAAATTTCAGTATCCTTTGCCGTTGCTGTCTGATTTGTTTGCTCGTATTAAAGGGGCTAGTTGGTTCACCAAGATAGATCTTCGAGGGGCGTATAATCTTGTGCGTATTAAACAAGGCGATGAATGGAAAACAGCATTTAATACGCCCGAGGGCCATTTTGAGTACCTGGTTATGCCATTCGGGCTTTCCAATGCTCCATCAGTATTTCAGTCCTTTATGCATGACATCTTCCGAGAGTACCTGGATAAATTCCTGATTGTGTATTTGGATGATATTTTGGTATTTTCGGATGATTGGGAGTCTCATGTGAAGCAGGTCAGAATGGTGTTCCAGGTCCTTCGTGCGAATTCCTTGTTTGTGAAGGGGTCAAAGTGTCTCTTTGGAGTTCAGAAGGTTTCATTTTTGGGGTTCATTTTTTCCCCTTCTACTATCGAGATGGACCCTGTTAAAGTCCAGGCCATTTACGATTGGACTCAGCCGACATCTGTGAAGAGCCTGCAAAAGTTCCTGGGCTTTGCTAATTTTTATCGGCGCTTCATCGCTAATTTTTCTACTGTTGCTAAACCGTTGACTGATTTGACCAAGAAGGGTGCTGATGTGGTCAATTGGTCTTCTGCGGCTGTAGAGGCTTTTCAGGAGTTGAAGCGTCGTTTTTCTTCTGCCCCTGTGTTGTGCCAGCCAGATGTTTCGCTTCCGTTTCAGGTTGAGGTTGATGCTTCTGAGATTGGAGCAGGGGCTGTTTTGTCGCAAAGAAGTTCTGATGGCTCGGTGATGAAGCCATGTGCTTTCTTTTCTAGAAAGTTTTCGCCTGCTGAGCGTAACTATGATGTTGGTAATCGTGAATTGTTGGCCATGAAGTGGGCATTCGAGGAGTGGTGTCATTGGCTTGAAGGAGCCAAGCATCGCGTGGTGGTCTTGACAGATCACAAGAATTTGACTTACCTTGAGTCTGCCAAACGGTTGAATCCGAGACAGGCTCGATGGTCGTTATTTTTCTCCCGTTTTGATTTTGTGGTTTTCTACCTTCCGGGCTCTAAGAATGTGAAGGCTGATGCCCTGTCAAGGAGTTTTGTGCCTGACTCTCCGGGTGTTCCTGAGCCGGCGGGTATTCTTAAAGAGGGGGTAATTTTTTCTGCCATCTCCCCTGATTTGCGGCGGGTGCTGCAAAAATTTCAGGCTGATAGACCTGACCGTTGCCCAGCGGAGAAACTGTTTGTCCCTGATAGATGGACTAGTAGAGTTATCTCTGAGATTCATTGTTCAGTGTTGTCTGGGCATCCTGGAATCTTTGGTACCAGAGATTTGGTGGCTAGATCCTTTTGGTGGGCGTCTTTGTCGCGGGATGTGCGTTCTTTTGTGCAGTCCTGTGGGACTTGTGCTCGGGCTAAGCCCTGCTGTTCTCGTGCCAGTGGGTTGCTTTTGCCCTTGCCGGTCCCGAAGAGGCCCTGGACGCATATTTCTATGGATTTTATTTCGGATCTCCCCGTCTCTCAAAAGATGTCGGTCATTTGGGTGGTTTGTGATCGCTTTTCTAAGATGGTCCATTTGGTACCTTTGTCTATATTGCCTTCCTGCTCTGATTTGGTGCCATTATTTTTCCATCATATGGTTCGTTTACATGGTATCCCGGAGAACATCGTTTCTGACAGAGGTTCCCAGTTTGTTTCAAGGTTTTGGCGATCCTTTTGTGCTAGGATGGGCATTGATTTGTCTTTTTCCTCGGCTTTCCATCCTCAGACAAATGGCCAAACCGAACGAACTAATCAAACTTTGGAAACATATCTGAGATGCTTTGTTTCTGCTGATCAGGATGATTGGGTGTCCTTTTTGCCGTTGGCTGAGTTCGCCCTTAATAATCGGGCCAGCTCGGCTACTTTGGTTTCGCCGTTTTTCTGCAATTCTGGTTTCCATCCTCGTTTCTCTTCAGGGCAGGTTGAGTCTTCAGACTGTCCTGGTGTAGATACTGTGGTGGATAGGTTGCAGCAGATTTGGACTCATGTGGTGGACAATTTGACATTGTCCCAGGAGAAGGCTCAACGTTTCGCTAACCGCCGGCGCTGTGTGGGTCCCCGACTTCGTGTTGGGGATTTGGTTTGGTTGTCGTCTCGTTATGTTCCTATGAAGGTTTCCTCCCCTAAGTTTAAGCCTCGTTTCATTGGTCCGTATAAGATTTCTGAGGTTATCAATCCTGTGTCATTTCGTTTGGCCCTTCCTGCTTCTTTTGCCATCCATAATGTGTTCCATAGGTCGTTATTGCGGAGATACGTGGCGCCTGTGGTTCCATCCGTTGATCCTCCTGCCCCGGTGTTAGTTGAGGGGGAGTTGGAGTATGTGGTGGAGAAGATTTTGGATTCTCGTGTTTCGAGACGGAAACTCCAGTACCTGGTCAAGTGGAAGGGTTATGGTCAGGAAGATAATTCCTGGGTTTTTGCCTCTGATGTTCATGCTGCCGATCTGGTTCGTGCCTTTCATTTGGCTCATCCTGGTCAGCCTGGGGGCTCTGGTGAGGGTTCGGTGACCCCTCCTCAAGGGGGGGGGTACTGTTGTGAATTCTGTTGTCGGGCTCCCTCCTGTGGTCATGAATGGTACTTCGGCTGGTTCTATCCATGGACTTCCTCTGGTGGGTGTTTCTGAGTTTCCTTCCACAGGTGACGAGGTTAATTCATTAGCTGCTGCTCTATTTAACTCCACTTAGATCTTTGCTCCATGCCACCTGTCAATGTTCCAGTATTGGTCTAGTTCACTCCTGGATCGTTCTTGTGACCTGTCTTCCCATCAGAAGCTAAGTTCCAGCTTGTATTTCTTTGGTTTGCTATTTTTCTGTCCAGCTTGCTATTTAATTTGTTGTCTTGCTTGCTGGAAGCTCTGGGACGCAGAGGGAGCGCCTCCGCACCGTGAGTCAGTGCGGAGGGTCTTTTTGCGCCCTCTGCGTGGTCTTTTTGTAGGTTTTTGTGCTGACCGCAAAGTAACCTTTCCTATCCTCGGTCTGTTCAGTAAGTCGGGCCTCACTTTGCTAAATCTATTTAATCTCTGTGTTTGTATTTTCATCTTTACTCACAGTCATTATATGTGGGGGGCTGCCTTTTCCTTTGGGGAATTTCTCTGAGGCAAGGTAGGCTTTATTTTTCTATCTTCAGGGCTAGCTAGTTTCTTAGGCTGTGCAGAGTTGCATAGGGAGCGTTAGGCGCAATCCACGGCTATTTCTAGTGTGTTTGATAGGTTTAGGGATTGCGGTCAGCAGAGTTCCCACGTCCCAGAGCTCGTCCTTATTATCAGTAACTATCAGGTCATTCCGTGTGCTCTTAACCACCAGGTCCATTATTGTACTGACCACCAGGTCATAACAGTACAGGTGGCCCAAAGTACTAATGCATCTCAATAGAGGGATAAGAGAAGTTCTGAGACCATTTTTTTTTCTTTGCAGTGTGTTTTGTCTCTATTTTCCCCTTTACCTCTGGGTGGTTCAGGACACTGGTGTAAACATGGACATTCAAGGTCTGTCCTCTTGGATGGATAATCTCACTACAAGGATACAAAACATTCAAGATTTTGTGGTTCAGAATCCGATGTCAGAGCCTAGGATTCCAATTCCTGATTTGTTTTTTGGTGATAGATCTAAGTTCTTGAATTTCAAAAATAATTGTAAATTGTTTCTTGCCTTGAAACCTCGCTCCTCAGGTGACCCTGTTCAACAAGTAAAGATCATTATTTCTTTGTTACGTGGTGACCCTCAAGACTGGGCATTTTCCCTTGCGCCAGGAGATCCGGCATTGTGTGATGTTGATGCGTTTTTCCTGGCGCTTGGATTGCTTTATGACGAACCTAATTCAGTGGATCAGGCAGAGAAAATCTTGCTGGCTCTGTGTCAGGGTCAGGATGAAGCGGAGATATATTGTCAGAAGTTTAGAAAGTGGTCTGTGCTCACTCAGTGGAATGAATGTGCCCTGGCAGCAATCTTCAGAAAGGGTCTCTCTGAAGCCCTTAAGGATGTCATGGTGGAGTTTCCCATGCCTGCTGGTCTGAATGAGTCTATGTCCTTGGCCATTCAGATCGATCGACGCTTGCGCGAGCGTAAAGCTGTGCACCATTTGGCGGTACTATCTGAGCATGGGCCTGAGCCTATGCAATGTGATAGGACTTTGACCAGAGCTGAACGGCAAGAACACAGACGTCGGAATGGGCTATGTTTTTACTGTGGTGATTCCACTCATGCTATCTCCGATTGTCCTAAGCGCACTAAGCGGTTCGCTAGGTCTGCCACCATTGGTACGGTACAGTCTAAATTTCTATTGTCTGTTACTCTGATTTGCTCTTTGTCATCCTATTCTGTTATGGCATTTGTGGATTCAGGCGCTGCCCTGAATTTGATGGACTTGGCGTATGCTAGGCGCTGTGGTTTTTTCTTGGAGCCCTTGCAGTATCCTATTCCATTGAGAGGAATTGATGCTACGCCTTTGGCCAAGAATAAGCCTCAGTATTGGACCCAATTGACCATGTGCATGGCTCCTGCACATCAGGAGGATATCCGCTTTCTGGTGTTGCATAATCTGCATGATGTGGTCGTTTTGGGGTTGCCATGGCTACAGGTTCATAATCCAGTATTGGACTGGAAATCTATGTCTGTGTCCAGCTGGGGTTGCCAGGGGGTACATGGTGATGTTCCATTTTTGTCTATTTCGTCTTCCACTCCTTCTGAAGGTCCAGAGTTTTTGTCGGATTATCGGGATGTATTTGATGAGCCCAAAGCCAGTGCCCTACCTCCTCATAGGGATTGCGATTGTGCAATTAATTTGATTCCTGGTAGTAAGTTTCCTAAGGGCCGATTGTTCAATTTATCTGTGCCAGAACACGCCGCTATGCGGAGTTATATAAAGGAATCCTTGGAGAAAGGCCATATTCGCCCGTCGTCATCACCGTTAGGAGCAGGGTTCTTTTTTGTGGCCAAGAAGGATGGTTCTTTGAGACCTTGTATTGATTACCGCCTTCTTAATAAAATTACAGTCAAATTTCAGTATCCTTTGCCGTTGCTGTCTGATTTGTTTGCTCGTATTAAAGGGGCTAGTTGGTTCACCAAGATAGATCTTCGAGGGGCGTATAATCTTGTGCGTATTAAACAAGGCGATGAATGGAAAACAGCATTTAATACGCCCGAGGGCCATTTTGAGTACCTGGTTATGCCATTCGGGCTTTCCAATGCTCCATCAGTATTTCAGTCCTTTATGCATGACATCTTCCGAGAGTACCTGGATAAATTCCTGATTGTGTATTTGGATGATATTTTGGTATTTTCGGATGATTGGGAGTCTCATGTGAAGCAGGTCAGAATGGTGTTCCAGGTCCTTCGTGCGAATTCCTTGTTTGTGAAGGGGTCAAAGTGTCTCTTTGGAGTTCAGAAGGTTTCATTTTTGGGGTTCATTTTTTCCCCTTCTACTATCGAGATGGACCCTGTTAAAGTCCAGGCCATTTACGATTGGACTCAGCCGACATCTGTGAAGAGCCTGCAAAAGTTCCTGGGCTTTGCTAATTTTTATCGGCGCTTCATCGCTAATTTTTCTACTGTTGCTAAACCGTTGACTGATTTGACCAAGAAGGGTGCTGATGTGGTCAATTGGTCTTCTGCGGCTGTAGAGGCTTTTCAGGAGTTGAAGCGTCGTTTTTCTTCTGCCCCTGTGTTGTGCCAGCCAGATGTTTCGCTTCCGTTTCAGGTTGAGGTTGATGCTTCTGAGATTGGAGCAGGGGCTGTTTTGTCGCAAAGAAGTTCTGATGGCTCGGTGATGAAGCCATGTGCTTTCTTTTCTAGAAAGTTTTCGCCTGCTGAGCGTAACTATGATGTTGGTAATCGTGAATTGTTGGCCATGAAGTGGGCATTCGAGGAGTGGTGTCATTGGCTTGAAGGAGCCAAGCATCGCGTGGTGGTCTTGACAGATCACAAGAATTTGACTTACCTTGAGTCTGCCAAACGGTTGAATCCGAGACAGGCTCGATGGTCGTTATTTTTCTCCCGTTTTGATTTTGTGGTTTTCTACCTTCCGGGCTCTAAGAATGTGAAGGCTGATGCCCTGTCAAGGAGTTTTGTGCCTGACTCTCCGGGTGTTCCTGAGCCGGCGGGTATTCTTAAAGAGGGGGTAATTTTTTCTGCCATCTCCCCTGATTTGCGGCGGGTGCTGCAAAAATTTCAGGCTGATAGACCTGACCGTTGCCCAGCGGAGAAACTGTTTGTCCCTGATAGATGGACTAGTAGAGTTATCTCTGAGATTCATTGTTCAGTGTTGTCTGGGCATCCTGGAATCTTTGGTACCAGAGATTTGGTGGCTAGATCCTTTTGGTGGGCGTCTTTGTCGCGGGATGTGCGTTCTTTTGTGCAGTCCTGTGGGACTTGTGCTCGGGCTAAGCCCTGCTGTTCTCGTGCCAGTGGGTTGCTTTTGCCCTTGCCGGTCCCGAAGAGGCCCTGGACGCATATTTCTATGGATTTTATTTCGGATCTCCCCGTCTCTCAAAAGATGTCGGTCATTTGGGTGGTTTGTGATCGCTTTTCTAAGATGGTCCATTTGGTACCTTTGTCTATATTGCCTTCCTCCTCTGATTTGGTGCCATTATTTTTCCATCATATGGTTCGTTTACATGGTATCCCGGAGAACATCGTTTCTGACAGAGGTTCCCAGTTTGTTTCAAGGTTTTGGCGATCCTTTTGTGCTAGGATGGGCATTGATTTGTCTTTTTCCTCGGCTTTCCATCCTCAGACAAATGGCCAAACCGAACGAACTAATCAAACTTTGGAAACATATCTGAGATGCTTTGTTTCTGCTGATCAGGATGATTGGGTGTCCTTTTTGCCGTTGGCTGAGTTCGCCCTTAATAATCGGGCCAGCTCGGCTACTTTGGTTTCGCCGTTTTTCTGCAATTCTGGTTTCCATCCTCGTTTCTCTTCAGGGCAGGTTGAGTCTTCAGACTGTCCTGGTGTAGATACTGTGGTGGATAGGTTGCAGCAGATTTGGACTCATGTGGTGGACAATTTGACATTGTCCCAGGAGAAGGCTCAACGTTTCGCTAACCGCCGGCGCTGTGTGGGTCCCCGACTTCGTGTTGGGGATTTGGTTTGGTTGTCGTCTCGTTATGTTCCTATGAAGGTTTCCTCCCCTAAGTTTAAGCCTCGTTTCATTGGTCCGTATAAGATTTCTGAGGTTATCAATCCTGTGTCATTTCGTTTGGCCCTTCCTGCTTCTTTTGCCATCCATAATGTGTTCCATAGGTCGTTATTGCGGAGATACGTGGCGCCTGTGGTTCCATCCGTTGATCCTCCTGCCCCGGTGTTAGTTGAGGGGGAGTTGGAGTATGTGGTGGAGAAGATTTTGGATTCTCGTGTTTCGAGACGGAAACTCCAGTACCTGGTCAAGTGGAAGGGTTATGGTCAGGAAGATAATTCCTGGGTTTTTGCCTCTGATGTTCATGCTGCCGATCTGGTTCGTGCCTTTCATTTGGCTCATCCTGGTCAGCCTGGGGGCTCTGGTGAGGGTTCGGTGACCCCTCCTCAAGGGGGGGGGGTACTGTTGTGAATTCTGTTGTCGGGCTCCCTCCTGTGGTCATGAATGGTACTTCGGCTGGTTCTATCCATGGACTTCCTCTGGTGGGTGTTTCTGAGTTTCCTTCCACAGGTGACGAGGTTAATTCATTAGCTGCTGCTCTATTTAACTCCACTTAGATCTTTGCTCCATGCCACCTGTCAATGTTCCAGTATTGGTCTAGTTCACTCCTGGATCGTTCTTGTGACCTGTCTTCCCATCAGAAGCTAAGTTCCAGCTTGTATTTCTTTGGTTTGCTATTTTTCTGTCCAGCTTGCTATTTAATTTGTTGTCTTGCTTGCTGGAAGCTCTGGGACGCAGAGGGAGCGCCTCCGCACCGTGAGTCGGTGCGGAGGGTCTTTTTGCGCCCTCTGCGTGGTCTTTTTGTAGGTTTTTGTGCTGACCGCAAAGTAATCTTTCCTATCCTCGGTCTGTTCAGTAAGTCGGGCCTCACTTTGCTAAATCTATTTCATCTCTGTGTTTGTATTTTCATCTTTACTCACAGTCATTATATGTGGGGGGCTGCCTTTTCCTTTGGGGAATTTCTCTGAGGCAAGGTAGGCTTTATTTTTCTATCTTCAGGGCTAGCTAGTTTCTTAGGCTGTGCCGAGTTGCATAGGGAGCGTTAGGCGCAATCCACGGCTATTTCTAGTGTGTTTGATAGGTTTAGGGATTGCGGTCAGCAGAGTTCCCACGTCCCAGAGCTCGTCCTTATTATCAGTAACTATCAGGTCATTCCGTGTGCTCTTAACCACCAGGTCCATTATTGTCCTGACCACCAGGTCATAACAGCTCCCGTCTGGTGGCAGAAGATTACTAATGTGGTTGCTGGACCCGGTCTCGCGTATGGATTAACGCTTGGAAAATTGGGGTAAATTCACTTATATTTGGGACGCAGTTGTCTGCACACCCCACCATACTGCATCCCACAAGAGCCAGGGATACCATCAGGCAAGAGGTTGTTCACATGGCTCCCATCTGGTGGCAGAAGATTACTAATGTGGTTGCTGGATCAGGTCTTGTGCATTGATTAACGCTTGGAAAATTGTGGTAAATCTATATATATTTGGGATGCAGTTGTCTGCACACCCCACCATAATGCATCTCACCAGAGCCAGGGATGCCGTCACAGGGCTCCCATCTGGTGGCAGAAGATTACTAATGTGGCCTCTGGACCAGGTCTTGTGTATTGATTAACGTTTGGAAAATTGTGGTAAATCCACATATATTTGAGGCATAGTTGTCTGCATACCCCACCATACTGCATCCCACCAGTGAAATTATCATTCCCAAATTCCCACCGTCCCCCAGGACCACCCCAGACAATGTCCCACCCACAAAAATGACATGAAATCACATACTAAAGTGCTTTTTTTTTTTATTTTACGAATCAAGTAGTTAGTGGTCACATTATTTTGGATGTCCGTCGTATTGGTCCATAGGATGATAATTGCAAAATTAATGTACATTGTTTGGTGGTTAAGTAACCCTTTGGTCATAGGGTGCACGCCTGGCTACGCATGGTGCAATTGTTGTAAAGATGAGAAATAAATAGATTTTTAGGGCTTTTTGTGATTTGGATTTTTAGCACTCTTGTAGCATGGAGAAGCCAGTCTGTTGTATAGCAGACAGAACTTCCTGTGACTAATTTCATGTATGGGCATAAATGGTGGTCACCCAAACAACGGAGTCAGGTGTTTGCTTCGCTTTCGCCCTTGTCATATACATTTTTGTCTAATATTTGGATAGGAGAAAGCTAATACAAGCCAGTCTATTGTACAGCAGATACACCTTCCTGTGACTACTTTCAGATCTCTACATGTACAGTAAAAATGGTGATCACCCAAACAGGAAGTCAGGTGCTCGTTAGCCTGAATTTCCAATAAATTGAGGAAGAATTAAATTAGGAAATAATTATAGATTCATCAATTGTATCCAAAACTCATTATACAAGATGAAGTCAACGTCTACAATACACCTGGCCTGTTGCCCAGAGCATCTTATTAGCTCGGAAATAATAAATCATAGCAGAGAAGTATATTTACATATTGAAAAGATGAGTTCTGTCCTTTCATCTCACAATTTCCCCCCACCATGCCCATTTTTTTTTGGCTCAGTCCGCACCACAGTCAATAATTGAAATGTCATAAGCAATTAAAGGGGATTCCTTACTGCCTCCAGATCTCCTGACCTACAATGTGGACGAGATATCCATGTGAATTGTGAGCGTCTGTACCTTCATTTTGTGCTTCAGTTTCAGGCCTAAATACTTAAAGAGGACTTGTGAGTTGCGATAAATAGCTCACTTTATTTATCTGGCGTACATGCCGCTGTTCTCCTGAATCCGGCGCTGTTTTTCTTTTCTTCCTGAGCCTCTCCATTCCCAAGATATGGCCTCCTCTAACCCTCTGTATCCAGAAAAGTGGGCGTGGTCCTCAAGTAGACTCCTACTTTGTAACGTTTATGTCCCCTCCCAGTTGTATAACAAGACTAAATTTACAGACAGTAAAGAAAGGGGCGATATCTCGGGAACGGAGAGGCGCAGGAACAAAAGAAAAACAGTGCCGGATTCAGGAGAACAGCGGCATTCATACCGGGGAGAGAAAAAAATCATTTAGGGTAAGTGACCGGTCCTCATTAATCTGAGGGTATTCATAAAATTTTATGAGTAATTTCCAATATATAGCAATATGATTAAAATATATTATCTTAAGAGCAATTCCTGCCACAAATCGATTCAAAGTAATTTTTATAAACATCATTTTAATTCTATGCCTCGGAATAGAACTCAAATGTTATATTCCGTCGCCTGGGAGGAGCTATATTATGCGCTGACCTTTGCCACCTGCTGATTAACAAGTGTAACACTATCCCTCTAGACAACAAAACGTGGTCCCTTGAGGATGAGAATGTAACTAGTATAATACTGTCCCTTATGAACTAAAATATACTGCAGGACGGCCTCCTAAGGACAAGAATAAAGCTACTATTTTACTGCCTTCTCTGGGTCCGAATATAGTCACTATAATACCACCCCCTATACACACAACTATAACTATTATAATACTGCACCCTGTAGACAAAAATGTGGTCCTGCACAAGTAGAATTATTTTTAGATAAGTCTGGAATTGCCCTCTAAGGCTATGTACACACGTATTCTTGAGATCTGTGGATTTTTCCGCAGTGGATTTGTGAAAACCGCAGGTAAAAGGCTTTGCGTTTTACCTGCGGAATTACCACGGTTTTTGTGCGGATTCTACTGCGGTTTTCTATTATGGAGCAGGTGTAAAACCGCTGCGGATTCCGCACAAAGAATTGACATGCTGCGGAATGTAAACCGCTGCATTTTGGCGCGTTTTTTTTTCCGCAGCATGTGCACTGCGGATTGCGTTTCCCATAGGTTTGCATTGTACTGTAAACGCATGGGAAACCGCTGCGGATCCGCAGCAAAATCCGCAGCGTGTGAACATAGCCTAAGTAATAAATCACAGGCCGTATGCCTCTGTCCGAATCCACATGAGTGTGAAACACGGTCCGAGTATGGACCACGATGTTTGTACTGACCACGGGTCTCGTGACATGTACTCAACAGCTTCAAATACGGCTATGGAGCCCTTTAATTTGGGTCAGGAGACCCACAGCCAGTCCGTCCATCCGGTCCACACGCCTTGAAATTTACCCAGGAAAAGTGTCACGTCCCAATCACTTTCCCATTCCATTTTGTCAGGTTCCTTTTTTTGAAAAATAAAATGATCACCAGCTTTCCAGTTATCTCATCCATTTTCTGGATCCATAAATTGGGTTATGCCATCCAATCGAGAACAAAAATATGAGGTGCGAGAACTTTCTAGGGTCCTTCTAAATAAATTGTCTCAGAGGAATACACATGTTGAATATTGGACGCACATTAGTAGCCATAATTTAGGGGTAACCACCAGAAACCTTTGTAACGGAGCGTGGGTCAAGAAAATCTGAAGGAAGACAGGTTTAGAAGATGGACTTTCCAGTTGATACAGTCTACGTTGTCATAATAAATATACATGAATAAAGTGTTATATTAATGGAGATGTAGTCCTCAGTGGCAGTCCTGCGGTATTGGCCTTTGGCAGCTCTTAAAATCAGCTGATTTTGACTCTCCTGCGTAACACAAAGTCAAAGTTGGCAGAAGTATTCATGGCATAATATACGTTGGCAGTGTCCGGGATGGTCAGTTCTGTAATGAATTGGAGAGAAAGAAAATTATGGTCGAAACCAAACAAAGTTGGATATGTAGAGATACTAATACTAAACAGTGGGTCAATTCACACGATAATCATCAACACGTCAGTACACCATCTTAGCACACTATCTTAGAAAACCATTTTAATACACCATCTAAAGACACAACCTTAGTACACCACTCTATCATCTTAGTACACAACCTTGTTACATCATGTAAGAACACAACCTTAGTACACCTTCTGAAAACACAACCTTAGTACACCACTATAGGACATAACCTAAGGACACAACCATCTTAGAACGTTATCAGTGGACCTTAGTATACCATTTTGAGGCACCGTCTAAAGACACAACTTTAATGCACCATCTTGAGACCCCATCTAAGGATATAACCCTAATACACCATCTTGAGACACTAAGGACTCAACTTTAATACACCATCTTGAGACCCATCTAAGAACACAATCTTAGTTACACCATGTTATAACTTCATATAAGCATATGACCTTACGACACCATCCAAAGACAACCTTGTTATATTGATTTAGTACAACATCTTGAAATACCATTTTAATACATCACGTTAGCATGTTATCTTGAGACCTCATCTAAGGACAAGTGCTTACTACACCATCTTAGGACACCAACTTAGTACACCATCTTAAAACATGCATACCAGGATGGGGATGAGGGGACCATATATACCATTATGGGGATGAGAGGGCCATGCACACCAGGATAGGGATGAGGAGCCATGCATACCAGGATAGGGATGAGGAGGCCATACATACCAGAATAGGGATGAGGAGCCATGCATACCAGGATAGGGATGAGGAGGCCATACATACCAGGATAGGGATGAGGAGCCATGCATACCAGTATAGGGATGAGGAGCCATGCATACCAGTATAGGGATGAGGAGCCATGCATACCAGGATGGGGATGAGGGGCCATGCATACCAGGATGGGGATGAGGGGCCATGCATACCAGGATGGGGATGAGGGGCCATGTATACCAGGATGGGGATGAGGGGCCATGCATACCAGGATGGGGATGAGGGGCCATGCATACCAGGATGGGGATGAGGGGCCATGCACACCAGGATGGGGATGAGGGGCCATGCACACCCGGATGGGGATGAGGGGCCATGCACACCAGGATGGGGATGAGGGGCCATGCACACCAGGATGGGGATGAGGAGTCATGCATACCAGGATGGAGATGAGGGGCCATGTATACCAGGATAGGGATGGGGAGCCATGCACACAAGGATGGGGATGGGGAGCCATGCACACCAGGATGGGGATGAGCCATGCATACCAGGATGGGGATGAGGAGCCATGCATACCAGGATGGGGATGAGGGGCCTTGCATACCAGGATGGGGATGAGGGGCCATGTATACCAGGATAGGGATGAGGGGCCATGTATACCAGGATGGGGATGAGGAGCCATGCATACCAGGATGGGGATGAGGGGCCTTGCATACCAGGATGGGGATGAGGGGGCCATGTATACCAGGATGGGTATGAGGGGCCATCTATACCAGGATGGGGATGAGGGGCCATGCACACCAGGATGGGGATGAGGGGCCATGCACACCAGGATGGGGATGAGGGGCCATGCACACCAGGATGGAGATGAGGGGCCATGCACACCAGGATGGAGATGAGGGGCCATGCACACCAGGATGGGGATGAGGAGTCATGCATACCAGGATGGAGATGAGGGGCCATGTATAACAGGATGGGGATGAGGAGCCATGCACACTAGGATGGGGATGGGGAGCCATGCATACCAGGATGGGGATGAGGAGCCATGCACACCAGGATGGGGATGAGGGGCCATGCACACCAGGATGGGGATGAGGGGCCATGCATACCAGGATGGGGATGAGGAGCCATGCACACCAGGATGGGGATGGGGAGCCATGCATACCAGGATGGGGATGAGGAGCCATGCACACCAGGATGGGGATGAGGAGCCATGCACACCAGGATGGGGATGGGGAGCCATGCATACCAGGATGGGGATGAGGAGCCATGCACACCAGGATGGGGATGAGGAGCCATGCATACCAGGATGGGGATGAGGGACCATGTATACCAGGATGGGGATGAGGAGCCATGCATACCAGGATGGGGATGAGGGGCCTTGCATACCAGGATGGGGATGAGGGGCCATGTATACCAGGATAGGGATGAGGGGGCGATGTATACCAGGATGGGGATGAGGGGACCATATATACCAGTATGGGGATGAGAGGGCCATGCACACCAGGATAGGGATGAGGAGCCATGCATACCAGGATGGGGATGAGGGGGCCATGGATACCAGGATGGGGATGAGGGGGCCATGCATACCAGGATGGGGATGAGGGGCCATGCATACCAGGATGGGGATGAGGAGCCATGTATACCAGGATGGGGATGAGGGGCCATGCATACCAGGATGGGGATGAGGAGCCATGTATACCAGGATGGGGATGAGGGGCCATGCATACCAGGATGGGGATGAGGGGCCATGCACACCAGGATGGGGATGAGGGGCCTTACATACCAGGATGGGGATGAGGGGCCATGTATACCAGGATGGGGATGAGGGGCCATGCATACCAGGATGGGGATGAGGGGCCATGCACACCAGGATGGGGATGGAGAGCCATGCATACCAGGATGGGGATGAGGGGCCATGCATACCAGGATGGGGATGAGGGGCCATGCATACCAGGATGGGGATGAGGGGCCATGTATACCAGGATGGGGATGAGGGGCCATGCATACCAGGATGGGGATGAAGGGCCATGCACACCAGGATGGGGAGCCATGCATACCAGGATGGGGATGAGGGGCCATGCATACCAGGATGGGGATGAGGGGCCATGCATACCAGGATGGGGATGAGGGGCCATGTATACCAGGATGGGGATGAGGGAGCCATGCATACCAGGATGGAGATGAGGAGCCATGTATACCAGGATAGGGATGAGGAGCCATGCACACCAGGATGGGGATGAGGAGCCATGCATACCAGGATGGGGAAGAGGGGCCTTGCATACCAGGATGGGGATGAGGGGCCATGTATACCAGGATAGGGATGAGGGGCCATGTATACCAGGATAGGGATGAGGAGCCATGATTACCAGGATGGGGATGAGGGGCCTTGCATACCAGGATGGGGATGAGAGGGCCATGTATACCAGGATGGGGATGAGGGGCCATGTATACCAGGATGGGGATGAGGGAGCCATGCATACCAGGATGGAGATGAGGAGCCATGTATGCCAGGATAGGGATGAGGAGCCATGCATGCCAGGATGGGGATGAGGGGCCTTGCATACCAGGATGGGGATGAGGGGCCATGTATACCAGGATGGGGATGAGGCGCCATGTATACCAGGAAAGGGATGAGGAGCCATGCATACCAGGATGGGGATGAGGGGCCTTGCATACCAGGATGGGGATGAGGGGGCCATGTATACCAGGATGGGGATGAGGGGGCCATGTATACCAGGATGGGGATGAGGGAGCCATGCATACCAGGATGGAGATGAGGAGCTATGTATACCAGGATAGGGATGAGGAGCCATGCATACCAGGATGGGGATGAGGGAGCCATGCATACCAGGATGGAGATGAGGAGCCATGTATACCAGGATAGGGATGAGGAGCCATGCATGCCAGGATGGGGATGAGGGGCCTTGCATACCAGGATGGGGATGAGGGGCCATGTATACCAGGATGGGGATGAGGCGCCATGTATACCAGGAAAGGGATGAGGAGCCATGCATACCAGGATGGGGATGAGGGGCCTTGCATACCAGGATGGGGATGAGGGGGCCATGTATACCAGGATGGGGATGAGGGGCCATGTATACCAGGATGGGGATGAGGGAGCCATGCATACCAGGATGGAGATGAGGAGCTATGTATACCAGGATAGGGATGAGGGAGCCATGCATACCAGGATGGAGATGAGGAGCCATGTATACCAGGATAGGGATGAGGAGCCATGCATACCAGGATGGGGATGAGGGGCCATGTATACCAGGATGGGGATGAGGGAGCCATGCATACCAGGATGGAGATGAGGAGCCATGCATACCAGGATGGGGATGAGGGGCCATGTATACCAGGATGGGGATGAGGAGCCATGTATACCAGGATAGGGATGAGGAGCCATGCATACCAGGATGGGGATGAGGGGCCATGTATACCAGGATGGGGATGAGGGAGCCATGCATACCAGGATGGAGATGAGGAGCCATGTATACCAGGATGGGGATGAGGAGCCATGCATACCAGGATGGGGATGAGGGGCCATGTATACCAGGATAGGGATGAGGGGCCATGCATACCAGGATGGGGATGAGGAGCCATGTATACCAGGATGGGGATGAGGAGCCATGTATACCAGGATGGGGATGAGGGGCCATGCATACCAGGATGGGGATGAGGGGCCATGTATACCAGGATGGGGATGAGGGGCCATGCATACCAGGATGGGGATGAGGGGCCATGTATACCAGGATGGGGATGAGGGGCCATGTATACCAGGATGGGGATGGGGGAACTATATATAACAGGTAGTTGATATAAAGTACAGAATTGACCACATTTTTTACTTCATTTTTTTTTCTAATTTCCACCTCTAAAACCTAGTTGTGTCTTATAGTCTGAAACATACGGTAGTATATGGTGAAAATAAAAAAAAATAAAAAGGAAGAAAATGATGTATGATAATAAAGTAAAGAAAATAAAAACCGGAGACGTATCCGTCCTCACCTCTACCCTCGGATAATAGCTGCACCAGCTGGAAATCGTCCGGTTTGCACGACTCAATGTTGTGTTTATGTAAGGCTTTCTGTATTACAATGCGGGATTTATCTTGGCTGGTGAGCTGGAGAAGAGACAAAATATTAGAAAATAACACTGGGGAGTGGGTAACATAGTAACATAGTTAGTAAGGCCGAAAAAAGACATTTGTCCATCCAGTTCAGCCTATATTCCATCATAATAAATACCCAGATCTACGTCCTTCTACAGAACCTAATAATTGTATGATACAATATTGTTCTGCTCCAGGAAGACATCCAGGCCTCTCTTGAACCCCTCGACTGAGTTCGCCATCACCACCTCCTCAGGCAAGCAATTCCAGATTCTCACTGCCCTAACAGTAAAGAATCCTCTTCTATGTTGGTGGAAAAACCTTCTCTCCTCCAGACGCAAAGAATGCCCCCTTGTGCCCGTCACCTTCCTTGGTATAAACAGATCCTCAGCGAGATATTTGTATTGTCCCCTTATATATTTATACATGGTTATTAGATCGCCCCTCAGTCGTCTTTTTTCTAGACTAAATAATCCTAATTTCGCTAATCTATCTGGGTATTGTAGTTCTCCCATCCCCTTTATTAATTTTGTTGCCCTCCTTTGTACTCTCTCTAGTTCCATTATATCCTTCCTGAGCACCGGTGCCCAAAACTGGACACAGTACTCCATGTGCGGTCTAACTAGGGATTTGTACAGAGGCAGTATAATGCTCTCATCATGTGTATCCAGACCTCTTTTAATGCACCCCATGATCCTGTTTGCCTTGGCAGCTGCTGCCTGGCACTGGCTGCTCCAGGTAAGTTTATCATTAACTAGGATCCCCAAGTCCTTCTCCCTGTCAGATTTACCCAGTGGTTTCCCGTTCAGTGTGTAATGGTGATATTGATTCCCTCTTCCCATGTGTATAACCTTACATTTATCATTGTTAAACCTCATCTGCCACCTTTCAGCCCAAGTTTCCAACTTATCCAGATCCATCTGTAGCAGAATACTATCTTCTCTTGTATTAACTGCTTTACATAGTTTTGTATCATCTGCAAATATCGATATTTTACTGTGTAAACCTTCTACCAGATCATTAATGAATATGTTGAAGAGAACAGGTCCCAATACTGACCCCTGCGGTACCCCACTGGTCACAGCGACCCAGTTAGAGACTATACCATTTATAACCACCCTCTGCTTTCTATCACTAAGCCAGTTACTAACCCATTTACACACATTTTCCCCCAGACCAAGCATTCTCATTTTGTGTAGCAACCTCTTGTGTGGGTGATGTCATGCAAAAATGTAATCTGACATAAAAATAAAAAATAAAAAATCTTAATGTATATTGGATGACAAGCCCCATCGTAGCTGTATTGGCAGCCATACTGATTGTCATCCATCTTTCCCTACGATCACGTTGCCTCTTACCAGTATGCTCTTATACAGGTTTCCATGAGTGTTTTCCATACTGACTCGGATAATACAGAGATCTGCAATCTGCTGGTTGTATACTGGGAGGGAGGGAGAGACTGGGGAGCGCGGTGACGAAATACATCGCGGTGCGTCTTCTCTGACCGGAGTGCTGGGCGGAGTGAGAGGTTCGATCATACTGCCCCGATCCTGCAGGAGTCATAAATTAAATATATATATATATATATATATATATATATATATATATAGCAGATCAAATTAACCCTATAATACCTATCATCCCTGATCTTGATTATTAGTGAGCTCATAGACATGTATATTGCGGGTGTATATGGGGGGATATGGCGGTATACTGGTAATATGTGGTGTGCTGCTTATGACGTGGCATGTAAGGTTATATGGAGGTACACTGATAATATGGAGCTATACTAAGGTAATATGTTGGTGTATGAGGGTTTTTTGGAGTTATACGGTGGCATATACAGTGGCTTGCGAAAGTATTCCCCACACACACCCTTGGCATTTTTTGTACCTGAAATTTCACTTTTTCTTTGGGGGTTTGCATCAGTTCAAATAAAGAACATACCTACAACTTTGAATATTTGTTTTTCTTTTTATTGTGACGCAAACAACAAATAGAACAAAAGTGTGAATAGTGTGCGTAACTATTCACCCCCCTAAAGTCGGTACTTTGTAGAGCCTCCTTTTGCGGTAATTTTAGTTGCAAGTCGCTTTGGATACTGTAAGTCTCTGAACTTTCCACATCTGGCCACTAGGATTTTTGCCCATTCCTCAAGGTAAAACTGCTCCAGCTCCATCAAGTTAGATGGTTTCCTCTGCTGAATAGTAATCTTCAAGTCTGGCCACAGATTCTCAACTGGATTAAGGTCTGGGCTTTGATTAGGCCACTCCAAAATATTTACACATTTCCCCATAAACCACTCGAGTGTTACTTTAGCAATATGATTTGGGTCATTGTCTTGATGGAAGGTGAACCTCCATCCCAGTCTCACATCACTGACAGACTGGAAAAGGTTTTGCTCAAGAATAACCCTGTACTTCGCAACATCCATCTTCCCCTTGACTTGGACCATTTTCCCTGTCCCTGCTGTCAAAAAACATCAGCACAGCATGATGATGCTACCACCATGTATCACTGTGGGGATGATGTTCTTAGGGTAATGAGCTGTGTTGGTTTGGCGCCTGACATATCGTGTCTTACAATTTTTGTGTGTAAATAAAGGCTTATTTTCTGACTACTCTTCCATAAAGACCACCTCTATAGAGTTTGCAGCTTATTATGATTATATGTATAAACACTCCAGTATCTGCTTGTGAACTCTGCAGCTCCTTCAGGGTTACCTGTGGTCTCTGAGCTGCCTCTCTGATTAATGCCCTCCTTGCCCGAGCTGAGAGTTTTAGAGGACGCCCTCTCTATTCAGGTCTGCTGTGGTACCATGTTCTCTCCATTTAAAGATAATGGAAATGATGATATTCTGGGGGATCATCAAAGATTGGGACATTTTTTTTATAACCTATCCCTAAGTTGTACTTCTCAACAACTTTGTCCCTGACTTTTTTGGAGATCTCCTTGGTCTTCATGGTACTGTTTAGTTAGTGGTGCCTCTTGTTAATGGTGGTGTTTGGTTAGTGGTGCCTCTTGTTAGTGGTGGTTTGGTTAATGGTGCCTCTTGTTAATGGTGGTGTTTGGTTAGTGGTGCCTCTTGTTAGTGGTGGTTTGGTTAATGGTGCCTCTTGTTAATGGTGGTGTTTGGTTAGTGGCGCCTCTTGTTAATGGTCGTGTTTGGTTAGTGGTGCCTCTTGTTAACGGTGGCGTTTGGTTAGTGGTGCCTCTTGTTAATGGTGGTGTTTGGTTAGTGGTGTCTCTTGTTAATGATGTTGTTTGGTTAGTGGTGCCTCTTGTTGATGGTGGTTAGTGGTGTCTCTTGTTAATAATGTTGTTTGGTTAGTGGTGCCTCTTGTTAATGGTGCTGTTTGGTTAGTGGTGCCTCTTGTTGATGGTGGTTTTTGGTTAGTGGTGCCTCTTGTTAATTATGTTGTTTGGTTAGTGGTGCCTCTTGTTAACGGTGGTGTTTGGTTAGTGGTGCCTCTTGTTGATGGTGGTTAGTGGTGCCTCTTGTTAATGGTGGTGTTTGGTTAGTGGTGTCTCTTGTTAATGGTGGTGTTTGGTTAGTGGTGCCTCTTGTTAATGGTGGTGTTTGGTTAGTGGTGCCTCTTGTTAATGGTGGTGTTTGGTTAGTGGTGCCTCTTGTTAATGCTGGTGTTTGGTTAGTGGTGCCTCTTGTTAATGGTGGTATTTGGTTAGTGGTGCCTCTTGTTAATGGTGGTGTTTGGTTAGTGGTGGCTCCTGTTAATGGTGTAATTTGGTTAGCGGTGCCTCTCCCTTCATGATGTTTGGTTAGTGGTGCCTCTCGTTAATGGTGTTACCGCCTTTCAGAAAAGGTAACGTGTATATACTGACAGACATGTGACAGATTACACACAGGGGGCGTCCTGTCACTAAGTATGTGACTTATGAAGGGAATTGCTTTCACCAGAAAATTGTAAAAGGGGGTGAATACATATGCACATACCAATTTTTTATTATTTGATCCCATACATTTAATTTATGGTATCCTTTATATTTTTCCTCACTTCATTTCACCAACTTAGACTATTTAGTGCTGATGCATCACACACAAATCGTATTACAAAAATATTTAAACACTGGTAGTAATATAACAAAATAGTTAAAACGCCAAGGGGGTGAATACTTTCACAACTTCAAGCCACTATAAAGTAATATGGCTGTAATATGGTGGTGTACGCGGTTATGTAGAGGTATACTGGTAATATGGTGGTGTATGAAGTGGAGGTATACAGGTTACATACTGATTTGTGAGGTTATTTGGAGGTATATTGACTACACGATGTATAATGTACTATGGAAGTGTTTTCTTGTGATGTTATATGATGGTATCCTAGTCATGAGGAGGAGTATTGGTTATACAGAGGTATATGAGATTGTATGTGCAGGAATATATAGTGTATACATTATACACATTGATCTAAAGCCCCCCATACACATTGGCTGTACCCTCGATATCGGTGGACTCGGCCGAAAGTCTAATGTGTAAAAATAAACTTCATGACTCTCCCCCGACAGAAGATGTTGGGGGAGAGAAGGAACCGGCACATCCAGTTTCGGACAACCAATCCTTTTGTTCTCAGAGTGACTTCTGGCAGCGACCCTAGCAGTAACACTGGGACAGACAGCTGCCCGACGGACTTTTCTCCAGCTGACAGCCATCTACAATGGAGGATATTTACTTTTGTCTTTATATCATAATACAATAAACTGGGCTTTCCGCAGCCACCTGGCTTTTGATCTTCCCATAACAATGAGCAGTTTTTTATGACGCTTACCAGGGCTTATATTGAAGTAGATGAAAGCAGGAAAGGATAAAATCTTCAATTCTATTTAAGAACTTACAGATAGGCTGTATCATTCCTTATCATGCAAAATGAAAAACTAACGCCCCGGCTGCTGGGGACAGTTTTTTTTTACTTTGTTGGATGTCTATGAGGTAAACCCTATTATTGTTTACTGTAAATCTTACTGTTTGCATAGGGCGAATACCTAAACCTGAGTGTCCGGCCCTGTGACTTTACCTCCACATTTCAAAGGAATCACCACCAAGACAATATCATCTGATAACACTGGTGTTCTACAGCCAAACTGGTTCAGGGACAAAAACAGTGGAACTTGAATAATTTTCCTGAAGTAAATCTGATGCTTATATTTGCTGATTGGCTCTAATTTTCGAGATCCAAAGAAGGTTGTAATTACTTATGATTCCGCTTATGCAGCTTATAGAAAAATTGCGTCTTTATCATTGTTGCATTGTTAGTAGCTCGTCTATTACTTTGTCTGTTTACTCTATTGAGCCTTCGGTATTCTATCATCTTAGGGCAACCAATAAAAAAAAACGCCAACTCAGCTCCGATGACCCTAATTACAGTGGCATCACCTACTTTTAGAAATGCTCTCTGTGTAAGGTATACAGCTTTTGGATTCCTTAGCTTAGTTTCTTAGCATATGGACATATCGTTTTTTTCAGATATGCCTCGTTCTTGCATTCACAAAGCAGGTTTTCTAGATATGCTTTACAAAGGCAAAACTTGACTACCATGATAAGGAAAGCCTACAACCTGTATATTGGCTGCAGAATAGGGGATCAGGACAAGAGTTGGGCTCCACACATACGTTGCAATAGATGTACATCACATCTTACCCAGTGATTGCATGGGAAGAGGTAATCTATGCCTTTTACAGTCCCAATGATCTGGAGAGAGCCAACGGTTCACACTAACAATTGCTATATCTGCATATATTTGCATTAGTAAAGGAGTTTCAAGGAAGAAAAATTGGACTTTACAGTATCCTAACCTTCCATCTGCATTACGCTCAGTATCACATACAGAAGGACTGCCGGTTGCAAAAGCACCAGAAACATTTTCAGTCTAGTCAAGTGAGGAAGAAGAGGGCGCTTGGTGTCGTGAAGCATCTCCCTCTCACAACCGAGACTTCCTGTCAGCAATCTCAACTGAACCACACCTTATAACACAAAGTGAACTGAACCATCTTGTTAGAGATTTAGATCTGCCTGAGAGTAAGGGTACCGTCACACTATACCATTTCGATCGCTACGACGGTACGATTCGTGACGTTCCAGCGATATCGTTACGATATCGCTGTGTCTGACAGGCAGCAGCGATCAGGGATCCTGCTGAGAATCGTACGTCGTAGCAGATCGTTTAGAACTTTCTTTCATCGCTGGATCTCCCGCTGTCATCGCTAGATCGGTGTGTGTGACACCGATCTAGCGATCTAGCGATGAGATCCAGCGATGCGTTCGCTTGTAACCAGGGTAAACATCGGGTTACTAAGCGTAGGGCCGCGCTTAGTAACCCGATGTTTACCCTGGTTACAAGCGTAAAACTAAAAAAAAACAAACAGCACATACTTACATTCTGGTGTCCGTCAGGTCCCTTGCCGTCTGCTTCACGCACTGTGACTGCCGGCCGTAAAGTGAAACCAGAGCACAGCGGCTGTGCTTTCACTTTCACTTTACGGCCGGCAGTCAGTGAGTGCGGGAAGCAGACGGCAAGGGACCTGACGGACACCAGAATGTAAGTATGTGCTGTTTGTTTTTTTTTAGTTTTACGCTTGTAACCAGGGTAAACATCGGGTTACTAAGCGCGGTCCTGCGCTTAGTTACCCGATGTTTACCCTGGTTACCCAGGGACCTCGGCATCGTTGGTCGCTGGAGAGCTGTCTGTGTGACAGCTCCCCAGCGACCACACTACGATTTACCTACGATCACGGCCATGTCATATCGCTGGTCGTGATCGTAGGTAAATCGTATAGTGTGACGGTACCCTAAGGTTGAGCTCTTAGGGTACCGTCACACTATACGATTTACCTACGATCACGACCAGCGATATGACCTGGCCGTGATCGTAGGTAAATCGTAGTGTGGTCGCTGGGGAGCTGTCACACAGACAGCTCTCCAGCGACCAACGATGCCGAGGTCCCCGGGTAACCAGGGTAAACATCGGGTTACTAAGCGCAGGACCGCGCTTAGTAACCCAATGTTTACCCTGGTTACCAGCGTAAAAAAAAACAAACAGCACATACTTACATTCTGGTGTCCGTCAGGTCCCTTGCCGTCTGCTTCCCGCACTCAGTGACTGCCGGCCGTAAAGTGAAAGCACAGCACAGCGGTGACGTCACCGCTGTGCTCTGCTTTCACTTTACGGCCGGCAGTCACTGAGTGCGGGAAGCAGACGGCAAGGGACCTGACGGACACCAGAATGTAAGTATGTGCTGTTTGGTTTTTTTTAGTTTTACGCTTGTAACCAGGGTAAACATCGGGTTACTAAGCGCGGCCCTGCGCTTAGTAACCCGATGTTTACCCTGGTTACAAGCGAACGCATCGCTAGATCGCATCGCTAGATCGGTGTCACACACACCGATCTAGCGATGACAGCGGGAGATCCAGCGACGAAAGAAAGTTCTAAACGATCTGCTACGACGTACGATTCTCAGCAGGATCCCTGATCGCTGCTGCGTGTCAGACACAGCGATATCGTAACGATATCGCTGGAACGTCACGAATCGTACCGTCGTAGCGATCGAAATGGCAGTGTGTGACGGTACCCTTAGGTTCCTGGCTACAGCAGTAAGGCTGAGCTCTTAGGTTCCTGGCTACAACAGTAAGACTGAGATCTTACTGTAGGTTCCCGGATACAGCAGTAAGGCTGAGCTCTTAGGTTCCTGGTTACAGCAGTAAGGCTGAGCTCTTAGGTTCCTGTCTACAGTAGTAAGGCTGAGCTCTTAGGTTCCTGGTTACAGCAGTAAGGCTGAGCTCTTAGGTTCCTGGCTACAGCAGTAAGACTGAGCTCTTAGGTTCCTGGTTACAGCAGTAAGGCTGAGCTCTTAGGTTCCTGTCTACCGTAGTAAGGACGAGCTCTTAGGTTCCTGGCTACAGCAGTAAAGCTGAGCTCTTTGGTTCCTGGTTACAGTAGTAAGGCTGAGCTCTTAGGTTCCTGGCTACAGCAGTAAGGCTGAGCTTTTAGGTTACTGGCTACAGCAGTAAGGCTGAGCTCTTAGGTTACTGGCTACAGCAGTAAGGCTGAGCTCTTAGGTTACTGGCTACAGCAGTAAGGCTGAGCTCTTAGGTTACTGGCTACAGCAGTAAGGCTGAGCTCTTAGGTTCCTGTCTACAGTAGTAAGGATGAGCTCTTAGGTTCCTGGCTACAGCAGTAAAGCTGAGCTCTTAGGTTCCTGGCTACAGCAGTAAGGCTGAGCTCTTAGGTTCCCGGCTACAGCAGTAAGGCTGAGCTCTTAGGTTCCTGGCTACAGCAGTAAGGCTGAGCTCTTAGGTTCCTGGTTACAGCAGTAAGGCTGAGCTCTTAGGTTCCTGTCTACCGTAGTAAGGACGAGCTCTTAGGTTCCTGGCTACAGCAGTAAAGCTGAGCTCTTTGGTTCCTGGCCACAGCAGTAAGGCTGAGCTCTTAGGTTCCTGGCTACAGCAGTAAGGCTGAGCTTTTAGGTTCCTGGTTACAGCAGTAAAGCTGAGCTCTTAGGTTCCTGGTTACAGCAGTGAGGCTGAGCTCTTAGGTTCCTGGTTACAGCAGTAAGGCTGCTCTTAGGTTCCTGTCTACAGCAGTAAGGCTGAGCTCTTAGGTTACTGGCTACAGCAGTAAGGCTGAGTTCTTAGGTTACTGGCTACAGCAGTAAGGCTGAGCTCTTAGGTTCCTGTCTACAGCAGTAAGGCTGAGCTCTTAGGTTCCTGGTTACAGCAGTAAGGCTGAGCTCTTAGGTTCCTGGTTACAGCAGTAAGGCTGAGCTCTTAGGTTCCTGTCTACAGTAGTAAGGATGAGCTCTTAGGTTCCTGGCTACAGCAATAAAGCTGAGCTCTTAGGTTCCTGGCTACAGCAGTAAGGCTGAGCTCTTAGGTTCCCGGCTACAGCAGTAAGGCTGAGCTCTTAGGTTCCTGGCTACAGCAGTGGAATCTCCTAGCGGGCGATGTTCTGATTTCTTTGTTCCACAACTGTGATCTTGTCCAATACCACTCCATGGAGGGCGATCTTGTGGCATTGCTGCAACATCATCAGTTTAATGGAAGTTCTGAAGATAAGTCGTAATCCAGAAGATTGGAGGTTCTTCATCAATTCGTCCAAAACAAACCTAAAAGCCATCTTGCTCTATAATGGCAATGCGCTACCTTCAATTCAAGATGGTTATGCAGTCCACATGATAGAAACCCATGAGAACATGAACATGAAACAGCTGTTGAGGTGCCTGACCTATGACCAACATTTGTGGCCCCTCTGTGGTGACATAAAGGTGGTTGCCATCTTACTTGGTCTCCAGGGTGGATACACAAAGTATTGCTGCTTTTTGTGTGAGTGGGATAGTCGTGCAAGAGAATATCACCACAATAAAAGAGACTGGCCTCTCCGACATTCACTTTTGCCAGGGAGTAAAAATGTCTTATCATTCAGCAATGGCCTACCCACATAAGATTTTGTTTCCACAATTGTTTATCAAGTTGGGCCTAATGAAGAACTTTGTAAAGGTAATGGATAAAAATGCAAAAGCATTCAGGTATCTCACTGATAAATTTCCAAAGTTGAGTGAAGCAAAGATAAAGGAAGGAGTCTTTATTGGAAATGAGATTCGTAAGCTAATTCAAGATGACGAGTTTTTCCACTTGTGGCAGGGTAAGGAAAAGGCAGCATGGGTAGCTTTCACATTAGTAGTAATTCATTTTTTTTTTGCAAACTATTAACAATTGGAGAAAAATCTCCTTAAGCCATATAAGGATCTTGGCCTGTAACATGTCCTTAAAGGGAACCTGTCACCCCGTTTTTTGAGATTGAGATATAAATACTGTTAAATAGGGCCTGCGCTGTGTGTTACTATAGTGTTTGTAGTGTACCCCGATTCCCCACCTATGCTGAGAAATAACTTACCAAAGTCGCCGTTTTCGCCTGTCAATCAGGCTGGTCAGGTTGGGAGGGCGTGTTCACAGCGCTGGTTCTTCCTCAGCTTTACGTTGGTGGCGTAGTGGTGTGCGCCTGTTGAAGTGACTAATCCACTGTGGGCACGTGAACAAGCAGCGCGCGATCTGCGCTGTCATCCCTTTCGTCGGTGGGGGCGGCCATCTTCCTGGGGCCGCGCGTGCGCAGATCGAGTGCTCTGCTGCATGGGGCTTCAGGAAAATGGCCGCGGGATGCCGCGCGTGCGCATTAGAGATCGCGGCGGCCATTTTCCCAAAGCAGAGTTTGCATCTTGGCTTTGGGAAAATGGCCGCCGCGATCTCTAATGCGCACGCGCGGCATCCCGCGGCCATTTTCCTGAAGCCCCGTGCAGCAGAGCACTCGATCTGCGCACGCGCGGCCCCAGGAAGATGGCCGCCCCCACCGACGAAAGGGATGACAGCGCAGATCGCGCGCTGCTTGTTCACGTGCCCACATGGATTAGTCACCTCAACATGCAGACACCACTACGCCACCAACGTAAAGCTGAGGAAGAACCAGCGATGTCACCACGCCCACCCGACCTGACCAGCCTGATTGACAGGCGAAAACGGCGACTTTGGTAAGTTATTTCTCAGCATAGGTGGGGAATCGGGGTACACTACATACACTATAGTAACGCACAGCGCAGGCCCTATTTAACAGTATTTATATCTCAATCTCAAAAAACGGGGTGACAGGTTCCCTTTAAAGATTAATTTCTTACATTCGCATCTAGACTTTTCTCCACCAAACTGTGGAGAAGTGAGCAACGAGCATGGTGAGAGATTTCACCAAGATATTGCGTCTATGAAGAGAAGGTATCAAGGAAAATGGAATCCATCAATACTTGCAGATTACTGTTGGGCAATTGTAAGAGATGATCCGATGCAGGAGTACAAGAGACAAGCAAAAAAAGAGTTGTCACGGAACGAGGAGCACATTTTGTAGTGCAATTTCTGCATCTTTATATTTGCAAAAAAAATAATGTTTCAAATTAACTATGTGTAGCAGTAAAAGGAAAGCTCAACTCTTTGATATCATAGAAACAGGAACCAACTATAAATTTTCATTGACCGATTTGAATTCAGGAGGTCAAAATCAAGAAATGGCTCATGTCATAACTGAACCTGACAACTGTTGAAAATATATAGAACAGTGTAATCAACCTGACAGTTTAGTGGGTGGGACGGAGGTCCAGGTTCTATACGACCGGTCATATTCTACCCCCTCATGTCTGGGAGCAGTCAACGAGAGCAAAAAAGGGCCTTCATCAAACTGTTCCCACAAAGCTGGAAGCTACAACTGTCCACAGTGAGATAAAGAAACTTGGCACTCAACTTTAGGAGAAACTGAAGTAGATTTTTAATGCAGTCAACAGTTGTGGTACAATATTCACAATTGTCCACAGTGTCTTGTGATGAAGCATTAAATTTCCCTTCACTGGAACTAAGGGGTCGAGGCCGCACCGTGATAAACCAGCCATGTAGTTATGAAGTCAGCAGACTTTTCTGCCCTCAGCTCCTCAGGACTCGGCCTCCCGCTGTGTAACTTTGAGGCTGAGCTGCTGCGGTTCCTTCCACTTCTCAATAATATCACTAACAATTTATGAGGGAATATTTAGGAGGGAAGAAATGTAATGAACGGACTCGTTACCCCCGGTGGCTCCTGATACAGGACCGTACTTGTATCAATAAGCTCTTTACTAACAGCCATTTTGTCCCATGTTAGTAAAGGCAAACGGCATGGCGAGGAGTCGGATGTTATAATAGGGAGGTGAGGTGCCGGAAGTTATGCACGAGGAGGGTGATGAGCCAGATTTCATGGAATATGGAAATGGGTTGGATGATATACTCCGGAGAGTGAGGGGCCAGATATTATACACCGGGACAAGGCAGCGGGAAGCGAGAGGTCGGATGTTATACAATGAGGTGATTGGCCAGATTTTATACACTGGGGCAAGTGGCCGGATTTTATACACCACGGGGGCAAGGTGTTGGGTTTTATACGCCGGTGGGGAGAGGGACCAGATTTTATACATCAGGGGGCCGGATGTTATACACTGGGGTGAAGAAGGACCGGATGTTATACATCGGGGGCAATGGTACGGAAGGTAAGATGTAGGGCCCAATACTTTTCTCCATATAGTGTATATTCGATAAATTCAGGTCTATTGGTCATATGGTGGTGTACGAGGTTATAGGGAGGTATACCAGATATGTGGTAGTGTATGAGGTTTTTATGAGTGTATATCAGCTACTTTGTGGTGGAGAGGTATATGGCATTACCTTAGCCACAAGAGGCTCCGCATGACACAGTGCAGCAATAAGCCCTTCATCCATCTCACAGCTGCTGCAGGAACCAGATGGCGACACACGGTCTCCATTCATCTTCGGACTGAACACTTCTGAGCCTAATAATAACCTTAAATAGATGACAGTATACCTGAGCAGTTAAAATGGCGCATCAGTACATTTTACAGTAAGAAGGAAAGCAAGGCACAGGGTGTGGTTAGCGAAAGGGGAGGGGCTATGCACCCAGAGAACCATGGGATTGTTACAATAGTGCCACAGTGAACACTCACGAGCTGAATCTCTTGGTCAGTTTTCGGCGGATTCGTGGAGAATTTGGACAGGAGTCTGCTGGCGGCTCAATGCTGCGAGATATCCTGTAACTGCAAGAATAAAGAGGAATATGTTATTGTTGATATACAGACTCCAAACCTCAAAGTCTACAGCACAGGACCTATTTCATAAAAGGAAGATGTCCATAGACTTAAGATGGGAGTCACTGGACAATAATATGGACACAGACTCATGAATAACTGCTTTAACCTTAGTTCCCCTTTCGCTGTGTAGGAGCAGCAAAAGAAGTCATACTAGTAATTGCCCAGCTTTTTCAGGTCCAGATAAGGAAGAAAGACCTGAAAATATGTTTTTAACTAAACAGAAAATGACTGATATTTGATATTTTTTACTTTAGTAAAAGTAAGGGATCATGTAGTGTCGGCACCCAAAATAAAGGTAAAGGGTATGCCAACTTTTGCAACTAGTTTTTTTATAGCTCCAATGAATAAACATGAATAAATCTTGATAAAAATTATCTACCGTTTTGTGTCTATAGCTCAAATATAATCCTACAAGTTTCCATGGTAAAAGACTACAAATAGCCCCTGTGTAGTCTGATACAGATGATAAAGTTAGAAAATTCTGTATGGATTTGTTATATTAGTCCTGAAGTAAAATTTATATTCCAGGATACATATTACCTTCAAACACAAGGCACCGCGATGGGGTCCAATGTACCCCCACACACATGCAAATTGTTATATGTCATCTTTCTAGGTACACTATGTTTTCTCCAATTAACTCTTTTTGATACACTCCATGATACTGCATCGCTATATAGATGACATTTCTGTATACTCATCTCAACAGCATATGACCAGAACTCCAGTTTACCAGTCACGCATAGAAGAACAGCATTAGATTATTAGATACGACAATTATAAAACATACAAGAGGTTTTATCCATTGATCTATTCGTGAAGGCGCAGTCTACAATAAATTACTTCACTGTACAAGTTGTCACCCCACAGTCACTACAAAGTTGATTCCCATTGCACAATTCGAGAGTGGCACTAAAAATGTATCGAATGATCACATACAATAAATCCGTTTACATGAGATATAACAGAGATTTACCAATGGGGTATTCTGAGAAACTTCTTAAGCAAGGGAGAGAACAGCGTCTACCCAAAAGAGTGAATATTACACAAAAGAGTTCAGTTTGTACATATTGTACATTCCATCCATTTTCTTACTGTATCCACAATATACACAATAGATAATGGTACACCCAGAGTAACGGTTATCTTTTGAAGGAGGCATTCCAAATGCCCTTTCCTCAATGCTTTAGGCGACCACCAAGTTTCAGAAGCAAACTTGTGAGAGCCGATAAGAGCTCCATATAAAGAGTTCCTAATCAGACATTCTTACAGACAAGAAAGAAAGACATGTTCCCATGTCTACATTGTATTCAAAGTAACAATGAAAGGCTATCCCAATCAGAGTCCACATTTGTAGCCTATGTTAACAAGTGCCCCTGTGGCTTAGTACACGTAGGTGAAACAACCCAACAAATTTGGAACAGGATTTCTCAACATTACATAAGATACAAGAGGTTACATCTACCACTCCCTTACCAGTTTCAGAAAATTATTTACACAGTTGCCCAACTAAGGTTTCAAGTTTTAGTGAGACGTTCTGAATCCTCTGCTTGCACACTCAAAACATTCAAAGAGGACCTGTCATCAGGTCAAAGTGGCCAGTTCCTATAGTTCGGTTCCAGACTGGGGAGGCACCGGATTAGTCTCAGAGCACCTGTCATCGGGTCAAAGTGGCCAGTTCCTATAGTTGGGTTCCACACCGGGGAGGCACCGGATTAGTCTCAGAGGACCTGTCATCAGGTCAAAGTGGCCAGTTCCTATAGTTGGGTTCCAGACTGGGGAGGCACCGGATTAGTCTCAGAGGACCTGTCATCAGGTCAAAGTGGCCAGTTCCTATAGTTGGGTTCCAGACCGGGGGAGGCACCGGATTAGTCTCAGAGGACCTGTCATCAGGTCAAAGTGGCCAGTCCCTATAGTTGGGTTCCAGACTGGGGAGGCACCGGATTAGTCTCAGAGGACCTGTCATCAGGTCAAAGTGGCCAGTTCCTATAGTTGGGTTCCACACCGGGGAGGCACCGGATTAGTCTCAGAGGACCTGTCATCAGGTCAAAGTGGCCAGTTCCTATAGTTGGGTTCCACACCGGGGGAGGCACCGGATTAGTCTCAGAGGACCTGTCATCAGGTCAAAGTGGCCAGTTCCTATAGTTGGGTTCCAGACCGGGGGAGGCACCGGTTTAGTCTCCTCTTCAGATATTGTCCCCGACCAGATCTTCAAACTTCAACCAGAGCATTTCAGAAAATAAAATACCTGTCTGCAATTGTGTGGTCAGCCTATGATTCCTGTTGCCCTAGGTTCCGGCAGGATGAAATAACCCTGTCATTAATGTTAATGGCGGTCTATAGAGTTTCTTCATTAGTCTTTAGAACTTTGGAATTAGTATTTGCCGACCTACCACCATATTATCTCCCAGGTCTTCTCTATTTATATCTTTCCTTTGATGAATTGTCTGACGCTATTCTCACACATTAACACTATAGTTGTAATGGAAGTTGCGATATTGTGATCTTGTAATGCATCCAATTATTTATTTCCTGCCGTATGTCTATAGGATCTGGCACGTTTCCGTTACATACGTCATATCTTTGTTTCTTTGTCGCAGTTTGGTCAGACGAAGGTCCTGGACTGTGGACCGAAACGTCGCTCTCGTTTGTGTTGGATCACGTAAAGATAAAAGCCTACACTCATTCTAGATATTGTAGTGCTGAGTTAAAGCGGTTGTCCACAAGATGGGTGATAACCTGCTGATCAGTGGGGGTCCCTGATCGGCAGAATGTGTCATTTTTATCCCCAACATTACCATCGGATCTCCTCACCTCTGGTCCTCAGTCAGCTGCCGATGGGTGTAAAAAGCTTGTAAGATTTCCGGCTTTGGCGTCAGAACATAGTGACGACACGTGAGCTGAAGTTTCTGGATCTTACTCAAGACTTCATACTCCTAGAAAAAGAAGAGTGTGAGCTCTGGGGACAAGATGGTAGTGACTATAGGGGATCTGATATAGTGGTGTTAGGGGGGTGTGAGACAAGACTTACCTTCCTCCTTTTCTCAAAGTTTATGAGCCCACCCTGCAGAGAAGAGAAAAAGGTAAAAGGAGGAAGCGCTGAAGGACAGGTGTGTACAAGGGTCAATCAAAGGGGTCTCACCTCTACAAAGTCGGGCAGTGCTGTGTCCAGCATAACAAGGTCTGTCAGAAATGTCCCAAGATACGGCACGGTCCCTTGAGCTGGTCTCTGAAATAAGACACCTATTTTACTTTCTATCACTTCTTTTATATCTATCATTATTCTAATACAAAGCTCCAAACCTTCTGCACATACATAAACAAAAAAACTCTGCTTCCCTGCAGCTACCACTAGAGGGAGCTCCGGAGCTTACTGCATACTGTCCAACAAACTGCGTACAGTGTGCTCCCTCTAGTGGTGACTGCAGGCAAGAAAAAAAAAATTACCATTTAATTTTAGGTCTATGCAGGGGGGCAGGAAAAGTGAGCTCTGGTCAGTATCAATCATGTCATTTAAATTTTTTTGCTATGTAATCATGATGTAGGGGCAAAGGATTATAGTGATGTATCACTTACTTTGCTGTGTGTTGTCATTTCAATAAAATCAGTGTTTTATCAGAAGTGGATTATCACAACAGGACTAGGTGTCTCGTGCTTCCTAGTCCCTCTGCTCAGTGTAACCCCGTTCCCTCCACTAATTGGTAGCTTTCTGCCTATGCACTGTGTACACAGAAAGCTGCCAATCAGGGGTGTGGGCTTGGTTATACAGGACTCCATATTCTGAGCTCTGCTAGATTTGCAGCAGAGAAAAATTATTAAAAATTATATAACAGTAAGCAGCCCAGTAAGAGATACATGGCTGGAATCAGGGTCTCAGCCCCTATGTTATGCTGCACTCAGATTACCTATTAGGGGCATACAGCATTATATGGCGTATTAAATGGTGTCATTCAGAACCAGAAATCGTTCGGCAAGAAATACAAGAATACAAGCCCTCATGCGTCTATATTGACAAAAAAATAAAAATGGATCTCAGAAGAAGGAAAGTAAAAAAAAAAAAACGAAAGCGCAAAAAAAAAATTGTCCGATCCTGACGTAGTTAAGGACTGTATTGATGTTACAACTAAAGATCAGCAGGTTTTTACTATTTATAATTTGAGAGCAGCATGAAGGAGGGGCAGAGACCTGGATTACAGCGATGTGTCACTTGTTAGGCTGTCTTTTTTAGTTTTAATACAATCAGTGTTTTATCAGCAGGATATTATCACTGCAGGACTAGGTGTCGTGTGCCAGGCAGTCCAGCTAATTTGTGTAACCCCGCCCCTGCCTCTGATTGGAAGCTTCCTGACAGTGTACACAGGAAGCTTCCAATTAGGGGTGTGGGCGGGGTTATACACAGATCAGCATTCTGACCAGTGCTCCATTTATAGCAGACAAAACAGGGATTCTATCAAAACTACACCAAGCAGCCCAGTAAGTGACACATTGCTAGAATCAGGCTCTCTGCCCCCGTACATCGTGCATTCACTACAATCGTATGTATTAAAAAAAAGTTTAAAATTCTGAAAAAATAAAGTATAAATTGAAGTATATTTGGACTTTATTTTTGATGGTGGATACGAATTTCTATGTTTTTTGGGGGGGAGGGTTCCTAATTTTAAACTTTTTTTTTTCTTTTTACAGTACCCCGAATGTTGGGAAAGGGTTAAAATACAGTTGTTAAATTAGCAAGAAGCAGGAGACGGTTGGAAGAGAATACGACTGTAGGGTCAGATTACATAGGGGTTTGTTTTATTTGTATTTTTTTTTTCTTTTTTTACCATTGCTATGCATAGGAGCTGCGGGCACAAAACGGTAGCAAAAATTTTTTAATCAAAAACCATTTCCAAAGTTGCTTCAATTTCCTTTTTTTTTCGAGCGATAAAAAATGTGGCGACGGTGGACATAAAGGAGTTAGAAAATCGCCGTAAAGAAGTAAAAACGCTATTTAGAAATTCCGATAGTCCGGCATCGAGTGTTGGAATATTGCAGCAGGGTGCATTATGTAATGGGAGGCTGCCCTTCTGTAAACCCTCGGCTTCCTCGCGGGGTTAATATTATACCGCAGGACTAGTTACTCATTTCCATGTCACACGGCAGCCAAGCGTGGAAGAGCCAGGTCGTTCCTGAAAACTTACCGTGGAGCGGACCTGCGACGCCGATCTCTGAAGTGGCCGGGGCTCGTTACGTGCGCTGTTGGACCTGCGAAGCGGGATCTCATCCTGGTGTAAGGGGTTAAAAAAAAAACATAAGAAGGATCATATCCGAGAAGGAGACCGGACACTAGATTACGAGGAGTCCGGGGACAGTCTTCATCCTTGCTGACGGTTTCCTTTCAGTACAGCACCTCGTGTTTGCAATGCTGACCCACATAGAAATTAATGCGTTAAAGGGGTCCCTGCTCATAAAGAGCGGTCTTGTAATGACGACCCCTCACCCAACCAAAAAGTGGCGCTATCCATGGAAAAACGCAGATTCTCTGCCCTCCTTCCATGCCGCCTCCGGCCATCGCTACGTATAGATTTACCTTGGTCAGGATTTCCCGGCTCATCTCGTGGTTGTTTTCATCTGAGAAGATGGCCGATAACTTGTGGAAGACGTTCAGATTGTCTCTACGGGATAGAAGAAATTCATTACCAATGAGGGGGGAGTAACAGGGATGCCAAAGTCCATGGGGAGCCCCTAAATTTTGCCTTCCCCACCTTCACGGAGTGGCGCCGGGCCCCGCCGAGTATCGACACCTTCAGGTTCCCATGCAGAGCGCAGCAGTAAGGATGAGTTTGTCATCGGTTGCTGCGCTCTGCATAGGAAGCAGGTGAGATGGCAAATTTTGCACTGCGCTCTAACTAGTTTTTTGCCTATTTTTTTTCTTGCCCTAACTATAGTTAATAGGACTAGTGTTAAGGCAAGGGTATGTTCACACTGTGCTTTTTTGTACCGCAGAAAAATGTGGCGTACATCAAGCACTTTTTTTAATGCGTTTTTCATGTGTTATTTTTTATTACCATGTTTTCTGTTGAATGGTTAAAAAAACGCTGAAGGAATTGACATGCTGTAGTTTAAAAAGATAACTCACTACAGTGCAAAAAAAAACAAAAGGAAAAAAAGCACAGTGTGAATTCGATTTTAGAAATCACACGGATAAAATGCAGAAAAAATGCTATTTAGGTTAGGCCTAGAGATAGGATTAGGGATAGAGAGAGTTAGGGTTTATCCCAGGCTTAGGACTAGAGTTAGGGTTACACCAAGATATAGGGTTAGGGGATAGTTCTAGGGTTTGGGTTTTTCCCTGGGTTAGGACTAGTGTTAGGATCAGACCTAGAGTTAGGATTAGGGGATAGTTTTAGGGTTAGGATTTGTCCCAGGGTTAGAGTTAGGGGTAATTCTAGGGTTAGGGTTTGTCCCAATATTAGGACTAGCGTTAGGGTTAAATCCAGAGTTAGGGATAGTTCTAGAGTTAGGATATGTCCCTGGGTTGGGACTAGCATTAGGGTTAGACCTAGGTATAGGGAAAGTTCTAGGGTAAGGTTTTGTCCCAGCTTTAGGGTTGCACCTAGATATAGGGTTAAGGGATGGTTCTAAGGTTAGTGTTTGTCCCAGGGTTAGAGTTAGGAATAGTTCTAGGGTTAGGGTTTATCCCAGGATTAGAACTAGTGTTAGGGTTAGACCTAGAGTTAGGGATAGTTCTAGGTTTGGGATATTTCCCTGGGTTAGGACTAGCATTAGGCTTAGACCTAGGTTTAAAGAAAGTTCCAGGGTTAGGGTTTGTCCCAGGGTTAGGACTCGTGTTAGGGTAAAACTTAGAGATAGGGTTAGAGATAGTTCTAGGGTTAGGGTTTGTCCTAGGGTTAGAGTTAGGGATAGTTCTAGGGTTAGGGTTTATCCCAGGATTAGAACCAGTGTTAGGGTTAGACCTAGGTTTAGTGAAAGTTCTAGGGTTAGGGTTTGTCCTAGAGTTAGAGTTAGGGCTAGTTCTAGGGTTAGAGTTTATCCCAGGGTCAGGGTTACACATAGATATAGGGTTAGGGGATAGTTCTAGGGCTAAGGTTTGTCCCAGGGTTAGGATTAGACCTAGGTTTAAGGAAAGTTCTCGGGTTAGGAATAGTGTTAGGGTAAGACCTAGAGTTAGGGGATAGTTTTAGGGTTAGGGTTTGTCCCAGGGTTAGAGTTAGGGATAGTTCTAGGGTTAGGGTTTATCCCAGGATTAGAACTAGTGTTAGGGTTTAGACCTAGGTTTAGTGAAAGTTCTAGGGTTAGGTTTTGTCCCAGGGTTAGACTTAGGGCTAGTTCTAGGGTTAGAGTTTATCCCAGGGTCAGGGTTACACATAGATATAGGGTTAGGGGATAGTTCTAGGGTTAAGGTTTGTCCCAGGGTTAGGATTAGACCTAGGTTTAAGGAAAGTTCTCGGGTTAGGAATAGTGTTAGGGTAAGACCTAGAGTTAGGGGATAGTTTTAGGGTTAGGGTTTGTCCCAGGGTTAGAGTTAGGGATAGTTCTAGGGTTAGGGTTTATCCCAGGATTAGAACTAGTGTTAGGGTTTAGACCTAGGTTTAGTGAAAGTTCTAGGGTTAGGTTTTGTCCCAGGGTTAGATTTAGGGCTAGTTCTAGGGTTAGAGTTTATCCCAGGGTCAGGGTTACACATAGATATAGGGTTAGGGGATAGTTCTAGGGTTAAGGTTTGTCCCAGGGTTAGGATTAGACCTAGGTTTAAGGAAAGTTCTCGGGTTAGGAATAGTGTTAGGGTAAGACCTAGAGTTAGGGGATAGTTTTAGGGTTAGGGTTTGTCCCAGGGTTAGAGTTAGGGATAGTTCTAGGGTTAGGGTTTATCCCAGGATTAGAACTAGTCTTAGGGTTAGACCTAGGTTTAGGGAAAGTTCTAGGGTTAGGAATAGTGTTAGGGTTAGACCTAGAGGTAGACATAAGACTAGTTCTAGGACAACGTGAACATTTTCAGGAAAAATGGATTACACTAGATAGCAATCGGTATTGGGCTAGGATAAGAAAATAATTACATGAAAAAAACGTGATCGAAAAATAATAAGTAAGAACATAGTAACATAGTTAGTAAGGCCGAAAAAAGACATTTGTCCATCCAGTTCAGCCTATATTCCATCATAATAAATCCCCAGATCTACGTCCTTCTACAGAACCTAATAATTGTATGATACAATATTGTTCTGCTCCAGGAAGACACATAATAAGAAAACACATAATAATATCTAACTCTTATTTCCAAGTTTTTATGCAAGATTTCAGCAAAAAAAAAAAAATCGAGAAGTTTGAAATCTGCTTTCTTGATGGTAAAACACAGGTTTTTGCAGCTGCTTTTTTCGGTGCGGATTGCAAGTGTGATTTGCACACAGTACATGTTTACTCAAAGTATGCGGATCTCAAATTCAGTCAAGAAAAAAACACAAGCGAGTGCATGTGATTTCTGAAATCTCATAGCTTTTTCTGGTACTGTAAAACGTAGCTTCTTATTTGCATTAAAAAATGTTGCAAAAAATGCAACGTGTGAACATAGCCTAATGGAGCTTTCTTTGTATCGCCTCAATATCTTGAAGCACAGGTAGCGTCTGATTGTCCAGAATTGTAGAGCCCTAGGAATATTCCTAAGTGTGAAGCTTCCACAGTTATTTCAACACTTCCAGTGTAAACCGTTATAACTGTAATATTAGTAAGTCTGGGCATTACAGTAATTACCTGCTCACTGCCGCCCATGATCTCTTCAGCCGATAGATTGAATTTGACTGAAGGGCCGACAATATGGCTCTAAGAGAGGAGAAGTTACGTAGAAATCTGCAGTACTGGAAAAAGAAAAGACTCCATGTCACATAGCTCCTCCCTCCTGACTCTGTCACCCCATGGTATTAAGAACAGATTTCAAAGTCACATAGCTCCTCCCTCCTGACTGTGTCACGCTGTTGTGGGAGGAGCAGACTTCATGTCACAGAGCTCCTCCCTCCTGACTGTCTCACCCTGTGGTGGGAGGAGCAGACTCCATGTCACACAGCTCCTCCCTCATGACTGGGTCACCCCGTGGTATGAGGAGCAGACTCCATATCACATAGCTCCTCCCTCCTGACTGTGTCACCCTGTGGTGTGAGGAGCAGACTCCTTGTAACAAAGCTCCTCTCTCATGACTGTTGTCACCCTGTGGTGGGCTGAGCAGTAGTGGTGAGTGAATATACTCGTTACTCGAGATTTCTCGAGCATGCTCGGGGGTCCTCCGAGTATTTTTTAGTGCTCGAAGATTTAGTTTTTAGTGCCGCAGCTGAATGATTTACATCTGTTAGCCAGCTTGATTACATGTGGGGGTTCCCTAGCAACCAGACAACCCCCACATATATTTATGCTGGCTAACAGATGTAAATCATTCAGCTGCGGCGATGAAAACTAAATCTCCGAACACTAAAAAATACGCGGAGGACACCCGAGCGTTCTCGGGAAATCTCGAGTAACGAGTATATTCGCTCATCACTACTGAGCAGACATCATTTCACATAGCTCCTCCGTCCTGTGGCGGTTTATATATTGGTCACACCTGTGCGATAGAGATCCACTTCTCAAGCACTCTGGCCCTCATCTGTGGCTTCATCTGGATGTCGTTCAGAACGGACGCGGTCACACAGGCTGCCACTGCATTGAATTGGGCTACAGTGGCTCGGACGCTCGGAGCAACATGTCTGTTCTCCTTCTTGTCACGTTGAGACCAAATACTCCCAAGACAATGACAGGACTGCAACTTCTGGAAGAGATCCTGGAGCAAGACAGGGGATAAGATATTCATCAGTGGGATGAGATCCAGCATTTCTCAAAGAAGGACCTCATATATACTGTATATACAAATGTCTGGGTCAAAGTTTATGACAAATGATGTGTGACTATAGTTGGCTGCGCACATCCGTGAGCATCTTGAGTATAAAGCATCGGGCCTGACCTCGTAGTACCGATATTGTACGCACTTACCACATCTATCAGCGTCAATTGTTCCGCCACATCCTGAGGAGGGTATGACAATAAACATGTGGTATCTACTGAGCTGTCACAGTCACCTTCTGCTGGTCGGATTATAGATGTCCAATCTGGTTGAGAAGAAATGGTCAGTCTCATGGAAGAGATTCAGAGAAACCGGAGATATATGAGAAGATTGGTCTTACCTTTTGGTGGAGAGTTGTCCTCTCTCTGTTCTTCTAAGCTCTTGACCAGACGAAGGAGCTGGCTGGGGTTCTCCCGGCTGTCTTGGGTTAAGTAGGAGGAGATGAGTTGCACACATTGCGGAGAATCGCAGAAGTCTTGAGGGTGTCTTTCTAACCAGCTCTGTAGGACACCACGTACCACTCTAAAGGAACAAGATGGTCTTTTTTTGGTAAAATTGGTTCCTTTAGCCAGGACCATTTTTAATGTGTCTCCTCCAACCAAAATGAGAAACTGATTATAGTCCTGAATCCTAGATAGAGAGGCCATATATAGGACCTCTACCTTCCACGATGACAGATCGATAATCCCATTCAACCAGAGATGGTGGACAGTTGACCAGGCATGCTTGGGATGCCACCATTTGAGGTGAAAGATAGTCACAGTCTTGGCTTATTCCATAACTGCCATGGACCACGCACGCTTCTCTTGCCACTATTTGAGGTCTAAGATAGTCACAGGCTTGGCTTGCACCATAAGTTCCATGGACTTAGCGACTTCTACTATACTGTATGTCTGGGTCCAGGATGTCGAAAGAGACCACCCACTCCACAAAATGTTTTACAAATTGGCTTCCTATTAATCGTTTTTTACCCATTTTTCCACCAACCTTAATTTGACCCTAAATCAAAGAAGTTTTGCCTACAGGATTATGGATTTAGTTGACCCCTTTCATTTGAGGATCAGCAGTGATCACTGACCTGTTTGGAAAAATCTGAATGTTGATTTCCCCTTTAAGAAAACCAACTAATTTCCGGCACAGAAAAATCAACTAACCCTAGCATGGTAGAGGAATACACAATATGTGACGGCATGGCACTGACCTCTGCACAGATGGAGCATCTGGAACAGGGCTACCAGGTATCGTAGGTTCCTTATCACCAACCTTTTCAAGACGCCTAAAGAAGAAATTATGAAAACTTGTTAGGCAGAGGTTTCTTAAAAAATGGCTCAATATGGGAAAACTCTAACTCCAAAAATTCTATGCATAACCCTTGTGTTCTCAAAGGGAGGGTTTGAGTCTTGAAGTAAAAAAAAATTCCTAGGGACATGTTCACATGTTTTTGGGTGGATTTTGAAGTGCAATAAAGAGTATTCCAAGAGCATTTGAAGTTTGTTTTTATTTAGACCCCATTTTTGACTACGTGGACCTTTTTGGGCTATGCTTTCTTTGGGCATGAGAACAGAATAATTTTTACTAAGACAGTTTTGATGAATGAGGTCCATTGCGCTTCATCATAAAGGGGCTAGACATGGATAGTCCACACTGGTAGCCAATTTGTTGACCAATAAAATGCTTCTGACCAATGTACAGTATATACTGTAAATAAAAAACAATAAAAAAGTGGATGGCTTGGTTTGATTAAGGTCAAAATGAAAAATTTGCTACAAAAACGTTAGGTGTAAAGAACTGTAGACCCTGAGTTGTAGCTACACTTTTCTTCACCGGTGGCAAATATTTGCCCCAGGTTACCCTTGTGCCTCATTGAAATATTTGCCCCAGGTTACCCTAGTGCATCATGTTTGTCACGCTACCCTGGCGCCTAATCTAAATACCCTGTCCAAGCACACAAGGTCTCCTCTTACTACAACCCTAAACACATTATGACCTAAAAACCACAGGGTATCCAGTTGGACTGGTCAACCTCAACAAAGGATTTTCCAGTGGTCCCGAACTGTGACACAATAATAGGCCTCAAAGGTCCAGCATAAGCCACCACAATTTCGACATGGCTAGAGCCAATTACTTGCCATTAGGGTCTATTTCTTAAGGGCTGATTCCCTGAAAACCTATTATATCTTATTGATGTTAGTCCCTCAGGATAGTTTTTCTTCTGATGGGCTCAAATAATCCCATTCCGACACTAGTATGTGGATGACAGAGAAGAAAGATGTTGAAGAAAGTATGAAAATGGTATAGATGAGAGAAGGACATCTCAGGTAACATTAGAAGGCCAAAGAAAAAAAGTCTAGAGAAGGAGTATGGTCTAAATGTTGTTGTCCCCACCTGTCAAGTAGAAGCTCCATGACCTTTTCAGGTGAGGTAAAGGCACGGTAGGTACTCAAGAAGGTGGGCACATACCCAGGATCACTTCCCTGATACTCCACCAGAAGGTTCTCCACCAGCTTCTCCAGAGTCCCAGCACGGAGACAGCGGACCTTACACGTCTTATAATGGACATATCCAGGAGAGGATGCGACATCCTGAGGGCAATGGGAGCAGGTTAAACAAAGTAGAAGATGAGCCAATAGGTGGAAAAAGGAGAACGATAAATACTAAATTTAGATATATATCCTACAAGAACAAGGAGTCATGTATCCACCAATTATATAAAAAGTACAAATTTTATTAGAAAAGCAAAAAATACAATAATAAACCTATGTTGATAAAATTTGAATCAAAGGTGAGGAGTCAAGCTAACAACAACATGGTATCATATGCATTGTATGGAGGAGCAAAAGCAGTAGATATGTATGCCACCCTGACTCGCAATTCGCGTGGGCTTCCTCTGGGGGGGGAATTGTCATATTTTGTGTGGGGGATACTATTTTAAATGGTCCTGCACACAAAATACAAAATATGATGACCCCCCAGAGGAAGCCCACGTGAAACGCGCGTCGGGGTTGCACACACATGGTATTTGTACATGAAACAAAGTGTAAGCAACAGTCATCTGACAATACATTGTTTCTGTGAATTATATACCAACTCAGTACTATATTACGGTACTTATTCTGGGCCTTTCTTTTTCTACAAACTATGGGCTTAAAATCCCCACGGATTTATGTTTAATTCATCTGCTGCTTTTGCCCCTCCATACATTGTGTATAATACAATAGTGTTGTTAGCTTGAGTCTTCACCTTTGATTCGGATTTTATCAATTCATGTTTATTACTGCATCTTTTGCTTTTCTTATAAAATATATACTTTTGGTGGATACATTACTCCTTGTTCTTGTAGGATATATATTTGTTATTTGGAGCCTCTGCCCCGTATATATTGGAGTTACATTGTATGGTGTATGACCTTTCATTTTCTATGTTTTCTTGACCCGTTCAGTGTCAAATAAGCGTATACCCAAGTCATTGTGAAGGGAGGAGGAGCAGGGTCAGCTGTAAAATCGCCTATTATTATTGGTAGATTCTGTGTTATCAGTGGTGTATAGAGGTGATATCGGTCATTGTAATCCTGCCTCTGGTGATAAGGAGCCTGCTGAAAACTCTTCCTGAAAGAACAGTCTAAAAATTGGAGGACTGAAAAATTGCAGGATTACAAAAAAAATTACCACATTTTTTTTAATACATGTAACACAAAAACCTGATTTAAGCAATAGGCAATTTTCCGAATTTTCTGATTATACACTCCCTTTAAGGGGGCTGTTCAGGATTAAGTATTAGGAGCACACCTGTCCATGGGTAGTTTGTTGTGCTGCAATTCATTGATGTTAATGAAGCTGCAATACCACCCCCATAGTATGGAAAAGTGGGGAAATTTGTAGGAAGAAATCAGCTATGTTTTATTATAACCCTACAATGCCTTTGTGTTAAAGAGAACCTTTCGGTGGATTTTTTCTTTATTACTTGAGTACCTCCTCCAATTGCTGCTGCTCCACTGATTTTGGAACAGTTTTTCTTTTCTTTCTGTGCCACTCCGTTACAAAGATATGCCCACAGTAATAAAAAAGAGAATTTTCCCATCAACCGACTGGGCATGTACCACAGAATATCTGGCCAATCAAAACACGGCCCCGCCCACAGAGAAGTTGTTGAAGGGAAAATTTGCTTCTTTATTACCAGAGGCATAAATTTGGAATGGAGGGGCACAGAAAGAAAAGAAAAAATGTTCCAGAATCAGTGAAGCAGCACCAATTGGAGGAGGCACACAGTTTACATTTTAAAAATCTGGTAAAAAGTCCCCTTTAATCACTCGCATAGTCAGTTTTATTCCTTGCACTCTTTCGGTATAGACAGCCCCTTCCTGATGTGATGTTTGTCCTTCTCCACATACACTAAAGTGTTGTGCATGTAACGTTAAGCCAGTGAGATGTCTCACAGCAAGTAGTCCCTTAGACACCAATAGAGAGAATCTGCAGCTTCATCTCCCTCCTCCCTCTCTCTTCATATATTACAGTATTAATTAATACTTTTCCCATTTATTCATAAGAACTACCGATTTTAGTACAAATAGTGACAGGTAAGCTTTAAGAAAGTGAAAGCAGGTGACGTGTTGGAACAGCATGGAATAATTAAGGCTGGAGGTAGGAGGAACCTCAGAGATGGTGAAGGGGGGGAAAACAGATAACAGTCAGGAAAGACCAGTAAAAGCAGAATAAAGGAGCCCTGAGGTAGGGGTGTCAGTCTTCCTACTTGTATTTCATTGACACTTGGTCAAGGCAGGATGTAAACTATTCACATACAGTACAATTCCTTTAATCTGGCATTCAGTAATCCAGAAAGCGTGATTCTTTATTTTCTACAGAATATATGGGAATTCTATCAGGCCCTATTGATGATCTTTTACTTTACGGGTCCATACAAGTTTAATTTTGGGTGCAGAGCTCTATGTAACTATCAGATACGATGCCTGGGCCATGTAGGACTCGCCCCAATCTGGCACATTTGGCTTCTATGTCCGGCCAAACAGCAGGATCTCCAGCAGATGCCATGTGTTACCGGATACAGAGCTAATAATCACGGAGGACAGATGCGATGACAGGATTATAAAGGGGCAGAGGGCGCCATCACACCTGGGGGGCTTACATCATACTGCATCCTATTAGCGTTGTGTAGATTTATAGGGGAAACAGTCAGCAGGATAAACATAAGTCAGAAAGTGGACAGGCAGGGTATAAGAAAAATGGAAACAGACTGGTTATTTATGAAATATAAAGGGGTACAGGGCGGACATTTATTATAAAGGGGTACAGGATGGGTTTCACAAAATATTTAGGGCATGAACAGGACATGATATAAAGGGGTACAGGATGGGTATGCAAGAAATATAAAGGGCCGCGGACAAGTCATTATATTATAAAGGGGTACAGGATGGGTATGCAAGAGGTATATAGGGCACGGACAGGACATGATATAAAGGGGTACAGGATGGGTATGCAAGAGATATATAGGGCACGGACAGGACATGATATAAAGGGGTACAGGATGGGTATGCAAGAGATATATAGGGCACGGACAGGACATGATATAAAGGGGTACAGGATGGGTATGCAAGAGATATATAGGGCACGGACAGGACATGATATAAAGGGGTACAGGATGGGTATGCAAGAGATATATAGGGCACGGACAGGACATGATATAAAGGGGTACAGGATGGGTATGCAAGAGATATATAGGGCACGGACAGGACATGATATAAAGGGGTACAGGATGGGTATGCAAGAGATATATAGGGCACGGACAGGACAGGATATAAAGGGGTACAGGATGGGTATATAGGAAGTATGTTACGCAAGAAGGTGATGCACGTAGTTTGTGGATCCACTGTGCCATGGGGCCGGGTCTACCTTGGAGGGTTGTAGATATGTGGCTACCTGGTGTTCACTGGAGCTCCTGATGGTGGAGACAGACTAGGCTGCAGGTGGCCGCCAGGTACCACTCCTAGGTAGTCCCCAGTACTAGAGCTGCTGACCCCAGGGATCAGGTACACAGACACGGACTGGACTTGGCCTCCGTTCAGACTACTTCTTGGCAGGAAGGATACTGATACGGAATTACACACAGAGCAGTATTCGGAGACTACTAGAACAGTCTGGATACACGAAGTACACGTTCACACACATGGGTCTCAGGCACTGGCCACACACGGACCAGAGGTTCGGGTTCAAGCAATGGCCCCACAAGGACCAGGGGAGCAGGTTCAGGCCCTGGCCGCACAGGACCAGGGGTTCGGGTTCAGGCAATGGCCGCACAAGGACCAGGGGAACAGGTTCAGGAAGGCCGCTCAAGGACCAGGGGAGCAGGTTCAGGCACTGGCCGCTCAAAGACCAGGGGAGCAGGTTCAGGTACTGGCCGCACAAGGAACCAGGGGTTCGGGTTCAGGCAATGGCCGCGCAAGGACCAGGGGCTCGGGTTCAGGCAATGGCCGCACAAGGACCAGGGGTTCGGGTTCAGGCAATGGCCGCTCAAGGACCAGGGGAGCAGGTTCAGGCACTGGCCGCTCAAAGACCAGGGGAGCAGGTTCAGGTACTGGCCGCACAAGGAACCAGGGGTTCGGGTTCAGGCAATGGCCGCGCAAGGACCAGGGGCTCGGGTTCAGGCAATGGCCGCACAAGGACCAGAGGTTCGGGTTCAGGCAATGGCCGCACAAGGACCATGGGAGCAGGTTCAGGCAATGGCCGCACAAGGACCAGGGGTTCGGGTTCAGGCACTGGCCGCACAAGGACAAGGGGTTCAGGTTCAGGCAATGGCCGCACAAGGACCAGGGGAGCAGGTTCAGGCATAGGCCGCATAAGGACCAGGGGTTGGGGTTCAGGCACTGGCCGCACAAGGACCAGGGGTTCGGGTTCAGGCACTGGCCGCACAAGGACCAGGGGTTCGGGTTCAGGCAATGGCTGCACAAGGACCAGGGGTTCGGGTTCAGGCACTGGCTGCACAAGGACCAGGGGTTCGGGTTCAGGCAATGGCCGCACAAGGACCAGGGGAACAGGTTCAGGAAGGCCGCTCAAGGACCAGGGGAGCAGGTTCAGGCACTGGCCGCTCAAAGACCAGGGGAGCAGGTTCAGGCACTGGCCGCACAAGGACCAGGGGTTCGGGATCAGGCATTGGCTGCACAAGGACCAGGGGTTCGGGTTCAGGCACTGGCCGCACAAGGACCAGGGGTTCGGGTTCAGACAATGGCCGCACAAGGACCAGGGGAGCGGGTTCAGGCATAGGCCACAAAAGGACCAGGGGTTCGGGTTCACGCAATGGCCGCACAAGGACCAGGGTTCAGATGCTAATTTCAGGATACTAGGACATGGGAGGACCTGACAACATACAGTTGCACACACTAACAAGTACTAGGAAACTATAGGGACTGCTCAGGCACTTCCATAATGGGGGCGGTGCCTTTTATACTCGGATGCCTCCCAGCTATTGGCTAGGAGCATTTTACCATGTGCACACTCTGCCCCTTTAAGAGCAGGTGAGCGCACACGCGCATTAGGCGCGATGCCGGGAAGACACAGGAAGCACGCCGGGACCACGCCGCGTGGCCGGAGCCGTGAGTATACCGGCGTCCCTGTATGGAGGGGGAAGGGGAGCCATGCAGGGGTGCTGACATTAGCGTTACAAAATTTAAAGGGGCACAGACAAGTCATGACATTATAAAGGGGTACAGAATGGGTATACATGAAATATAAGGAGGGATGGACAAGTCTTGATATCATAAAGGGGTAAAGGATGGCTATACAAGTAATTTAAAGGGGCACGGACAAGTCATGACATTATAAAAGGGTACAGCATGGGTATTCATCAAATATAAAGAGGCATGGAGAGATCATGGTACTATTATAAAAGGGTACAGCATGGGTATTCATCAAATATAAAGGGGCATGGAGAGATCATGGTATTATTATAAAAGGGTACAGCATGGGTATTCATCAAATATAAAGCGGCATGGACAGATTACAGTATTATTATAATGGGTTACAGGTACATGAAGTGTTGTACAAAAGATACACATGAAATAAAGTGGGTTACTGGTATATATCCACAGGATAGGTAATAAATGTGTGATCACTTGGGGTCCAGCCTCTGGGAAGCTCACTGATTATGACTGTGTATGGAGCGGTAGTGAGCATGTGCGACCGCTGCTCCATTCACTTTCTATAGGAGTTGTTGCACATGGTCACTACCGCCCCATTCACAAAAGGGATTTTAGGCCCGGAAGGGTGGTGGTTTCAGCAGCAGGATACCCATCGATCATACATGTATCTATCATCTCTACCGTGGACACGTTATGTATATTTTTTATGGTACAGGATAAACAATAGAGTTTTTCATATTGAGAGTCAGATCCGGCGCACGCTCCCCCCTATTTATTACCAGGAGGTCTCTGCAGGGTCTCTCTGTCCTGACTCTCCTCAGGGTCACTCCGTAGATCGCTCCGTCTTCCACCTCTTCCCCCCATTCCTGCAGAGGATTCTGAGAAGAGGAGAGAACAAGTTCAGGGTGAATATCCTCCCCGAGGCTCTTGTATCCATGATAGGTGTCCTCCCTCCTCAGGTTTTTGTACAAGTCTCACTTGGTGATGAAGCGGTTAATTTTCATCTTTCCAAATCTAAAGTCACTTGTCCGGTTTGGTCAGGTCCCCCACCACCACTCCTCCTCCTTCTCCTCTATCTCTCGGCCGCCCTATTAAGTCACCAGGCCCGGATCCGTAAACTAAATTATACATTAGAGAAGATCGTGTATTTCTGGGCTCAACGAAGAAGTTTCGGCCTGTTCCACCCTTCACGCCCCAAACTCAACCTTTTCACTGGTATGGTGTCCATCATACATGCCACATACAAGTCTAAGGGCCTTACAGTGCTCCTCCTTACCCTGGAGGTTGTGAGGAGTCATGGGGGTCTCTGGACCTCCATTTCAGTGATCAAACGTGGCAGTCAGGGGTCTACTGAAGGCCCACATCACTGCCATCTTGGTAGTCCTGTGAAGCTCCGCCATAGACTGAGCTACATAGAGACAGTGATTTACACTATATACTTTAGGGGACTAAAAAAAATAATAGTGAAGAATATATATTAAAAAAAAACACTATATAAACCACTTTCCTTTTCTCAAATTAAAACTAAAAACATTAAAAAAAATAAACATTAATTTGTCATAGCATCCATAAAATTCCAATATATCAAAATATAAAATGAATTACGCTATCCTGTACGGTAAACATCATAAACAGAAAAAAAAAACACCAGAAATGTCAGAAATGTGAGGTTTTTAGGTTATTACTCCTACAATAAAACATAATAAAATACACCAAAACATAAAGCCACAAAGTAAAATAAATTAAATCAAACTTTATTACTTTGTGGCTTTATTATTTTTTTGGTGTTATATATATTGGATTCTTAACATTATAGGTATACTAAAAATATTGTATATAGCCAAAAAGGGTATCAATAAAACCATAAGTTAATCAAGCAAAAAAAAAAAAAAAAACTAGTTTTCACCCAGCTAATCAATGGAAAAACATAAATGGTTTTTGGAAAGTCTTGGAAAATGGCGACATCCCCCCCATCCCAATTTTTTCTTACAAATTTAAGTTTTTTTTTTCAATAAAAAAATCTAAAAAAATGATAAGAGGTGATCAAAATGTCGTATCTACTCCAAAATTATATCAATAATACTGCAAAACACAAGCCCTTGCACAGCTCCATCAAGCAAAAAATGAAAAATTTACGGGTCTCAGAAATTGGCAACAAAAAAATACTTTGGAGGAAAAAGTGAAGCACAAAAATGGTTTTTAAGAGGTTGAGAAGACTCGTCCATCACTGTATATTGTCACCTATAGCACAATGCAATCTGCCGTTCATTATTACATGGGGACGGTTGGTCTCCTATCAGGAACCTTATTTTTCTATCATCCAGAGAGACCAGGCACATCTTGATTTAATGTGTACCATTGTAATTCCTCGTCTCTCCTGCGGAAGCGCTGCAGGGAATCTGAGCATTTACTGTCAGCTTCCCTCACAGCTGACCCATGAGAATGTCTTCAGCAGGACAATCTGTGATCATCCTATTATCGAGGAACCTTTCTAGCAAAAAGAGACTGTTGTAAACTGAAAATTCCTCTGAGAAGGAGGCACCATGTTCCTCGTACCTCGGGAATTGTTCCTGTGTCCAAAATGATGAAACTTCATGAAAGTAGCATATCGGTCATGGATTAGGTTCTGATTGAAAATAGTAATCACTGTGGCTGGCTGATCAGATCCAGACCCTCAAATATAAGATATTGGTGGTCTACCCTAAGAATAGGACATCAATATTAAAGAACTAAAATACCCCTATAAAGCAGATTTACAAGATTAACTCTTTAGGTGTATCATGTCTCTGCCCCTATGTACAATGCACTTATCTTATGACAAGTGCACTTTGAGGAACATCCTCCTTTCCTTAAAAATTTCCTCACGCAAAGGGCTTGGACCCTGGATTCAGGAGGACTAAGGTAGATAGTAGACGAGCCTTCTTCTGCTTCATCCGTGATCCTGGGGAAGGGTTGGACCCTGATGGTTTGCCCATCCAGGGGTTACACCACCATTCTTTCCTCCAGGGTCTAAGCTATCTCTGAAGGCCACTGACTATTCATACACAATGCCCAAGTGATCAAACCTACCATAGTGATCTCTTTGCCCATGGCACGGGAGGGCTTCGTCTCGCGGAGTTCCTCTTCGTCTGACATTTTTGGATCTCAATGTCTATTTTCAGACACCATGTGACAACGAAAGGATCAACGTATATGAGTAATATAGGACCACCTGCCCCGGCGAAGACATCCTGATAGCTCAGGAAAGAGATGGGGGCAGAAGGGTGAAGTTAAAAGCGAGACCACTAAAATTGTATTACAGATGGGAATTTTTGGCAAATCCCAAAGTTATATTCCTTCGTAAACTCACTCGAGATGCCACCACCCATAAATCTGGATCACTCCAAGATGAAGATATCCATCCCTCGGATATCAATATCTCCAAGCTGTCTATATCCTACGACTCCTGACAATAAGTGGGTCCTCCATGTGTCACTTGCTTACTATCTTCTCTTTCTGGTTGACTTTTCCTTGCCTTGTTTGTTCTTTGTTGTTTCTTCTCACTTCTCTTCCGTCATCCAGATAGCACCAACCTTGATAATGTCTCCAGCAGAAACTTTTCTCCAGGACTTTTCTCCTGCCTACCGTCCTTGGTTTCCCCTGTCTCTCCTTCCTTCTCTGTGGTCAGCCTTGTGTGTTGTGGAAAGTTTCTTTCTTTTGAAATCCTCAGACTGATATAATCGAGGGATTAAATCCCTGCCCTCCAGAGAAAGAGGGAAGGGAGGAGAGTTGGGAGGAGAGACCTGGGAAGTTGGGAGGAGGGAGGAGAGGAGAACATAGGGGTAGGAGATAAGAGACAGAGGAAAAGAGAGATCAGAGACAATGCTGAGGGATCCTGGGAGTGGAGCAACATTTGGGCAGGAGGACATAAGCAGGAGGGTATAGGAGGAGGACACAGGACACCTGAGCAAGAGGGAGAAAAGGAGGACAGTGCTGCTCCAAGATCTCAAAGTTCATTACAAGGTTACAGACGTCTTGAGAAATAGTTAACTCAGTAGGCTAAGGAGACTTAGTGGGGGGAGGGGGAATGAAGACGCTCATAATACCCTATTGTGTGTGCGTATTATATATTACTGCGGTGTACAATAGCCTAAAAAGTCTGCGTATCATGGGCACTAATATAAAAACATTTACTTATGTATATAAAAATGCCGTTAATCCAGAAAGTCTGCATCGTTTATCTGAGTGTCTCAAAATGTTAATGCAGTGAAACTCCTTTAATTCAGCATCCAGAAGGTCTGCAGATTATATTCCACATATATACAGTAACAGAAAAAAATATGTTTTTTTAATCTGGTATCCGATAGTCCAGAAACTCCGGGTCTTATATCTGAGCGTATAAAAGTTACAAATATGGACCTCGTGCACTGGGCGCAGTCATGAGGAACAGAAAAGGGTCTTCACCAAAACTGTTCCCACAAAGATGGAGGCTACAATTGGCCACAATGTCTTGTGCTGAATCATTAAGATTTCCCTTTAGTGGAGCTAAGGGACCGAGGCCGCCCCCTGATAACAGCCCAGAGCGTTATCCTCCTCCACCATCGGTACAGGGGGCACAATGCAATCAGGGGTAACGTTCTCCTGGAATCACCAAACCCAGACTCCTCCATCAGACGCAGATAGAGAGGTGTGACCCGTCACTGCACAGAACATGTCTCCTCCAGACTCCAGTAGTGGCGGCTTTACACCACTCCATCCCACCCTCGGCATTGTGCTTGGTGATGTAAGGCTGCATGCATGAAACTCCTGGTGGGGGCGCAGGGTTTGTGATTATGTTAATACCAGAGAAGGTCTGGACTCTGCAGTTATGTGGTCAAAAGAGCGGTGGTGACTTTTCTGCTCTCTGTTCCTCAGCACTCGGCCTCACACTCCATAACGTTACGGGATCTCCACTTTGTGGTTGAGTTGCTGCCGTTTCTTCAACTTCTCACTAATGCGACTCACAGGTGATGGAGGAAGATTAGGAGGAAGAACATCATGGATGGACTTGTTACCCCGGTGGCCCATATTACAGGACTGCGCTGGTATCAGTGAGCTCTGCACCACCGACCGTTCTGTCACATGTTACAAAGGCAGACAGCATGGTGGGGGGCCGGAGCGTATACACTGGGCGTGAGGGTTCAGATGTTATATACTTGGGGTGAGGGACCGGATGTTTTACATCGGGGGGCAACAGTTCAGATGTTATACACTGGAAGGTGAGGAGCCGGATGTTATACAACTGGGGGAAGGAGATGGGGCTGGATGTTATACATGGTGGGGTGAAGGTACGGATGTTATACATAGGGGGATGAGGGTACGGATGTTCTACACCGGGGGGGGAATGATGGGGCAGGATATTATACAACTGGGGGGAAGGAGATGGGGCCGCCGGATGCTATTCATGGGAGGGGGGGGTGAGGGTACGGATGTTATACATAGGGGGGTGAGGAGTCGGATGTTATACAGCGGGGGGGGGGGGGGGGGGCGGATATAATCCACGGGGGGTAAGGGTCAAATCGGGGGCAATGGGACTAAATGAGAACCCTGGAATCAACATTTTGTCTACATCTACACCTTTGGCCTGGGACAGCTCATAGAATCTCATGGCTTTCAGTATCACCTCTATGCTGATGACACAGAGATCTACATCTCTGGACCAGATATCACCTCCCTACTAACCAGAATCCCTCAATGTCTGTCCGCTATTTCGTCCTTCTTCTCCGCTAGATTTCTGAAACTTAACATGGACAAAACAGAATTCATCATCTTTCCCCCATCTCACGCGACCCCCCCAATGAACCTATCCATTACAGTAAACGGCTGCCCACTCTCCCCAGTCCCACAAGCTCGCTGCCTCGGGGTAATCCTTGACGGTGATCTCTCCTTCAAACCACATATCCAAGCCCTTTCCACTTCCTGCTGACTTCAACTCAGAAATATTTCACGAATCCGTTCATTACTAAACCAATAATCTGCAGAAACCCTAGTGCATGCCCTCATCATCTCTCGCCTTGACTACTGCAACCTCCTGCTCTGTGGCCTCCCCTCTAACACTCTCGCACCCCTCCAATCTACTCTAAACTCTGCTGCCCAACTAATCCACCTGTCCCCCCGCTATTCCCCGGCCTCTCCCCTCTGTCAATCCCTTCTCTGGCTCCCCATTGCCCAGAGACTCCAGTACAAAACCCTAACCATGACGTACAAAGCCATCCACAACCTGTCTCCTTCATACATCTGTGACCTCGTCTCCCGGTACTTACCTGCACGCAACCTCCGATCCTCACAAGATCTCCTTCTCTACTCCCCTCTTATCTCCTCTTCCCACAATCGTATACAAGATTTCTCTCGCGCATCACCCCTACACTGGAACCCTCTACCACAACACATCAGACTCTCACCTACCATCAAAACCTTCAAAAAGAACCTGAAGACCCACCTCTTCCGGCAAGCCTACAACCTGCAGTAACCACCGATCGACCAAACCACTGCACGGCCAGCTCTACCCGCACCTACTGTATTCTCACCCATCCCTTGTAGATTGTGAGCTCTCACGGGCAGGGTCCTCACTCCTCCTGTACCAGTTATGACTTGTATTGTTTCAAGATTATTGTACTTGTTTTCATTATGTATACCCCTCCTCACATGTAAAGCGCCATGGAACAAATGGCACTATAACAATAAATAATAATAATATCTATATATATAATTGTCTAAGGGTTTTTCCGTCTGTCTATCTGTCTGTCTGTCTTTCTGTCTGTCAGTCTGTCCTGGAAATCCCGCGTCTCTGATTGGTCGAGGCCGCCAGGCCTCGACCAATCAGTGACGGGCACGGTATCGACGTAGAAATCCCGCGCCTCTGATTGGTTGAGGCCGCCAGGCCTCGACCAATCAGCAACGGGCACAGCGACGATGATGTCATAAAGGACGTAGAAATCCCACGTTTCTGATTGGTCGAGGTCACCAGGCCTCGACCAATCAGCAACGGGCACAGCGACGATGATGTCATAAAGGACGTAGACATCCCGCGTCTCTGATTCAGCTACGGGCACAGTATCGACGTAGATGTCATAATGGTTGCCATGGTGACGATGATGTCATAAAGGTTGCCTCGACCAATCAGCGACGGGCACAGTCTGCCGCGAATTCTGGAATCATCATTGTCCATATACTACGGGGACATGCATATTCTAGAATTCCCGATGCGTTAGAATCGGGCCACAATCTAGTTAATAATATAATTATCTAAGGGTCACATCTGTCTTTCTGTCTGTCTTTCTGTCTGTCTGTCTGTCATGGATATTCATTGGTCGCGGCCTCTGTCTGTCATGGAAATCCAAGTCGCTGATTGGTCGTGGCAAAACGCCCACGACCATTGCCATGACCAATCAGCGACGGCCATAGTCTGGCAGGGAAATGGCCGCTGCTTTACTGCCCTGCAGTCAGCGCTGAGCGCTCACACAGGGTTAATGCCAGCGTTAATGGACCATGGTGTCATGGACTCCGTTAACATAGCTATTAACCCTGTGTGACCAACTTTTTACTATTGATGATGCGTATGCAGCATCAATAGTAAAAAGATCTAATGTTACAAATAATAATAATAATAAAAAAAAAGGTTATTCTCACCCTCCGACGTGGTGCGGTGTCTTCGGCAGTGCAAGCAGCAGGTTCCGGTGCCAAGGATGCTATGCGAGAAGGACCTGCCATGACGTCACGGTCATGTGACCGCGACATCATCACAGGTCCTGCGCTCATACCAACCCTGGAAGCTACCGTGTGCACCGCACACAGGCGCCAGGACTACAAGGGGCCTTCGGAAAGTGAGTATATGTATTTTTTTTATTTTAACTCTTTTTTAACCACGCATATAGTGCCCACATTGCTATATACTATGTGGGCTGTGTTACATACTGCGTGGGCTCTGTTATATACAGTACTACATCTCTGTGCTATATACTATGTAGCTGGGCAATATACAATGTGACTGTGCAATATACAACATGACTGTCCAATATACTACCTGGCTGTGCAATATAGTATGCGGCTCTGCTGTAAACTACGTGGCTGACCAATATACTACATACCTGTGCAATACACTACGTGGCCTGTGTTATATGCTACGTGGCTGTGTTATATACTACGTAGCTCTACTATATACTACGTACGCTGTGTTATATACTACGTTGGTTGTGTTATATACAACGTAGCTCTACTATATACTATGTACGCTGTGTTATATACTACGTCGGTTGTGTTATATACTACGTAGCTCTACTATATACTATGTACGCTGTGTTATATACTACGTCGGTTGTGTTATACATTACGTTAACGTGCAATATAGTACGTAGCCTGTGCTATATACTACCTACATATTCTAGAATACCCGATACGTTAGAATCGGGCCAACATCTAGTATATATATATATTCAGTATCCAACAATCCAGGAAATGTGCATATTATATAAATTAGCATAGAAATTCCTCATATTTATATACCATAAAATTATTTTAATCCAACGTCCAATAGTCTATAAGTTCTGATACCCCAGCACAGAACTGTGAATAGAATGTTTCTGTGAGGGGTCGTCTCACTATAAAAAAAGTTTTTAAAAAAAAGAACCTGGCTCAGTAACTCTACGTTCACATTAGCGTTTTGAGCGGTTGCGTCGGGCGCACCAGCGGCGACGCATGCGTCATGCGCCCCTATATTTAACATGGGGGGCGCATGGACATGCATTGTGCTGCATTTTGCGACACATGCGTTTTTTTGGCCGCAAGCGTAGGGCGCAGAGGACGCAGCAAGTTGCATTTTTTTTTGCGTCCATTTTTCGGCAAAAAAGGACGCCTGCGTCGCAAAACGCAGCGTTTTAGCGTGCGTTTTGTTGCGTTTTTGTTTGCGTTGTGCGGTGCGCCGCCGACGCAGCCCCGCACAACGCAAATGTGAACGTAGCCTTAATCAGTTGATTGCTGCAGATCTGGGATCACAGTTCTACCCGGCCATGCATTACCCTGCAGTGGCCACTACAGGGCAAATGTAGTATTACACCGCGTCCATTCAAATCATTTATTGACCGTGTATTACAAGGACAGAGTCTTGCAGAGCGAATGCTGCACAGTTCTATAACACAATGATCACCTATCATGTCCGTGTGCCCTAATAGTTCATAAAGATGGGCTGTCATTGTGACAACCCCTGAAAATGCTTTCACGGTGTTCCAAATCCTTCTCAGCCAATCAAAACCACCAAGAGGACTAAAAGGGGACTACACTGAAGTAGGTGCAATCTCTAGTTCCCTCAATCGGAGGATCAAGAAATTAATTAATGTCGGTACCTATACGCATATGGACCACCACCAAAGACAACCTCATCGCCCCAAATCCCCTTAAAGAGGACATACCACCTCGTCTTGCTGTCGGCCGGTGACTGATGACACCTGAATTCTGCCTTATTTTATATATACACATAAAGCTCATCTTAGGTGTTGCCAAAACATAAAAATTCAAAGCAAAACCAAAGTCGCTCTGTGATCAGTAAATGTTCTGCACAGATCACAGAGGCCGGACGGGAACGAGCGGTAAGAAGAGGTTCAGGGACGACTCCGGGTTCACAATATTTTCTTTCCATTTTTGTCTTACGTTTGAGTTCCATCAGACACATGACATACAAAGGAGATGAAAATGGATTAATTAATGAACGTCTGTGGCTCACTGTTAGTGTTTCTACCTCCTGTAGACAAGGTTCTAGGTTTTTGTCCCATCAGATTCATTATATAAGAAGAAGCTGAAAATTCTTTAAATTAATTAATGAAAGTCCATGGCTCACTATTAGTGTTTCTGCCTTCTGTAGACAAGGTTCTAGAGTTGAATACTATCAGAGTCCTGATATACGAAGAAGATGAAAATTACATTAATGAAAGTTTGTGTCTCACTGTTAGTGTTTCTACCTCCAGTAGACAAGGTTCTAGGTTTGAGCCCCGTCAGAGACCTGATATGCGAAAAAGCTGAAAATTATTGAAATTAATTACATTTTATGGCTCACTGTTAGTGTTTCTGCCTCCTGTAGACAAGGTTTTACGCTTGACTCCCATCAAAGACCAGATATACAGAGAAGCTGAAAATGAAATTAAAGTATGTGGCTCTCTGTTAGTGTTTCTGCCTCATGTAGACAAGGTTCCTCCGAGATTGAGTCCCATGAGATACCTGATATATAGTATGAAGAAGCTGGAAATTAAATTAATTAACGGAAGTATGTGGCTCACTGTTAGTGTTTCTGCCTCAAGTAGGTGTTTCTGACTTTACTTTTAAGTCAAATCACAGACCTGATGTACAAATAAACTGAAAATTAAATTAATTAATGAAAGTATGTGGCTCACTGTTAGTGTTTCTGCCTCCTGTAGCCAAGGTTCTAGGTTTGAGTCCCATCAGATATTTGAAAATAAATAATCTAGAGAAGCATCACCCCAAGCGCTGCTATAACATTAGGTGGGCCCTCCAGGGGCGGACTGCAATAGTGCTCTGTGTTGTATATCTCTCTTTTTTATTTTTTTAAAGAGAATCTACAGAGGAAACTCAAATGTGTTGCCCATCCTGCTCTGGGGTATTGTTACTGGTGAGTACAGAGTTTACATATTATATACACTTCTAGTAGGAACACTCACACTTGTCTAATGGAAGAACTCTAAAGGTACCTTCACACATAACGATATCGTTAACGATATCGTTGCTTTTTGTGACGTAGCAATGATATCGTTAAGGAAATCGTTATGTGTGACAGCGACCAACGATCAGGCCCCTGCTGGGAGATCGTTGGTCGCTGAATAAAGTCCAGAACTTTATTTAGTCGCTGGATCTCCCGTGGACATCGCTGGATCGGCGTGTGTGACACCGATCCAGCGATGTCTTCACTGGTAACCAGGGCCGCGCTTAGTAACCTGATATTTACCCTGGTTACCATTGTAAAAGTTAAAAAAAAAAAACAGTACATACTCACATTCCGATGTCTGTCACGTCCCCCGCCGTCAGCTTCCCGCACTGACTGAGTCAGTGCCGGCCGTAAAGCAGAGCCAGAGCACAGCGGTGACGTCACCGCTGTGCTCTGCTTTACGGCCGGCGCTGACACAGTCAGTGCGGGAAGCTGACGGCGGGGGACGTGACAGACATCGGAATGTGAGTATGTACTGTTTTTTTTTTTAACTTTTACAATGGTAACCAGGGTAAATATCAGGTTACTAAGCGCGGCCCTGCGCTTAGTAACCCAATATTTACCCTGGTTACAAGTGAACACATCGCTGGATCGGCGTCACACATGCCGATCCAGCGATGACAGCGGGTGATCAACGACCAAAAAAAGGTCCTGATCATTCCCCAACGACCAACAATCTCCCAGCAGGGGCCTGATCGTTGGTCACTGTCACACATAACGAGATCGTTAGCGGGATCGTTGCTATGTCACAAAAAGCGTGACGTTGCAACGATATCGTTAACGAAATCGTTATGTGTGAAGGTACCTTTACTGGTAGAAAGTGCAGCTTTAGAGTAAGGGATGTTTCACTTTCCATAGGAAAGACAAAAACTTGGACACCGAGCAATGTCTGAAAAGGTGTCTTGTAAATCACAAGGAACTGACCACCCTCAGGATGAGCCAACATGACCAATCTCAATACAGTTGTAGACCTGTTAAAACGTCATTTCAACCCACCTAATAGTTGTGATACTTGGCCGCAACTTTCCACAACATCTTGGACTGGTTGGGACAATGGGATGTTTGCCATGTTAGGGTTGCATGTAGGGAAGAATGAGGGCAATACAAAGGAAACATAAGTACTTTTTGGAATCCTGGGGAAACCTTACTCAGGGAGAACATTAATTATAATTGTTCACAGTAGAGGGGAGGTAACAGTTTACAGGCACACAACTATGCCACAGTTCTGAGCTGGAGTTGATCACAGGGGTTTTAATCAAGTTTCTTTTCATCACACAAAATCACTTCTCTTCATGCAATGCTTCATCAACAAATCTCTTTACAGATAACTTCACACAGTGTATTAACCTAAGCAGAACTGTACCTTTATCATGTAGTGTGGGGGATGGGGGGGGAGGGAGAATGAGTCTGGTGCTGTAGCTCTCTCACTTCTATCTTGATGTAATAAAGATGCTTATTGCTGTCCTGACTGCTTCTATGATCACAGCAATCACTTCCCAGGATGAACTGTTCTTTACAGCTTGTCTGATTTCAGTCTGATAGGAGACTCTCTAGCACACACCCTACTCTTAGACGTCCAGGGCACAGTAACAACTTTCCTAGTACCACCTGGGGCTGAGCTAACCACTCCCTGTCTGCTATAAACATGTGAACCCCTATAGTTGCTGGATGATTCTAAATCAACAGCGCAGCTTCTACCTGTCACATAAGCTGTCAATAATTGTGACTTTAGGAGGAATACAACTTACATTACAGATAAATTCGAGACTCACCTTGTATCTGGAAGCTTCATCATCATTGGCGAGGCAGCGATACGCTTGTAAGACGATCCCCCAACTCATGTCAAGGTCCAGAGACAGACTGCTGCGTGAGCCAGGATCACCAAACATTTTGATCTTTTAGAAAAGAAAGCATTTCAGACTTAAGAGGCTGCAGTGCGTGTAACTTCTTATGATGGGGTAGAGGAAGCTACTTGGGCGTCATTTGATGGGAACATGTGACCCAAATCTTGGTAATGGTTGTCTTAAAACTCAACATTTTATAGCACATAAAACATAAAAATATTGTTGGGTCTACTTATAACATGCTGGACTTTAATCTTCAGTCTATGAGGTTCTTGATTTGGACAAGAATCAACTTTTTTTTTATCATCTTCATCTTTCGTTCATGTCCATGATAAAGGTGTATCATTAATGCCGGAGCGTCTATTTCCTAGTTGTATGGACACGTTATCAAACGTCGAGCACGTTTTTGAGGTAACACATTTGCCCTGCCTGTTTTATCACAGGAGCGTTTCTGCTACATCACCAGTCCTGTGAGCTTATCATAAATCAAGTTAGTAACATATAAGCTCAGCGGCTGCCAGAGCTCCTACATGACCGACTTGATATATAATGAGTTCAGATGGATGGAGACCTGACAGAAACACTTACAGTGGGGCAAAAAAGTATTTAGTCAGTCAGCAATAGTGCAAGTTCCACCACTTAAAAAGATGAGAGGCGTCTGTAATTTACATCATAGGTAGACCTCAACTATGGGAGGCAAACTGAGAAAAAAAAATCCAGAAAATCACATTGTCTGTTTTTTTTATCATTTTTTTTGCATATTATGGTGGAAAATAAGTATTTGGTCAGAAACAAACAATCAAGATTTCTGGCTCTCACAGACCTGTAACTTTTTCTTTAAGAGTCTCCTCTTTCCTCCACTCATTACCTGTGATAATGGCACCTGTTTAAACTTGTTATCAGTATAAAAAGACACCTGTGCACACCCTCAAACAGTCTGACTCCAAACTCCACTATGGTGAAGACCAAAGAGCTGGCAAAGGACACCAGAAACAAAATTGTAGCCCTGCACCAGGCTGGGAAGACTGAATCTGCAATAGCCAACCAGCTTGGAGTGAAGAAATCAACAGTGGGAGCAATAATTAGAAAATGGAAGACATACAAGACCACTGATAATCTCCCTCGATCTGGGGCTCCACGCAAAATCCCACCCCGTGGGGTCAGAATGATCACAAGAACGGTGAGCAAAAATCCCAGAACCACGCGGGGGGACCTAGTGAATGAACTGCAGAGAGCTGGGACCAATGTAACAAGGCCTACCATAAGTAACACACTACACCACCATGGACTCAGATCCTGCAGTGCCAGACGTGTCCCACTGCTTAAGCCAGTACATGTCCGGGCCCATCTGAAGTTTGCTCGAGAGCATTTGGATGATCCAGAGGAGTTTTGGGAGAATGTCCTATGGTCTGATGAAACCAAACTGGAACTGTTTGGTAGAAACACAACTTGTCGTGTTTGGAGGAAAAAGAATACTGAGTTGCATCCATCAAACACCATACCTACTGTAAAGCATGGTGGTGGAAACATCATGCTTTGGGGCTGTTTCTCTGCAAAGGGGCCAGGACGACTGATCCGGGTACATGAAAGAATGAATGGGGCCATGTATCGTGAGATTTTGAGTGCAAACCTCCTTCCATCAGCAAGGGCATTGAAGATGAAACGTGGCTGGGTCTTTCAACATGACAATGATCGAAAGCACACCGCCAGGGCAATGAAGGAGTGGCTTCGTAAGAAGCATTTCAAGGTCTTGGAGTGGCCTAGCCAGTCTCCAGATCTCGACCCTATAGAAAACCTTTGGAGGGAGTTAAAAGTCCGTGTTGCCAAGCGAAAAGCCAAAAACATCACCGCTCTAGAGGAGATCTGCATGGAGGAATGGGCCAACATACCAACAACAGTGTGTGGCAACCTTGTGAAGACTTACAGAAAACGTTTGACCTCTGTCATTGCCAACAAAGGATATATTACAAAGTATTGAGATGAAATTTTGTTTCTGACCAAATACTTATTTTCCACCATAATATGCAAATAAAATGTTAAAAAAACAGACAATGTGATTTTCTGGATTTTTTTTTCTGTTTGTCTCCCATAGTTGAGGTCTACCTATGATGTAAATTACAGACGCCTCTCATCTTTTTAAGTGGTGGAACTTGCACTATTGCTGACTGACTAAATACTTTTTTGCCCCACTGTACATCCTGTGATAAAACAGGAAGGAAAAATGTGTTACCTCAGAAATCAGCAGCTGCAAGCCCCTGCTGTTTCATCTGCATACTAACTCATCATAAGTAATGTATGCTATTTTCTCTGGCCATTTTGTGTATACCATATTATGTATATTCAATGCCATTTTATGGCAAAAAATATTATACACATATGGTATACTATATACAGTGCCTTTAAAAAAAAGTATTCATACCCAGTGAAGTTTTCCACATTTTTTCACGTCAGAGCCACAGCGTTAAATGTATTTTCTTGGGATTTTATGTGATACCAACACAAAGTAGCAAGTATTTGTAAAGTGTAAAGGAAATGATATCAGCTTTTCTAAATATTTAAAAAATATAAATCTGAAAATTGTGACGTGCATTTACATTCAATCGCCTGTAGTCTGAAAACCCTAAATAAATTCCTGAATGACCAATTGCTTTCAGAAGTCACATAATTAGTAAAGTGAGTTGACCTGTGTGTAATTTATTCTCAGAATAACTACTGCTGTTCTGTGACAAGGCCTCAGAGGTTTGTTTGAGGGCATTAGGGATCAAATAGCGTCATGAAAACCAAGGAACCCACCAGACAGGTCAGGGATAAAGTTGTGGAGGAGAATAAATCAGGGTTAGTTAAAAAAAAAATAGCCCAAGCTCTGAACATCTCACGGAGCACTCGTCAATCCATCATCCAAACATGGAAGGAGTATAGTACAACCGCAAATCTACCAAGACATGGCCGTCCACCTAAATCGACATCCCAAGCAAGGACAGCACTAATTAGAGAAGCAGCCAATAGCTCTATGGTCACTCTGGAAAAGCTGCAGAGATTCACAGATCAGTTGGGAAAATCTACCCACAGGACAACAGAAAAAAAAATTCACATTGGGATTGAACATATGGCATTCGTTACAAATGAGGTAGAAGAATCAAGCAACGTTTTCACCATGATAGGCCTTTTTCAAGCCAAAAATCACAAGTATACAAAAAGTCAGCTATACTAAAACATTATGTTTTATCCCGATGAGATGTTTTTTTTTCCTGGTGCTTCGAATTCTTTTGGACTTTGAACCTGCTTTGGAACTTGTGGGGGGGGGGGGGGGGGAGTCAATCTGAGCCTGTACAGATTGGCCTTTGATGGAAAGAAAGACATTTTTGAAAGCAAGCCATAAGAAGTCCCATTTGTGGTTTACAAAAGTCCATGTAGGGGACACAGCGAGCATGTGGAAGAAGGTGCTTTAGTCAGATGAGACTAACGTGGAACGTTTTGAGCTAACTGTAATACGCTATATGTGGTAGAAAACTAATACTGCACGTCACCCTGAAAACACCATCCCCACCGTCAAACATGTTGGTAACATCATCATGCTATGGAGAGGCTTTTCTTTAGCAGGGAGAAGGAAGCTGGTCAGAGTTGATAGTAAGATGGATGAAGCTAAATACAGGGTGATAATGGAGGAAAAGTTGTTAGAGTCTTCAAAAGACTCAAGACTGGGGTGTAGGTTCACCTTCCGGCAGGACAATGACCCTAAACATCCTGGTAGTTCTACAATGGATGGTTTAGATCAACGCATGATCTGTGTGTGAATGGCCCAGACTTAAATTGACAAGACTTGAAAATTGCTGATCACAGACGCCTCCATCCAATCTCGCTGAGCGATAGCGAGTGTGCAAAGAAGAAGGGGCACAAATGTCACCTCTAGATGTGCAAAGCTGATAGAGACATACCCCAAAAGACTGCAGCAGTAATTGAATTTAGAAAACCGTGTATAATTTCCTTTACACGTCACAAATACTGGCTACTTTGTGTTGGTATATCACATAAAATCCAAATAAAATCCATTTAGGTTTGTGGGTGTAATATTAAAAAACGTGGAAAATTTCACTGGGTGTGAATACTTTTTCAAGGCACTCTAAATACACAAATACGCAATGACATTTATATGGACGGGGCTTGAAGCTTCTCGAACTTCCCAGATGGAAGTGTTTCCTGCCTTGTTTGAAGACGTAGTGAAGCCTTCATTATAGGAATACTTGACTCTGTAGTACGTATAGGAAACATCTAGCGACACATACACCTGGAAGGATCACACCCACAGCGTTCTACGATTTGGCGAAAATTTAGATTTGTGATTGTTAAATTTTTGTACAAACAAAATTAATTTTGTCACAGTAACACTGGATTTTTTTTGCAACAATAGACATACATTTTTTTTGGCATCCCGTTTTATGCCTACAACAAAGATGTGGGCCCCTAACGTTTTTTTGTTTGATGGTGGTTGGGTAGGAGCTTCAAGATGGCCCAAACTTATCCATCGCTCTAGTAAATGGTGAGGGCTCAGAGGAAGATAACACATCATAAAAATCTGATCTTTTCTGTAGCAACAGCCACATTTGTACAAAAGCAGGGTTGTCCATGGGAGCATCTCTGGGGTGCATCTAAGGTAAAAAGGTGTCCATGGGGAGCATTTAAGGTTACAAGGTGCCTATCAAGAGTATCTGAGGTTACAGAATCCATATGGAAGCATCTAAGTTATAAGATATCTATGAGAACATCTAACATCTTACAGGGAGCCTATGCGAGCACCTAAAAGTAAAGGGTGCCTTTGGGAGTACCTAAGATTACAGGGTGCCTATGGAAGCACCTAAGGATAAGGTTACAGGGTGCCTATGGGAGCACCTAAGGTTACTGGGTGCCTATGGGAGCACCTAAGATTACTGGGAACTTATGGGAACATCTAAAGTTAAAAGGTGCCTATGGGAGCACCTAAGGTTACTGGGTGCCTATGGCAGCACCTAAGGTTTTTGGGTGCCTATGGGAGCATGTAAGGTTACAGAGTGCCTCTGGGAGCAAATAAGGTTACAGGGTGCCTATGGGAGCCCCTAATGTTACAGTGTGCCTATGAGAGCATAAAAGGTTACAGGGTACCTATGAGAGCACCTAAGGCAAAATAATGTCTATGAGATTATCTAGTTTTCAAGGTGCCTATGTGAACATCTAAAACTACAGAGTGCCTTTGGGAGCACCTAAGGTATAGATTGCCTATGGGAGCACCTAAGGTTACAGGGTGCCCATGGGAGCACCTGTTACAGGGTGCCTATGGGAGCATATAAGGTTACAGGGTGCCTATGGGAGAACCTAAGGCAAAAGAATATCTATGAGATTATCTAAGTTTTCAAGGTGCCTATGTGAACATCTAAGGCTATGTTCACACATAGCGTCCTGTCCCTGCGGGTTCTCCCGCAGCGGATTTGATAAATCTGCAGGGCAAAACAACTGCGGTTCTCCCTGCAGATTTATCGCGGTTTGTTCCGCGGTTTCCGCTGCGGGTTTCCGCCTATACTATTGATGCTGCATATGCAGCAATATGCAGCATCAATAGTAATGTTAAAAATAATAAAAATTGGTTATACTCACCCTCTGACGTCCCGATCCCTCGGCGCTGCACCCGGCGGTCCGGTTCCAGAGATGCTGTGCGAGAAGGACCCTTCGTGACGTCACGGTCATGTGACCGCGACGTCACCGAAGGTCCTGATCGCACAGCAACTCTGACCGGACGGCCGCGTGCAGCGCTGACTTCAGAGGGTGAGTATAACATGATTTTTTGTTTTTATTCTTTTTTTTAACCCCAAATATGGTTCCCGGGGCCTGGAGGAGAGTCTCCTCTCCCCCACCCCGGGTACCATCCGCACATTATCCGCTTACTTCCCGCAACGTGGGCACAGCCCCATGCGGGAAGTAAGCGGTTCAATGTATTCCTATGGGTGCAGAATCGCAGCGATTCTGCACAAAGAAGTGACATGCTGCGGGTTTTAAACCGCTGCGTTCCCGCGCGGTTTTTCCCGCAGCATGTGCACAGCGGTTTGCGGTTTCCATAGGGTTTACATGTAAATGGAAACGCTATGGAAACTGCAGCGGACCCGCTGCGGTTCCGCGGTAAAAACCGCAACGTGTGAATATAGCCTAATACTACAGTGTGCCTTTGGGAGCGCATGAGGTTACAGGGTGCCTATGGGAGCAGCTAAGGTTACAAGATGCCCATGGAAGCATTTAAAGTTACAGAGTGCCTATGGGAACAGTTAAAAGATGCCTATGGGGACTATTTCAGGTTTTAGGGTGCCTATAGGCGCACCTAAAATTATTGGATGCCTAGGAGAGCACCTAAGGTTACAGAGTGTCTAAGGGAGTGCCTAAGGTTGTAGGGTGTCTATGAGAGCATTTAAGGATGTAGAATACCTATGGGAAATATCTAAGGTTACAAGGTACATATGGAAGCACTTAAGGTTACAGGGCTCCTATAGGAACCCCTAAGGTTACAGGATGTCTATGGGAACATCTAAGATTACAGGATACTTATGGGGAGCCTTAAGGTAACAGCGTGCCTATAGGGAACCTCTAAGGTTACAGAGTGCCTATTGCAGCATCTATTGCAGGGGGCCTATGGAAGCACTGAAGGTTACAGGGTGCCTATGGGAACATCTAAAGTTAAGGATGCCTATGGGAGTAATTAAGGTTGTAGGGTGCCTAAAGGAACATCTAAGGAAGGATACAGGGTGCCTATGGAAAGTATTTAAGGCTGTTTGCTGCCTATAGCAAGCATTTAAGTTTAAGGATTGCCTATTGGAGCACCTAGGCTTATAGGATGCCTATGCAAGCACCTAAAAATACAGGATGTCTTCAGGAGCACCTAAGGTTACAGGGTGTATATGGGAACATCTAAGGTTACAGGGTGCCTATGGAAATAACTAAGGTTACAGGGTGCCTATGGGAACATCTAAGAATACAGGATGCCTATAGGAACATTTAACGTCACAGGGTGCCTATACAGAGCCTCTAAGCTTATTGGGTGGCTATGGGAACATGTAAGGTTACAAAGTGCCTATGGGAACATCTAAAGTTAAAGGGTGCATATGAGAACATCTAAGGATACAGGGTGCTTATGGGAACATCTAAGGATACACGGTGCCTATGGGAACATCTAATGTTACAGGGTGCCTATGGGAACATCTAAAGTTACAGGGTGCATATGGGAACATCTAAGGATACAGGGTGTCTATGGGAACATCTGAAGTTACAGGGTGCCTATGGGAACATCTAAGGTTACAGGGTGCCTAAGGGAACATCTAAGATTACAAGGTGCCTATGGGAACATCTAAGGTTACAGGGTGCCTATGGGAACATCTAAGGTTACAGGATGCATATGGGAACATGTAAGGCTACAGGGTACCTAGTACTACTGCCTCCTACTTCAGATCCTCTCTTCCTTTGGTGTCAATGTCCTCGCCCTATCCAGGATCTCCTCATACCTCACCAACCGCACATTTAGTGTTTCCTACTCCCATACTACCTCTTCATCTCGCCCACTCTCTGTTGGAGTCCCTCAAGGCTCTGTCCTAGGACCTCTTCTCTTCTCAATCTATATCCTTGACCTGGGACAACTCATAAGGTCCTATAGCTTCCAGTACCATCTATATGCTGATGACACTCAGATCTACCGGCCCAGATGTCACCTCTCTGCTCTCCCGCAGTGACTATCAGCCATATCCTCCTTCTTCTCCTCTCGCTTCCTCAAACTCAATGTGGACAAATCTGAACTCATCATCTTTCCTCCATCTCACAGATCTTCCCTACCTGATCTATTTATCAAAATAAATGAATTCACACTTTCCGCCATCCCGGTAATCTGCTGCCTCAGAGTAACCCTTGACTCTGCCCTGTCCTTCAAACCGCACATCCAAGCTCTCGCCACCTCCTGTCGCCTCCGTCTCAAAAATATTTCCAGAATCCATTCTTTCCTCAACCCTCACTCTACCAAAATGATCGTGCATGCCCTAATCATCTCCCGCCTTGACTACTGAAACATCCTCCTTTGTGGCCTACACTCTAACACTCTCGCACCTCTCCAGTCCATCCTTAACTCTGCTGCCTGACTAATTCATCTCTATCGTCGTTACTCCTCCGCTTCCCCTCTTTGCAAATCCCTTCACTGGCTCCCAATTTCCCAGCGTATCCAGTTTAAACTACTAACACTGACCTACAAAGCCATCCATAACCTGTCTCCTCCATATATTTCCAAACTAATCTCTCAATATCTTCCCTCACGTAATCTCCGGTCCTCCCAAAACCTCCTTCTCTCCTCCACGCTTATTCGCTCCTCTCCAATTGCCTCCAAGACTTCTCCCGAATATCCCCCATCCTCTGGAATTCTGTGCCCCAACACGTCCGGTCATCCACCACATTTGGATCCTTCAAACGGAACCTGAAAACCCATCTCTTCAAGGAAGCTTACAACCTGTAATGACCACACGGCCAACTCAACACCATTGGAGCTTCTGCAACCTCCGACCTATTGTCTCCTTCCCCATAATCCTGTAGAATGTAAGCCCGCAAGGGCAGCGTCCTCACCCCTCTGTATCAGTCTGTCATTGTTCGTTTTGTTTACTGTGATATTTGTATTTTGATGTAACCCCGTCTCATGTACAGCACCATGGAATTAATGGTGCTATATAAATAATAATAATAATACCTATGGAAATATCTAAGGTTACAGCATGTCGATGTCCGCAAGGAGAAATGTCACTTTTTGGATAAGGGTATCTACGGGAACATCTAAGGTTACTGGGTGCCTATGGGAACATCTAAGGTTACTGGGTGCCTAGGGGAACATCTAAGGTTACTGGGTGCCTATGGGAACATCTAAGGTTACTGGGTGCCTATGGGAACATCTAAGGTTACTGGGCACCTACGGGAACATCTAAGGTTACTGGGTTCCTATGGGAACATCTAAGGTTACTGGGTGACTAGGGGAACATCTAAGGTTACTGGGTGCCTATGGGAACATCTAAGGTTACTGGGTGCCTATGGGAATATGTAAGGTTACTGGGTGCCAATGGGAACATCTAAGGTTACTGGGTGCCTATGGAAACATCTAAGGTTACTGGGTGCCTATGGGAATATGTAAAGTTATAGGGTGCCTATGGGAACATCTAAGGTTACTGGGTGCCTATGGAAACATCTAAGGTTACTGGGTGCCTATGGGAATATGTAAGGTTACTGGGTGCCTATGGGAACATCTAAGGTTACTGGGTGCCTATGGGAACATGTAAGGTTACTGGGTGCCAATGGGAACATCTAAGGTTACTGGGTGCCTATGGAAACATCTAAGGTTACTGGGTGCCTATGGGAACATGTAAGGTTACTGGGTGCCTATGGGAACATGTTAGGTTACTGGGTGCCTATGGGAACATGTTAGGTTACTGGGTGCCTATGGGAACATCTAGGGTTACAGGATGCCTATAACGAGCATCGAATGTTGCATATCCATGCAGGGTATAAATACAGGCATTAACAGACACAGAAGTCTCTGTACCTTACAAAACACAATAATGCATATGGTATATAACCCTGCATATAATACATACTCTTTCCTCACCTCATAACTTCAATTCCCAAAATCACCCTCCAGAATTAGAAAAGTTTGCAAGGAAGTTAATAAAAATCCATGACAAGGGTGGGAACAGACGGCAACGTGTCCCCCACTCTTACACCCCACAGAGACGCAGCTGTGTGAGCCAGTGTATGGAAGGAAATTTAGATGATGTCCCTGTTACCTTTGATCCCCGTTTTTTACTTGTCTCACTTTTTCTCTTCCCTTCCTCCCTCTATCCCACTAGCTGGAAGCCGTCCTCCTACATCCTGCTCCCCCTACTCTGAATATTGCAGACTCAGGAGAGGGTGGTGTGGTGGGGCGGAATGTCACTTCCTCTGACCCCTCTCTTGCCTTTTCCCAGACCACAAAAACAATGCCAGATTTTTGTTGTTATCAAAAGCTCAGAGATTACAATGAACTCAAATGAGATTTCATCAATCCACAGAACCAAAACTAACAAAATGAAAAAATACTGATTTACATTAAAATTTTCGGTCTCTGGATTATTTAATAGATCACTAAAGTAATAAGAGGCTCAGGAGCCGGGTTATAGTAATAAGAGGTTACAGGGTAATAAGAGGATCAGGAGCCGGGTTACTGTAATAAGAGGTTACAGGGTAATAAGAGGATCAGGAGCCGGGTTACTGTAATAAGAGGTTACAGGGTAATAAGAGGATCAGGAGCCGGGTTACTGTAATAAGAGGTTACAGGGTAATAAGAGGATGAGGAGCCGGGTTACTGTAATAAGAGGTTACAGGGTAATAAGAGGATCAGGAGCCGGGTTACTGTAATAAGAGGTTACAGGGTAATAAGAGGATCAGGAGCCGGGTTACTGTAATAAGAGGTTACAGGGTAATAAGAGGATCAGGAGCCGGGTTACTGTAATAAGAGGTTACAGGGTAATAAGAGGATCAGGAGCCGGGTTACTGTAATAAGAGGTTACAGGGTAATAAGAGGATCAGGAGCCGGGTTACTGTAATAAGAGGTTACTGAGGTAATAAGAGGATCAGGAGCCGGGTTACTGTAATAAGATGTTACAGGGGTAATAAGAGGATCAGAAGCCGGGTTACTGTAATAAGAGGTTACAGGGGTAATAAGAGGATCAGGAGCCGGGTTACTGTAATAAGAGGTTACAGGGGTAATAAGAGGATCAGAAGCCGGGTTACTGTAATAAGAGGTTACAGGGGTAATAAGAGGATCAAGAGCCGGGTTACTGTAATAAGAGGGTACAGGGTAATAAGGGGATCAGGAGCCGGGTTACTGTAATAAGAGGGTACAGGGGTAATAAGAGGATCAGGAGCCGGGTTACTGTAATAAGAGGTTACAGGGTAATAAGAGGATCAGGAGCCGGGTTACTGTAATAAGAGGTTACAGGGGTAATAAGAGGATCAGGAGCCCGGTTACTGTAATAAGAGGTTACAGGGTAATAAGAGGATCAGGAGCCAGGTTACTGTAATAAGAGGGTACAGGGGTAATAAGAGGATCAGGAGCCGGGTTACTGTAATAAGAGGTTACAGGGTAATAAGAGGATCAGGAGCCGGGTTACTGTAATAAGAGGTTACAGGGGTAATAAGAGGATCAGGAGCCCGGTTACTGTAATAAGAGGTTACAGGGTAATAAGAGGATCAGGAGCCGGGTTACTGTAATAAGAGGGTACAGGGGTAATAAGAGGATCAGGAGCCGGTTACTGTAATAAGAGGTTACAGGGTAATAAGAGGATCAGGAGTCGGGTTACTGTAATAAGAGGTTACAGGGTAATAAGAGGATCAGGAGCCGGGTTACTGTAATAAGAGGGTACAGGGGTAATAAGAGGATAAGGAGCCGGGTTACTGTAATAAGAGGTTACAGGGTAATAAGAGGATCAGGAGCCGGGTTACTGTAATAAGAGGTTACAGGGTAATAAGAGGATCAGGAGCCGGGTTACTGTAATAAGAGGTTACAGGGTAATAAGAGGATCAGGAGCCGGGTTACTGTAATAAGAGGTTACAGGGGTAATAAGAGGATCAGGAGCCGGGTTACTATAATAAGAGGTTACAGGGGTAATAAGAGGATCAGGAGCCGGGTTACTGTAATAAGAGGTTACAGGGTAATAAGAGGATCAGGAGCCGGGTTACTGTAATAAGAGGTTACAGGGATAATAAGAGGATCAGGAGCCGGGTTACTGTAATAAGAGGTTACAGGGTAATAAGAGGATCAGGAGCCGGGTTACTATAATAAGAGGTTACAGGGGTAATAAGAGGATCAGGAGCCGGGTTACTATAATAAGAGGTTACAGGGGTAATAAGAGGATCAGGAGCCGGGTTACTGTAATAAGAGGTTACAGGGTAATAAGAGGATCAGGAGCCGGGTTACTGTAATAAGAGGTTACAGGGTAATAAGAGGATCAGGAGCCGGGTTACTGTAATAAGAGGTTACAGGGTAATAAGAGAATCAGGAGCCGGGTTACTGTAATAAGAGGTTACAGGGTAATAAGAGGATGAGGAGCCGGGTTACTGTAAAAAGAGGTTACAGGGTAATAAGAGGATCAGGAGCCGGGTTACTGTAATAAGAGGTTACAAGGTAATAAGAGGATCAGGAGCCGGGTTACTGTAATAAGAGGTTACAGGGTAATAAGAGGATCAGGAGCCGGGTTACTGTAATAAGAGGTTACAGGGGTAATAAGAGGATCAGGAGCCGGGTTACTGTAATAAGAGGTTACAGGGTAATAAGAGGATCAGGAGCCGGGTTACTATAATAAGAGGTTACAGGGGTAATAAGAGGATCAGGAGCCGGGTTACTATAATAAGAGGTTACAGGGGTAATAAGAGGATCAGGAGCCGGGTTACTGTAATAAGAGGTTACAGGGTAATAAGAGGATCAGGAGCCGGGTTACTGTAATAAGAGGTTACAGGGTAATAAGAGGATCAGGAGCCGGGTTACTGTAATAAGAGGTTACAGGGTAATAAGAGGATCAGGAGCCGGGTTACTGTAATAAGAGGTTACAGGGTAATAAGAGGATGAGGAGCCGGGTTACTGTAATAAGAGGTTACAGGGTAATAAGAGGATCAGGAGCCGGGTTACTGTAATAAGAGGTTACAGGGTAATAAGAGGATGAGGAGCCGGGTTACTGTAATAAGAGGTTACAGGGTAATAAGAGGATCAGGAGCCGGGTTACTGTAATAAGAGGTTACAGGGTAATAAGAGGATCAGGAGCCGGGTTACTGTAATAAGAGCTTACAGGGTAATAAGAGGATCAGGAGCCGGGTTACTGTAATAAGAGCTTACAGGGTAATAAGAGGATCAGGAGCCGGGTTACTGTAATAAGAGCTTACAGTGTAATAAGAGGATCAGGAGCCGGGTTACTGTAATAAGAGGATCAGGAGCCGGGTTACTGTAATAAGAGGATCAGGAGCCGGGTTACTGTAATAAGAGGATCAGGAGCCGGGTTACTGTAATAAGAGGTTACAGGTAGTGTTGAGCGATACCGTCCGATACTTGAAAGTATCGGTATCGGATAGTATCGGCCGATACCCGAAAAATATCGGATATCACCGATACCGATATCCGATACCAATACAAGTCAATGGGACATCAAGTATCGGAAGGTATTCTCATGGTTCCCAGGGTCTGAAGGAGAGGAAACTCTCCTTCAGGCCCTGGGATCCATAGGGATGTGTAAAATAAAGAATTAAAATAAAAAATATTGATATGCTCACCTCTCCGGCGGCCCTTGGACTTCACGCTGCTAACCGGGAGGCTTCTTTGTTTAAAAAGCGCGCCTTTCGGACCTGTGAATGACGTCCCGGCTTCTGATTGGTCGCGTGCCGCCCAAGTGACCGGCACGCGACCAATCAGAAGCCGCGACGTCATTCTCATTCACAAAACTGCTAATTCTAGGAATTGAGGACCTGCGAATGACGTCGCGGCCTCTGATTGGTCGCGTGCCGGTCACATGGGCGGCACGCGACCAATCAGAAGCCGGGACGTCATTCACAGGTCCGAAAGGCGCGCTTTTTAAACAAAGAAGCCTCCCGATTAGCAGTGTGAAGTCCAGGGGCCGCCGGAGAGGTGAGCATATCAATATTTTTTATTTTAATTCTTTATTTTACACATCCCTATTGATTTGATACCGATACCCGATATCACAAAAATATCGGATCTCAGTATCGGAATTCCGATACCGCAAGTATCGGCTGATACCCGATACTTGCGGTATCGGAATACTCAACACTAGTTACAGGGTAATAAGAGGATCAGGAGCCGGGTTACTGTAATAAGAGGTTACAGGGGTAATAAGAGGATCAGGAGCCGGGTTACTGTAATAAGAGGTTACAGGGTAATAAGAGGATCAGGAGCCGGGTTACTGTAATAAGAGGTTACAGGGTAATAAGAGGATCAGGAGTCGGGATACTGTAATAAGAGGTTACAGGGTAATAAGAGGATCAGGAGCTGGGTTACTGTAATAAGAGGTTACAGGGGTAATAAGAGGATCAGGAGCCGGGTTACTGTAATAAGAGGTTACAGGGTAATAAGAGGATCAGGAGCCGGGTTACTGTAATAAGAGGTTACAGGGTAATAAGAGGATCAGGAGCCGGGTTACTGTAATAAGAGGTTACAGGGTAATAAGAGGATCAGGAGTCGGGATACTGTAATAAGAGGTTACAGGGTAACAAGAGGATCAGGAGCCGGGTTACTGTAATAAGAGGTTACAGGGTAATAAGAGGATCAGGAGTCGGGTTACTGTAATAAGAGGTTACAGGGGTAATAAGAGGATCAGGAGCCGGGATACTGTAATAAGAGGTTACAGGGTAATGAGAGGATCAGGAGCCAGGTTACTGTAATAAGAGGTTACAGGGTAATAAGAGGATCAGGAGCCGGGTTACAGTAATAAGAGGTTACAGGGTAATAAGAGGATCAGGAGCCGGGTTACTGTAATAAGAGGTTACAGGGTAATAAGAGGATCAGGAGTCGGGTTACTGTAATAAGAGGTTACAGGGGTAATAAGAGGATCAGGAGCCGGGATACTGTAATAAGAGGTTACAGGGTAATAAGAGGATCAGGAGCCGGGTTACTGTAATAAGAGGGTAACCCCTTTACCCCCAAGGGTGGTTTGCACGTTAATGACCAGGCCAATTTTTACAATTCTGACCACTGTCCCTTTATGAGGTTATAACTCCGAAACGCTTCAACGGATCCTGGTGATTCTGACATTGTTTTCTCGTGACATATTGTACTTCATGATAGTGGTAAAATTTCTTTGATAGTACCTGCGTTTATTTGTGAAAAAAACGGAAATTTGGCGAAAATTTTGAAAATTTCGCAATTTTCAAACTTTGAATTTTTATGCAATTAAATCACAGAGATATGTCACACAAAATACTTAATAAGTAACATTTCCCACATGTCTCCTTTACATCAGCACAATTTTGGAACCAATTTTTTTTTTTGTTAGGGAGTTATAAGGGTTAAAAGTTGACCAGCAATTTCTCATTTTTACAACACCATTTTTTTTTAGGGACCACGTCTCATTTGAAGTCATTTTGAGGGGTCTATATGATAGAAAATGCCCAAGTGTGACACCATTCTAAAAACTGCACCCCTCAAGGTGCTCAAAACCACATTCAAGAAGTTTATTAACCCTTCAGGTGTTTAATAGGAATTTTTGGAATGTTTAAATAAAAATGAACATTTAACTTTTTTACACAAAAAATTTACTTCAGCTCCAATTTGTTTTATTTTACCAAGGGTAACAGGAGAAATTGGACCCAAAAAGTTGTTGTCCAATTTGTCCTGAGTACGCTGATACCCCATATGTGGCAGTAAACCACTGTTTGGGCGCATGGGAGAGCTCGGAAGGGAAGGAGCGCTATTTGACTTTTCAATGCAAAATTGACAGGAATTGAGATGGGACGCCATGTTGCGTTTGGAGAGCCACTGATGTGCCTAAACATTGAAACCCCCCACAAGTGACACCATTTTGGAAAGTAGACCCCCTAAGGAACTTATCTGGATGTGTGGTGAGCACTTTGACCCACCAAGTGCTTCACAGAAGTTTATAATGCAGAACCGTAAAAATAAAAAATCATATTTTTTCACAAAAATTATATTTTTGCCCCCAATTTTTTATTTTTCCAAAGGTAAGAGAAGAAATTGGACCTCAAAAGTTGTTGTCCAATTTGTCCTGAGTACGCTGATACCCCATATGTGGCAGTAAACCACTGTTTGGGCGCATGGGAGAGCTCGGAAGGGAAGGAGCGCAGTTTGACTTTTCAATGCAAAATTGACAGAAATTGAGATGGGACGCCATGTTGCGTTTGGAGAGCCACTGATGTGCCTAAACATTGAAACCCCCCACAAGTGACACCATTTTGGAAAGTAGACCCCCTAAGGAACTTATCTAGAGGTGTGGTGAGCACTTTGACCCACCAAGTGCTTCACAGAAGTTTATAATGCAGAACCGTAAAAATAAAAAATCATATTTTTTCACAAAAATTATATTTTTGCCCCCAATTTTTTATTTTTCCAAGGGTAAGAGAAGAAATTGGACCTCAAAAGTTGTTGTCCAATTTGTCCCGAGTACGCTGATACCCCATATGTGGCAGTAAACCACTGTTTGGGCGCATGGGAGAGCTCGGAAGGGAAGGAGCGCCGTTTGACTTTTCAATGCAAAATTGTCAGGAATTGAGATGGGACGCCATGTTGCGTTTGGAGAGCCACTGATGTGCCTAAACATTGAAACCCCCCACAAGTGACACCATTTTGGAAAGTAGACCCCCTAAGGAACTTATCTGGATGTGTGGTGAGCACTTTGACCCACCAAGGGCTTCACAGAAGTTTATAATGCAGAGCCATAAAAATAAAACAAAATTTTTTTCCCACAAAAATTATTTTTTAGCCCCCAGTTTTGTATTTTCCCTAGGGTAACAGGAGAAATTGGACCCCAAAAGTTGTTGTCCAATTTGTCCTGAGTACGCTGATACCCCATATGTGGGGGGGAACCACCGTTTGGGCGCATGGGAGGGTTCGGAAGGGAAGGAGCGCCATTTGGAATGCAGACTTAGATGGAATGGTCTGCAGGCGTCACATTGCGTTTGCAGAGCCCCTAATGTACCTAAACAGTAGAAACCCCCCACAAGTGACACCATTTTGGAAAGTAGACCCCCTAAGGAACTCATCTTGATGTGTTGTGAGAGCTTTGAACCCCCAAGTATTTCACTACAGTTTATAACGCAGAGCCATGCAAATAAAAAATATTTATTTTTCCACAAAAATTATATTTTAGCCCCCAGTTTTGTATTTTTCCAAGGTTAGCAGGAGAAATTGGACCCTAAATGTTGTTGTCCAATTTGTCCTGAGTACGCTGATACCCGATATGTGGGGGGGAACCACCGTTTGGGCGCATGGGAGGGCTCGGAAGGGAAGGAGCATCATTTGGAATGCAGACTTAGATGGATTGGTCTGCAGGCGTCACATTGCGTTTGCAGAGCCCCTAATGTACCTAAACAGTAGAAACCCCCCACAAGTGACCCCATATTGGAAACTAGACCCCTCAATGAACTTATCTAGATGTGTTGTGAGAACTTTGAACCCCCAAGTGTTTCACTACAGTTTATAACGCAGAGCCGTGAAAATAAAAAATCTTTTTGTTTTCCCACAAAAATTATTTTTTAGCCCCCAGTTTTGTATTTTCCCAAGGGTAACAGGAGAAATTGGTCCACAAAAGTTGTTGTCCAATTTGTCCTGAGTACGCTGATACCCCATATGTTGGGGTAAACCCCTGTTTGGGCACACAGGAGAGCTCGGAAGGGAAGGAGCACTGTTTTACTTTTTCAACGCAGAATTGGCTGGAATTGAGATCGGACGCCATGTCGTGTTTGGAGAGCCCCTGATGTGCCGAAACAGTGGAAACCCCCAATTATAACTGAAACCCTAATCTAAACACACCCCTAACCCTAATTCCAACGGTAACCCTAACCACACCTCTAACCCTGACACACCCCTAACCCTAATCCCAACCCTATTCCCAACTGTAAATGTAATCTAAACCCTAACCCTAACTTTAGCCCCAACCCTAACTGTAGCCCCAACCCTAACCCTAACCCTAGCCCTAACCCTAGCCCTAACCCTAGCCCTAACCCTAACCCTAGCCCTAACCCTAGCCCTAACCCTAGCCCTAACCCTAACCCTAACCCTAGCCCTAACCCTAGCCCTAACCCTAGCCCTAACCCTAGCCCTAGCCCTAGCCCTAACCCTAGCCCTAGCCCTAACCCTAGCCCTAACCCTAGCCCTAACCCTAACCCTAGCCCTAGCCCTAACCCTAGCCCTAACCCTAGCCCTAGCCCTAACCCTAGCCCTAGCCCTAACCCTAGCCCTAACCCTAGCCCTAATGGGAAAATGGAAATAAATACATTTTTTTTTATTTTTCCCTAACTAAGGGGGTGATGAAGGGGGGTTTGATTTACTATTATAGCGAGTTTTTTAGCGGATTTTTATGATTGGCAGCCGTCACACACTGAAAGACCCTTTTTATTGCAAAAAATATTTTTTGCAATACCACATTTTGAGAGCTATAATTTTTCCATATTTTGGTCCACAGAGTCATGTAAGGTCTTGTTTTTTGCGGGACGAGTTGACGTTTTTATTGAAAACATTTTTGGGCACGTGACATTTTTTTATCGCTTTTTATTCCGATTTTTGTGAGGAAGAATGACCAAAAGCCAGCTATTCATGAATTTCTATTGGGGGAGGCGTTTATACCGTTCCGCGTTTGGTAAAATTGATGAATCAGTTTTATTCTTCGGGTCAGTACGATTACAGCGATACCTCATTTATATCATTTTTTTATGGTTTGGTGCTTTTATACGATAAAAACTATTTTACAGAAAAAATAATTATTTTTGCATCGCTTTATTCTCAGGACTATAACTTTTTTATTTTTTTGCTGATGATGCTGTATGGTGGCTCTTTTTTTGCGGGACAATATGACGCTTTCAGCGGTACCATGGTTATTTATATCTGTCCTTTTGATCGCGTGTTATTCCACTTTTTGTTCGGCGGTATGATAATAAAGCGTTGTTTTTTGCCTCGTTTTTTTTTTTTTTTTCTTACGGTGTTTACTGAAGGGGTTAACTAGTGGGACAGTTTTATAGGTCGGGTCGTTACGGACGCGGCGATACTAAATATGTGTACTTTTATTGTTTTTTTTTTTTTATTTAGATGAAGAAATGTATTTATGGGAATAATATATATTTTTTTTTTCATTATTTTGGAATATTTTTTTTTATTTTTTTTACACATTTGGAAAATTTTTTTTTTACTTTTTTACTTTGTCCCAGGGGGAGACATCACAGATCAGTGATCTGACAGTTTGCACAGCACTCTGTCAGATCACTGATCTGACATGCAGCGCTGCAGCCTTCACAGTGCCTGCTCTGAGCAGGCTCTGTGAAGCCACCTCCCTCCCTGCAGGACCCGGATCCGCGGCCATCTTGGATCCGGGGCTCGAGCAGGGAGGGAGGTGAGGAGACCCTCGCAGCAACGCGATCACATCGCGTTGCTCCGGGGGTCTCAGGGAAGCCCGCAGGGAGCCCCCTCCCTGCGCGGTGCTTCCCTGCACCGCCGGCACATCGCGATCATCTTTGATCGCGGTGTGCCAGGGGTTAATGTGCCGGGGGCGGTCCGTGACCGCTCCTGGCACATAGTGCCGGATGTCAGCTGCGATAAGCAGCTGACACCCGGCCGCGATCGGCCGCGCTCCCCCCGTGAGCGCGGCCGATCGGCTATGACGTACTATCCCGTCCAGGGTCAGATAAGCCCAGGGCACCTCGACGGGATAGTACGTCTAAGGTCACAGAGGGGTTAAAGGGTAATAAGAGGATCAGGAGCCGGGTTACTGTAATAAGAGGTTAAAGGTTAATAAGAGGATCAGGAGCCGGGTTACTGTAATAAGAGGTTACAGGGGTAATAAAAGGATCAGGAGCCGGGATACTGTAATAAGAGGTTAAAGGGTAATAAGAGGATCAGGAGTCGGGTTACTGTAATTAGAGGTTCCAGGGGTAATAGGAGGATCAGGAGTCGGGTTACTGTAATAAGTGGTTACAGGGTAATAAGAGGATCAGGATCCGGGTTACTGTAATAAAAGGTTACAGGGGTAATAAGAGGATCAGGAGTCGGGTTACTGTAATAAGAGGTTACAGGGGTAATAAGAGGATCAGGAGCCGGGTTACTGTAATAAGAGGTTACACGGGTAATAAGAGGATCAGGAGCCGGGTAACTGTAATAAGAGGTTACAGGAGTAAAAAGAGGATCAGGAGCCGGGTTACTGTAATTAGCGGTTACAGGGTAATAAGAGAATCAGGAGCCAGGCTACTGTAAGGAGGTTACAGGGTAATAAAAGGATCAGGAGCCGGGTTACTGTAATAAGAGGTTACAGGGGTAATAAGAGGATCAGGAGCCGGGTTACTGTAATAAGAGGTTACAGGGTAATAAGAGGATCAGGAGCCGGGTTACTTTAATAAGAGGTTACAGGGGTAATAAGAGGATCAGGAGCCGGGTTACTGTAATAAGAGGTTACAGGGGTAATAAGAGGATCAGGAGTCGGGTTACTGTAATAAGAGGTTACAGGGGTAATAAGAGGATCAGGAGCCGGGTTACTGTAAGAAGAGGTTACAGGGGTAATAAGAGGATCAGGAGCCGGGTTACTGTAATAAGAGGTTACAGGGTAATAAGAGGATCAGGAGCCGGTTTACTGTAATAAGAGGTTACAGGGTAATAAGAGGATCAGGAGCCAGGTTACTGTAATTAGAGGTTACAGGGTAATAAGAGGATCAGGAGCCAGGTTACTGTAATTAGAGGTTACAGGGTAATAAGAGAATCAGGAGCCGGGTTACTGTAATAAGAGGTTACAGGGTAATAAGAGGCTCAGGAGCCGGGTTACTGTAATAAGAGGTTACAGGGTAATAAGAGGATCAGGAGCCGGGTTACTGTAATAAGATGTTACAGGGTAATAAGAGGCTCAGGAGCCGGGTTACTGTAATAAGAGGTTACAGGGGTAATAAGAGGATCAGGAGTCGGGTTACTGTAATAAGAGGTTACAGGGTAATAAGAGGATCAGGAGTCGGGTTACTGTAATAAGAGGTTACAGGGTAATAAGAGGATCAGGGGCCGGGTTACTGTAATAAGAGGTTACAGGGGTAATAAGAGGATCAGGAGCCGGGTTACTGTAATAAGAGGTTACAGGGTAATAAGAGGATCAGGAGCCGGGTTACTGTAATAAGAGGTTACAGGGTAATAAGAGGATCAGGAGCCGGGTTACTGTAATAAGAGGTTACAGGGTAATAAGAGGATCAGGAGCCGGGTTACTGTAATAAGAGGTTACAGGGTAATAAGAGGATCAGGAGCCGGGTTACTGTAATAAGAGGTTACAGGGTAATAAGAGGATCAGGAGCCGGGTTACTGTAATAAGAGGATATAGGGTAATAAGAGGATCAGGAGCCGGGTTACTGTAATAAGATGTTACAGGGTAATAAGAGGCTCAGGAGCCGGGTTACTGTAATAAGATGTTACAGGGTAATAAGAGGATCAGGAGCCGGGTTATTGTAATAAGAGGTTACATGGTACGCACTGCTGTAACTACATTTCTTGTAAAGGTGTACGAGAGATGGTAGGGGAGTTGGAATAATTAGGGCAGGAATGAGTGTAGTTCCTTTTGAGCTCGGTGATCCGGTGACACAGAGCAGTTCTTCATAATTTAAGAAATGGGTAACTATTAGTGATGAGGAGTGTACTCGTTGCTCGGGTTTACCCCAGCACGCTCTTGTGTCCTCTGAGTATTTGTTAGTGTTCGGAGATTTAGTTTTCATCGCCTCAGCTGAATGATTTACAACTATTAGCCAGCCTGAGTACATGTGGGGGTTGCCTGGTTGCTAGGGAATCCCCACGTGTTCAGCCTGTCTAGTAGCTGTAAATCATTCAGCTGAGGCGATGAAAACGAAATCTCCGAACACTAACAAATACTCGGAGGTCACCCGAGCGTGCTGGGGTAAACCCGAGTAACGAGTATACTCGCTCATCACTAGTAACTTTGGTTCCAATATCATGTTCCTAACTCCTGAAAGGAGGACAGCATAGAAGCACAATCTCCTGCTTTAGGAAGTGAAATACATAGGTGACATGATAGCAAATAACCATCCCCACTTCTAAGCAATGGGCCTGGAAGTATCAGAGTTCTTCTTTGGGAATTGCCCTTTGCCATGACCTGTGGAGCTCGGTCTGTGTCTGCGGTCACTGTGTACGATCCTCAGTCTGGTGACGACCATGTCACATACATTTCTATTTTGCTTTCGCTTGGCTGCAAATGTAACAAATCAGAGAATACGTAAAGCGATATCTGGTGGAAACGTCCAATACGTAGTGGCACACGATACACAGGAGGGAGGTCTCTGGTTATTAACGCAGGGAGGGAGACAAGTTTTTTAGAGAATTATTTATTTGTTATAGGGAAAACATAAGAGGTCACATTTCAGCGTCGCTCGTGTCTCAGGATAACGTCACAAAGCAGCTGTTCCCACAACACTTCTGATCTTGGCGGCCTCATGAGAAGTCAGAGTCTGATCCTCTGCCCCCTGTCTGCGCCACTTACAGAGAGGAAAGGGGGCTGACATGGGGTGCGGACAGTGAGGTCCGGCAAGGGGAGGACTGAAAGACACTACACATGTAGACTTGTAAATCTAAGATGCAGGACAGGTAGATGACTGTAGATCTATGAAGTAGGACAGGTAGATGAATGTAGATCTATGAAGCAGGACAGGTAGATGACTGTAGATCTATGAAGTAGGACAGGTAGATGACAATCTATGAAGTAGGACAGGTAGATGACAATCTATGAAGTAGGACAGGTAGATGACAATCTATGAAGCAGGACAGGTAGATGACTGTAGATCTATGAAGTAGGACAGGTAGATGAATGTAGATCTATGAAGCAGGACAGGTAGATGACTGTAGATCAATGAAGCAGGACTGGTAGATGACTGTAGATCTATGAAGTAGGACAGGTAGATGACTGTAGATCTATGAAGCAGGACAGGTAGATGACTGTAGATCTATGAAGCAGGACAGGTAGATGACTGTAGATCTATGAAGCAGGACAGGTAGACGACTGTAGATCTATGAAGCAGGACAGGTAGACGACTGTAGATCTATGAAGCAGGACAGGTAGATGACTGTAGATCTATGAAGCAGGACAGGTAGATGACTGTAGATCTATGAAGCAGGACAGGTAGATGACTGTAGATCTATGAAGCAGGACAGGTAGATAACTGTAGATCTATGAAGCAGGACAGGTAGATGACTGTAGATCAATGAAGCAGGACTGGTAGATGACTGTAGATCTATGAAGTAGGACAGGTAGATGACTGTAGATCTATGAAGCAGGACAGGTAGATGACTGTAGATCTATGAAGCAGGACAGGTAGATGACTGTAGATCTATGAAGTAGGACTGGTAGATGACTGTAGATCTATGAAGCAGGACAGGTAGATGACTGTAGATCTATGAAGCAGGACAGGTAGATGACTGTAGATCTATGAAGCAGGACAGGTAGATGACTGTAGATCTATGAAGCAGGACAGGTAGATGACTGTACATCTATGAAGCAGGACAGGTAGATGACTGTAGATCTATGAAGCAGGACAGATAGATGACTGTAGATCTATGAAGCAGGACAGGTAGACGATTGTAGATCTATGAAGCAGGACAGATAGATGACTGTAGATCTATGAAGTAGTACAGGTAGATGACTGTAGATCAATGAAGCAGGACAGGTAGATGACTGTACATCTATGAAGCAGGACAGGTAGATGACTGTAGATCTATGAAGCAGGACAGATAGATGACTGTAGATCTATGAAGCAGGACAGGTAGACGATTGTAGATCTATGAAGCAGGACAGGTAGATGACTGTACATCTATGAAGCAGGACAGGTAGACAACTGTAAATATATGAAGCAGGACAGGTAGACGACTGTATATATGTGAAGCAGGACAGGTAGATGACTGTAGATCTATGAAGCAGGACAGGTAGATGTCTAAATCTATGAAGCAGGACAGGTAGATGACTGTAGATCTATGAAGCAGGACAGGTAGATGACTAGATCTATGAAGCAGGACAGGTAGATGACTGTAGATCTATGAAGCAGGACAGGTAGACGACTGTAGATCTATGAAGCAGGACAGGTAGACGACTGTAGCTCTATGAAGCAGGACAGGTAGACAACTGTAGCTCTATGAAGCAGGACAGGTAGACAACTGTAGCTCTATGAAGCAGGACAGGTAGACGACTGTAGATCTATGAAGCAGGACAGGTAGACGACTGTAGCTCTATGAAGCAGGACAGGTAGACGACTGTAGCTCTATGAAGCAGGACAGGTAGACAACTGTAGCTCTATGAAGCAGGACAGGTAGACGACTGTAGATCTATGAAGCAGGACAGGTAGACGACTGTAGATCTATGAAGCAGGACAGGTAGATGACTGTAGATCTATGAAGTAGGACAGGTAGATGATTGTAGATCTATGAAGCAGGACAGGTAGATGTCTAAATCTATGAAGCAGGACAGGTAGATGACTAGATCTATGAAGCAGGACAGGTAGACGACTGTAGATCTATGAAGCAGGACAGGTAGACGACTGTAGATCTATGAAGCAGGACAGGTAGATGACTGTAGATCTATGAAGCAGGACAGGTAGATGACTGTAGCTCTATGAAGCAGGACAGGTAGATGACTGTAGATCTATGAAGCAGGACAGGTAGACGACTGTAGATCTATGAAGCAGGACAGGTAGACGACTAAATATGTGAAGCAGGACAGGTAGACGACTGTAGATCTATGAAGCAGGACAGGTAGACGATTGTAGATCTATGAAGCAGGACAGGTAGACGATTGTAGATCTATAAAGCAGTACAGGTAGACAACTGTAGATCTATGAAGCAGGACAGGTAGACGACTGTAGATCTATAAAGCAGTACAGGTAGACAACTGTAGATCTATGAACCAGGACAAGTCGACGACTGTAGATCTATGAAGCAGGACAGGTAGACGATTGTAGATCTATAAAGCAGTACAGGTAGACAACTGTAGATCTATGAAGCAGGACAGGTAGACGACTGTAGATCTATAAAGCAGTACAGGTAGACAACTGTAGATCTATGAACCAGGACAAGTAGACGACTGTAGATCTATGAAGCAGGACAGGTAGACGATTGTAAATCTATGATGCAGGACAGATAGATGATTGTAGATATCTGAAGAAGACCAGACTGTAAATCTATGAAGTAGGACTGGTCAACGACTGTAAATCTAGTAATCAGAACAGGTAAATGATTGTAGATCTCCGAAGCAGGATATGATTGTAAATCTATGAAGGACAGGTGGATGATTGTAGATGTAGGAAACAGGACTAGTAGTAGATTGTAGATCTAGGAGGACTGGTAGATGACTAACCCTAAGCAAGTCATGTAGATGTGTGTGCCTAGTCCTATAAAATAAGGCAGGTAGATAAGCGGATAGAGGATTGTAGATGTACAAAGTCAGAACAGGTAGACAATTGCATCTATGAAGCAGGACTGGTAGATGATTACAGATCTATGAAGCAGTAGTGGTAGATGATTACAGATCTATGAAGCAGTACTGGTAGATGATTATAGATCTATGAAGCAGGACTGGTAGATGATTACAGATCTATGAAGCAGTACTGGTAGATGATTACAGATCTATGAAGCAGGACTGGTAGATGATTACAGATCTATGAAGCAGGACTGGTAGATGATTACAGATCTATGAAGCAGTAGTGGTAGATGATTACAGATCTATGAAGCAGTACTGGTAGATGATTATAGATCTATGAAGCAGGACTGGTAGATGATTACAGATCTATGAAGCAGTACTGGTAGATGATTACAGATCTATGAAGCAGTACTGGTAGATGATTATAGATCTATGAAGCAGGACTGGTAGATGATTATAGATCTATGAAGCAGGACTGGTAGATGATTACAGATCTATGAAGCAGGACTGGTAGATGATTACAGATCTATGAAGCAGTAGTGGTAGATGATTACAGATCTATAAAGCAGGACTGGTAGATGATTACAGATCTATGAAGCAGGACTGGTAGATGATTACAGATCTATAAAGCAGGACTGGTAGATGATTACAGATCTATGAAGCAGGACTGGTAGATGATTATAGATCTATGAAGCAGGACTGGTAGATGATTACAGATCTATGAAGCAGTACTGGTAGATGATTACAGATCTATGAAGCAGGACTGGTAGATGATTACAGATCTATGAAGCAGTAGTGGTAGATGATTACAGATCTATAAAGCAGGACTGGTAGATGATTACAGATCTATGAAGCAGGACTGGTAGATGATTACAGATCTATGAAGCAGGACTGGTAGATGATTACAGATCTATGAAGCAGTAGTGGTAGATGATTACAGATCTATGAAGCAGGACTGGTAGATGATTACAGATCTATGAAGCAGGACTGGTAGATGATTACAGATCTATGAAGCAGTAGTGGTAGATGATTACAGATCTATGAAGCAGGACTGGTAGATGATTACAGATCTATGAAGCAGGACTGGTAGATGATTACAGATCTATGAAGCAGGACTGGTAGGTTATTGTAGATCTAGGGAACCGGACAGCTGTACAAAGTGGATCAGGTTGTTGAGTGTAGACCTAGGTGTATCTCTAGCAGGACTGGGGTGTCACCGCTATCCCTCACTGCTTCCCCTTTTTCTTCTTGGGCCGGGCCTTTCTCTTGGTCTTAGACTCTATGATTTGTTGGGACTGTTTCTTTAGACTGGCGCGTGTCACCACATCGCCTTCGTCCTCTCCGCTGTCCTCGTCATCTGTAGACAAATATTAACAGGTAGCGAGTCACCAAAAATAAAAATATTCACTAATCAAGAGCTGTTGGTTCCACGCTTACCATCAAATGTGTCCTGCTTGGCCGGTGCCGGTAACGGGATGCGAACGTTAAATGCTGGAAGTTTACCCTCGATGGACGCCTGGAACTGGAGACAAGAAGTAATGTGTTCACACCCTCCCTGGTATATAAAGCTTATCCCGACATGCAGAAAACCTATTCCCTTCAATGGAGAAGATGAGCCGTAACACCAAACACAGCCTGCGGGTCTTGAGTTGTATATATTATTATTGTTGTTATTATTATTAATCTATATATATGTATATATATATATATATATATATATATATATATACACACACACCAGTGAGGTATATATGTATGTATGTATATATATATATATATATATATATATATATATATATATATATATATACACACACACAGTCATGGCCAAAAGTTTTGAGAATGAGACAAATATTAATTTTTCCAAAGTCTACTGCTTCATTTTTTCTAATGGCAATTTGCATATACTCCTGAATGTCAGAGTGATCAGCTTAACAGCAATTACTGTACTTGCAAAGTCAATATTTGCCCAGAAAATGAACTTTAACCCCCAAAACACATTTCAACATCATTGCAGTCCTGCCTTAAAAGGAGCAGCTAACATCGTTTTAGTGATTGATCCATTAACACAGGTGTGGGTGTTGATGAGGACAGGGCTGGCGATCAATCAGTCATGATTAAGTAAGAATGACATCACTGGACACTTTAAAAGGAGGCTGGTGCTTGGTATCATTGTTTCTCTTCAGTTAACCATGGTTATCTCTAAAGAAACACGTGCAGCCATCATTGCACTGCACAAAAATGGCCTAACAGGGAAGAGTATCGCAGCTACAAAGATTGCACCTCAGTCAACAATCTATCGCATCATCAAGAACTTCAAGGAGAGAGCTTCCACTGTTGTCAAAAAGGCTCCAGGGCGCCCAAGAAAGACCAGCAGGCGCCAGGACTGTATCTTAAAACTGTTTCAGCTGCGGGATCGGACTACCAACAGTGCCGAGCTTGCTCAGGAATGGCAGCAGGCTGGTGTGAGTGCTTCTGCACGCACTGTGAGGCGGAGACTCTTTGAGCAAGGCCTGGTTTCAAGGAGGGCAGCAAAGAAGCCACTTCTCTCCAGAAAAAACATCAGGGACCGACTGATATTCTGCAAAAGGTACAGGGAGTGGACTGCTGAGGACTGGGGCAAAGTCATTTTCTCTGATGAATCACCTTTTTGATTGTTTGGGACATCTGGAAAACAGCTTATTCGGAGAAGAAGAGGTGAGCGCTACCACCAGTCTTGTCTCATGCCAACTGTAAAGCATCCTGAAACCATTCATGTGTGGGGTTGCTTCTCAGCCAAGGGAATCGGCTCACTCACAGTCTTGCCTAAAAACACAGCCATGAATAAAGAATGGTACCAGAATGTCCTCCAAGAGCAACTTCTCCCAACCGTCCAAGAGCAGTTTGGCGCCCAACAATGCCTTTTTCAGCATGTTGGAGCACCTTGCCATAAAGCAAAGGTGATAACTAAATGGCTCATGGAACAAAACATAGAGATTTTGGGTCCATGGCCTGGAAACTCCCCAGATCTTAATCCCATTGAGAACTTGTGGTCAATCATCAAGAGACGGGTGGACAAACAAAAACGAACAAATTCTGGCAAAATGCAAGCATTGATTATGCAAGAATGGACTGCTATCAGTCAGGATTTGGTCCAGAAGTTGATTGAGAGCATGCCAGGGAGAATTGCAGAGGTCTTGAAGAAGAAGGGTCAACACTGCAAATATTGACTTGCTGCATTAACTCATTCTAACTGTCAATATAACCTATTGGTACTCATAATATGATTGCAATTATATTTCTGTATGTGATAGAAACATCAGACAAACACTAATAAAAACCAGAGGGCAGCAGATCATGTGAAAATATAATTTTGGTGTCATTCTCAAAACTTCTGGCCATGACTGTATATATATATATATATATATATATATATATATATATATATATATATATATATATATATATATATATATACAGTACAGACCAAAAGTTTGGACACACCTTCTCATTTAAAGATCTTTCTGTATTTTCATGACTATGAAAATTGTACATTCACACTGAAGACATCAAAACTATAAATTAACACATGTGGAATTATATACTTAACAAAAAAGTGTGAAACAACTGAAAATATGTATTATATTCTAGGTTCTTCAAAGTAGCCACCTTTTGCTTTGATGACTGCTTTGCACACTCTTGGTATTCTCTTGATGAGCTTCAAGAGGTAGTCACCGGGAATGGTCTTCCAACAATCTTGAAGGAGTTCCCAGAGATGCTTAGCACTTGTTGGCCCTTTTGCCTTCACTCTGCGGTCCAGCTCACCCCAAACCATCTTGATTGGGTTCAGGTCTGGTGACTGTGGAGGCCAGGTCATCTGGAGTAGCACCCCATCACTCTCCTTCTTGGACAAATAGCCCTTACACAGCCTGGAGGTGTGTTTGGGGTCATTGTCCTGTTGAAAAATAAATGATGGTCCAACTAAACGCAAACCGGATGGAATAGCATGCCGCTGCAAGATGCTGTGGTAGACATGCTGGTTCAGTATGCCTTCAATTTTGAATAAATCCCCAACAGTGTCACCAGCAAAGCACCCCCACACCATCACACGTCCTCCATGCTTCACGGTGGTAACCAGGCATGTAGAGTCCATCCGTTCACCTTTTCTGCGTTACACAAAGACACGGTGGTTGGAACCAAAGATCTCAAATTTGGACTCATCAGACCAAAGCACAGATTTCCACTGGTCTAATGTCCATTCTTTGTGTTCTTTAGCCCAAAGAAGTCTCTTCGGCTTGTTGCCTGTCCTTACAGTGGTTTCCTAGCAGCTATTTTACCATGAAGGCCTGCTGCACAAAGTCGCCTCTTAACAGTTGTAGAGATGTGTCTGCTGCTAGAACTCTGTGTGGCATTGACCTGGTCTCTAATCTGAGCTGCTGTTAACCTGCGATTTCTGAGGCTGGTGACTCGGATAAACTTATCCTCAGAAGCAGAGGTGACTCTTGGTCTTCCTTTCCTGGGGCGGTCCTCATGTGAGCCAGTTTCTTTGTAGCGCTTGATGGTTTTTGCCACTGCACTTGGGGACACTTTCAAAGTTTTCCCAATTTCTCGTACTGACTGGCCTTCATTTCTTAAAGTAATGATGGACACTCGTTTTTCTTTACTTAGCTGCTTTTTTCTTGCCATAATACTATTTCTAACAGTCTATTCGGTAGGACTATCAGCTGTGTATCCACCAGACTTCTACACAACACAACTGATGGTCTCAACCCCATTTATAAGGCAAGAAATCCCACTTATTAAACCTGACAGGGCACACCTGTGAAGTGAAAACCATTCCCGGTGACTACCTCTTGAAGCTCATCAAGAGAATGCCAAGAGTGTGCAAAGCAGTCATCAAAGCAAAAGGTGGCTACTTTGAAGAACCTAGAATATAAGACATAACAAAAAAGTGTGAAACAACTGAAATTAAGTATATAATTCCACATGTGTTAATTCATAGTTTTGATGCCTTCAGTGTGAATGTACAATTTTCATAGTCATGAAAATACAGAAACATCTTTAAAAGAGAAGGTGTGTCCAAACTTTTGCTCTGTACTGTATATATATCAGTAAGGTTTTACATGGAAACAACACTGTGTAAGGTGACTCTTTTGATCTTGCACATGTCATCCATCTTGGTTTTTCCAGACCCTTCGTCTTACCGCCTCCTCCTCCATCTGCCTTATGATCTCTCCAATGTTCTGCCCGTCTAACTCCTCCATGAGTTTCTGCAGCTTCTGGTCGGTCGTGTGCAGGATGTCCAGGACATACTCATCTGACTGAGAAGACAGATCCTTTGCAGGAAAATGGCTTCTGGGCTGATAAAGGAGAATAATAGCGGTAAACATACCAAATGAATTCTGCATTCTCTATTCGCTGGTTTCGCTCCCCTCCATATCTGAGTACTCACCACCTTGACATGCTGCACTTTGGTAGATAGGTGCTCCACCCCAGACTTTGCTGCCACCAAGATTTTGGCCATTTTCTCCAGCTCCTCCTTATACTTGTCTCGTCTCTTCTCTTCCTTCTGTAGATGAGCTTGGAGCTCTTCTAAAACCTGCTGACCGCTGCGGTTGCGGCACATGGGACAGGACTAGTAAAACGGGTGTAAGGTCTGGATATATTTCTAAAAACTATTCTAGACATCTCCAGCAATATGGGGCCACCATCAGGGCCCCAACTCTGAAGTATCACAGCTTTCCTCAGCCGCCCACCAACGAATGCGATGGGGGCCAATATGGAGGATAATGGACATAACAGGAAGCGTTAGTCTTTTTTAGGTTGCTTTTTTAGGTTGTGCCTGGTATACTGGGATTGTTTGCTGCTTTTTGGCCCTGGAACGTCATGGTGGGGGCCTCAAACGCACCAGAGGTGTCAATAACACCATGCAATCATAAGGAGGACCAGAATGGGCGAAACAAATTGCTCACGTCTAAGCATTTGACACGCAGGAATACGTTGGGTCTTTGCTCTTGTATAAACCACAAATGCCCAAATACAGCATTTTATTGGGGTATTCTCTTGATACACCCCTAAGATATGCCAACACTAACTATGGTAGGAATATCCCTTTAACTGCCGCACCTGTCTAACTTGTGTGTAGGTACCTAGATAGCTTGGCCTCCCCCGAATACTTCAGCTCCTGGAAGGCGTCCTGCAGTCTTTCTTTTTCCTCCTTAAGCCTCACCAAAGTCCGCTCATTCTCGCTCTTCAGCTCCTCCAAGTGTTTGTGGGTCTCCCCCTGGGCAATGAAGCGTCTCACCACTTCCTAATCAGTGGGGGATACAGAGAAGAATCGGTTAACTTTAATGGGGTCTATTTTGTAAAGCGGTCATCAAATTGTGTCATGATCTGTGCATCAGATAATATATTCCCCACATTGTTCTGTGAGCGGCCTGCAGCAGGAGCCTCTCCCCTATCTGCAGGAGGACAAAGTATTGCAAAGCTTTCAGCACTTACAGTGGCTATAAAAAGTCTACACATGCCAGGCTTTTCTTACGGAAAAATAAATCCAACCGAGAAGAATCACTTCAGAACTTTAATGTCGCCTATAATCTGTACAAATCCATGGAGAAATCAACTGAAATCATTTTGAGGGGAAAACACAAATTAACAAATTTAAAATGATGTGGTTGCATAAGTGTGAGCACCCTCTTATACTTGGGGATGTGGTTGTGTTCAGAATTAGCCAATCACATTTACCCTCATGTTACATAGCAGTCAGTGCTCGCCCACCATCGTTTACAGGGATTCTGATTACCCCAATGTCGCTGTTCTAGGATTTTCCTGACATTTTCTCAGTTGCATTTTACAGTAAAATCCATAGTCCATAAACAGCTGACAACACAGCAAAGGGATCTCATTGTTTAAAGTGGCTGGGAGCATTTCACTATGTGCACGCTGACCCTTTAAGAGCAGGGGCGTGCACAGGCGCGCTACCGAGAAGTGCTGCGTGCATACAGCTGGAGACAGGGAGCCCACCATGGACCATGTCGTGCGGCCGGGGCGGTGAGTATGCTGGTGTCCCGACATGGAGGAGGAAGGGGAACCGTGCAAGGATGCCAGCAAATACCGTTACACTACCCCCCTTACGCTCCCTCTTCTTCAAGCTACCGAGGACTCTCTGCAGAGAATTTGGAGGCTGACACTTCTTCACGGACTCCCACGACTTTTCTTCAGGACCATCTCACCATCTTCACGACTAGGTCATCCTCAGCATAGGACAATGCGGGCGTAGTACCAGGAACTTGGCATTAGGAAATATCTCTCCATTTGTTGATCAGCTACCACCCTGGTAGATTCAAGGACAAACTGGAGTTCCTCCGCCTGGTTGGTGGATCGCAGAGACTTGGAAGATTCCACCACATTGACGTTCTCTTCACCAGACCATCTTAAAACTGAAGAGATACCTTCTCTGAGTCCATCTTCAGCCTGGTCTCCAAGATGACGCGTCCACAAGGCAGGTAGGTTCCTGGGAGCAGATCACTGGAAGAATTGGGACTGAGTGTGGACATCGCCTCTGCATCCGTTCCTTCAGAGTCGCCAGCTCACAGCGAGTCGGTGACTAGCAGCCCTGGCGGAGAAGATGGCGACACTGCTGATTGACCTGGACATATGGGGACCAGACTACTCGTGACTCAACTGTTCCCAACGAAGCACCACACGGGACACGGGGTTTCCAAGCTAGAACGGACACCTATGGGAAAAGTAGACAGCACATGGAAGGCTAGCTTCTCCATATACAATGCTCCAATCGAGGGCTCTAGTTGCTTGGAAATGACTTGATTGCCTTGTGATAGGGCTCGTCCTTCATCTGACAACACCCTCACCGAATTCAGGAGCAGTCAGACAGGTACCTGACACCAACTCTTCAAAGTTTGCAGCACGAACTTTCCCGCCGAACCGAAGCCTCCACTTGCCATGGATATTGTCACAGTCATCGGTGGAGAGGGAATACTCCAGCCAAGAACAGCCTCTCCTACTAGCCAAAGGCTTTGGAGTTTTTTAGACTTCTCGGGACAATCAGGAAATTCCAGTGATACCGCAATCCCTTCTCACTACTGAGTTCCGGCTTTGGCTTAGCCTGCTATACACTGTTGACCTTCACAAATTCGGCACGGGTTGCTGCCTCAACATGTTCAGAAACTAGTGGTCTTTGGAAGGGCAGAGCCAGATGTGACGGTTTCCTAAAAAGCGTCACCTGTCTGGGCTGCTCCTGGAAGCTGGGAAGGCAAGATGGTACAGAAGATTCCAGATTTCGCTCATCGAAGACCTCCCAGAAGGCCACCAGGAAGGCCTGCAAGTCTGAGGTGATGGGTGAACCTCTTTCCTATAAGGGGTTGAGCCATGCCGGGGCATCTCCTGCCAGGTAGGACATTAGGAATCCCAACTTAACCTGATCAAAAGAAAACTGATGGCCCAAAACTTCATAGCGCTGCATGCACTGCTCTAGGAACTCACGGCACTGCTTTGAATCCCCACAGTGCCAAGGTGGATCAGTCAGGACAGGTTCCACTCCAGAGGCATAAGTTTCGGGTTGAGTAGGCACAAACATAAGTAAAGCAACTTGAGCTGGCACAGCTGATGTCAGGGCTTCCAATCGGCATCTAGTGACTGCAGATGGAACCTCTCACTGGTACCTCAGCTGCTGACACAGCTCTGAGTGCAAGGAGGACTGGGGCCCATGGTCAAGTAAATAGTTACGCAAGCAGGTGGCGCACGTGGTTTAGCGCAGAGGTCCCCAACTCCAGTCCTCAAGGCCCACCAACAGGTCATGTTTTCAGGATTTCCTTTGCATTGCACAGGTGATGCAATTATTACCTGGGCAAGACTAAGGAAATCCTGAAAACATGACCTGTTGGTGGGCCTTGAGGACTGGAGTTGGGGACCTCTGGTTTAGCGGACCTACTGTGCCATGGGGCCGGGCGTACCTAGGAGGGGCGTAGCTAAGCGGCCATCTGTTGTTCACTGGAGCTCCTTATTGTGGAATCAGGCTTGGCTGTAGAACAGTTACTGACACTGACACAGGCTCTGTTCAGACTACTAGGCTCAGGATCCTCTGCAGAGCGGTTACTGACACAGAGTCTCAGAGAGGGCTGTTTCGGAGGCCGGTTGTAGCAGTCCAGATATACGGGGTACTCAGGCACACTTTCAGAAACACAGGTCTCGGATACTCATTCATAAAGACTGGGGAACGAGGTTCAGGCTCTGGCTGCACTAGGACCAGGGACTTCGGGTTCAGGAGGACTGGCCGCACAAGGACAAGGACCTAAGAGTTCAGGACTGGTCACACAAGGAACAGGGACTAAGGGTTCAAGATTAGCTGCTCCAATACCAGGGACTTCGGGTTCCTGACTGGTCGATGTAGGACCAGGAACTTTGGGTTCACGAGTGGCCGCACCAGGACCAGGGACTTCAGGTTCAAGACTGGCCACACAAGGAACAAGGACTTCGGGTTCATGACTCTGACCACACCAGGACCACGGAACCTCACAACTCACTAGGAGACCACCTCTCTCACTAAAGATTCACTGTGTTGCTTGACATCTCCCTACTGGGGAGGGTGTCTTTTAAACAAGATGCCTCCCAGTTATTGAATGGGAGCCATCTTGCAAGTGCACTCTAAATGCCTTCACACAACTGGAGACAGGGAGCACGCTGGGGACCACGCCGCGTGACCAGGGCAGTATGTCAGCGTCCCTGCATGGAGGGGGAAGGGGAACCATGTAGGGGTGCTGGCCAATAGTGTTACAGAGGGTGGCAAGACAGAAGCCTTTTCTTACAAAGAAAATTATCCAAGTCCGGCTGTGTTTTACCAAAACCTACCGTATTTTTCGGATTATAAGCACTTTTCCCCATAAAATTTGTAAGGAAAATAGGGGAGCGTCTTATAATCCGAATGTAGCTTACTGGGGGGGGGGAGAGGTGGCGGCTGTGGTGGAGCGGGAATACAGGCGGTAAAGCTCCTGCTGCAGGAAGCTGGCGGCGGCAGGAGTGGGGCGATGCTGCGGGCCTCGGGATGGTAGGAGGGGGTGTGCGATGCTGCCCTGGGCTTTCAGAAAATGTCAGCGGAGCTCCCGCACTTCCCACTGTTTTACCTGCGGTGGACTTCGGGAATATGGCCGCCGGAGGTGCAGATTGAAATCTCGGCTCCCGAGATCTCAATCTGTACATGCCCGACGCAAAACGACTGAATGCTACCAGATACTCAATGGTGAAAAAAAGTATTAGTATAAGGGTGTGCACATTTATGCATCTTGTTTCCCAACAGATTTGTAGATTATGGGCGACATTAAAGGTGGGATAAGTTCTGACATGATTCTTCTGGGTATGATTTTATTATATTACAAAAACCTGCCATTGTAACAACCTTTTATATCTACTCTAGCTTAGGGGGGCTTAGATTAAGTCTGCCACGAGGAAAAGATCAGTAAGAGATTGACCTTGTTCTGTGCAGGATTTCAGCTCCGGTGGACAATGCTGCACACTGACTATTTCTTATATTGAGTGTTAGATTTCGTGTTCCTTCATCCTCGGTGGCCTCGCTACTTCCATCCTGCCATCCATCTCCAACCTTGTGGCCTCTCACCTGTGTATCTGTCACCCCCGTGGCCTCCTTTATCCTCTGAAAAGCCTCCTGATAGGTCCTGATTGCCTTTTCTTCCTCCTGTCCGTTAGATACCAGTTGGATGTCGGTAGGAGCGTCCTCTCCTGGCAAAGTCACACGCTGAGCCTAAAAACGTGTAGATAGTTATCGGATCCTACAAAAAAATCTATGGCCAAAATTATAACTGTCAGGTGCCACCACTAGGGGGAGCTTATGTGCAGTAATGCCCAATGCTGCCCCTAGTGGATGAGCTAGCAGTAGCATCGGTGGGTTTAGAAGATGGGCCATTGCTGGTCACTAATGGCTACTTACTCTTCTTTCCGCGCGCTCGGCGTACATGCGTCTCTCCTCTGCCTGACGCTTGTACTCCTGAAGGACCCGCTCCCTCTCCCTGCGCTCGCGGTGAAACTCCTCTTCCTGCTGCTGCAGCTCTGTCTGTAATGGAGGATAATACGAAACAATGGTGGGTGTCGGAGAACCCTAAACAGCCGTTTGCCCATCAGAGGTAGGAACTTGCCTATTCGTGGACTGGGTGAGTGATAAGAGACCTCCTAACTGCCCCTTTTGCACATTAATGGTCCATTTACATGTGTAGTGGGATGAGCTGACAACATATGTATGCTGTGTGGGGACAGAGTGACGTTACGGGCCATTACCCGAGCTCTGATCCGCCTCTTTACAGTCAACTGGCTCTCGTTTATGCGCTGAAATCAGCCTGTGTAAATGGGATTTTACTGTGTAACCCCTTACATATCTGGTCCAACCCCCACATATCCGGGACATCCTCACATACCCGGCCCACCCTCATATACCCGGGCCACCCTCACATACCCGGCCCACCCTCATATACCCGGGCCACCCTCACATACCCGGGCCACCCTCACATACCCGGGCCACCACCCCTACATACCCCGGCCACCTCCCACATACCCGGGCACTCCCACATATCCGGACCACCTCCTACATACCTGTGCCACCTCCCACATACCCGGACCACCTCCCACATACCCGGACCACCTCCCACATACCCGGACCACCTCCCACATACCCAGGCCACCCCCACATACCCAGGCCACCCTCACATACCCGTGCCACCCCCCACATACCCGGGCCATATCCCGTGACATCACCGCATCTTTGTTCATCATCTGGAGTTCCTTCAGTTCATTCCTCTGTCGGAGGATCTCGGCCTCCAGTAGATCCAGCTGTGACTGAAACGTCAGGCTTTCCTCCTGCAGAAATGGTAGCCAAGTAAAGTACAACTCGGGACCCTCTGACATAACACGGCATGGGGTGGGGAGGAGAGGGGGTCCCGTACATCACCTGCATATGGTCCTTCAGCTTCTGGTACACGCTGTATATGTGCCCTGATTCCTGTAATTTCAGCTGTGCTTTTTCCAGACGATTTTCCAATAGGCGCAGGGACTGGAGGAAGAGGGCATGTAAAGGGTTAAAACCTGTCCATTAAAAGGTATAGAATAATGGAGTAATTATAGAGGGAGACAGGAGGGGTAATGGTTCCTGGTGTATCCCAAAAAATAAGTTCTGCCACCCCAAATGGCACACAACCAAATGGAAAATATATTCTGTTCCACAGGAGAGGGGACGACCCATCCTCAGGAGAGGGGATGACCCGTCCTCAGGAGAAGGGATGACCAGTCCTCAGGAGAAGGGATGACCAGTCCTCAGGAGAAGGGATGACCAGTCCTCAGGAGAGGGGATGACCCGTCCTCAGGAGAGGGGATGACCCGTCCTCAGGAGAAGGGATGACCAGTCCTCAGGAGAAGGGATGACCAGTCCTCAGGAGAAGGGATGACCAGTCCTCAGGAGAGGGGATGACCCGTCCTCAGGAGAGGGGACGACCCGTTCTCAGGAGAGGGGACGACCCGTCTTCAAGAGAGGGGATGACCCATCCTCAGGAGAGGGGATGACCCGTCCTAAGGAGAGGGGATGACCCGTCCTCAGGAGTAGGGATGACCAGTCCTCAGGAGAGGGGATGACCCGTCCTCAGGAGAGGGGAAGACCCGTCCTCAGGAGAGGGGACGACCCGTCCTCAGGAGAGGGGACGACCCGTCCTCAGGAGAGGGGACGACCCGTCTTCAAGAGAGGGGACGACCCGTCCTCAAGAGAGGGGATGACTCGTCCTCAGGAGAGGGGATGGTCCATCCTCAGGAGAGATGACCCATCCTCAGGAGAGAGGATGACCCGTCCTCAGGAGAGGGGATGACCCGTCCTCAGGAGAGGGGACGACCCGTCCTCAGGAGAGGGGACGACCCGTCCTCAGGAGGAAGAGGGGACAAACCGTCTTCAGGGAGAGGGGACGAGCCATCTTCAGGGGGGAGAGAAGACGACCCGTCTTCAGGAGGGAGAGGGGACGGTCCGTCCTCAGGAGAGGAGATGATCCATCCTCAGGTGAGAGGATGACCAGTCCTCAGGAGAGGGGATGACTTGTCCTCAGGAGGGAGAGAGGACAAACTGTCTTCAGGGAGGGGGACGAGCCATCTTCAGGAGGGAGAAAAGACGACCCGTCTCCAGGAGGGAGAGGGGATGGTCCGTCCTCGGGAGAGGAGATGATCCATCCTCAGGTGAGAGGATGACCAGTCCTCAGGAGAGGGGATGACCCATCCTCAGGAGAAGGGATGACCTGTTCTCAGGAGAGGGGATGACCCGTCCTTAGGACTTATAAAATACGAGCAGGATCAAGGCTGCCTCAACTACAAAGAGCATATTTCGGACCAGAGGTGCCACCATGTTACTGGTATGAACTGTGAAACGTCAGGAATTCACCGTACCGCGGTGAAGCAGGGAGCCGAGGTATGGGAGCAGTTAGCTCCTGAAAAAATGAAGTTAAGACACCCCCTTTAATATCATATGGGTAGGGGTCTGACTACAAGCATCTCCCTGATCACTGACTGGCAACGTCAACAGAAAAATAAAAAGCTGTGGCTCTTGGAAGAAAAGAGGATAAAATGAAAGTGCAAAAAAAAAATTGAGTACTGATATAAGGTATCATCAACCTAGATAAAGCCCACCCTGCCCTCATACACCTTGGATGGTTGTTGATGGGTCACCGGCTGGCAGACATCCCGGCTGTCTCTCCCATACACTGGAGACGTACGCTCCTGTGTTCATGAGAGAGTCGCTGCCGGACATCCCTGCGTGAACAAAAGGATCAGTCTGAAATGGGACACGCCGGATCCTTTATATCCTCGACAATCATCTGTCCAGGACCACCATACATATCAGACTGTTGGGCAAACTCGTTGGTATCGACGGGGTTGTCCAGGCTTGTGAATCCTCTTAGTCAGGATTCCCCGGCGCCAGAAGCGGGTGCTCATGGGACCGCAAGTTTGTGATTCACAGACTTCCGGTCACATTCTGACTAGACGTGTCCATCCTCACTCATTTGAGGCCGGGCACGTCTAGTCGGCACGTGACTGCATGGATCTGAAATCACATACCGGTCTTGCACCTGCTGCTCCTGACTGCAGACTTGAACCCCAAGTCTGGACAACCCATTTACGTCCTGGATACCCCATCTAAGAGACTTGTTTGTTCCTTTCAGACCCATAGGCAGTAATATAGGGGCCTCATATGGACCAAATGTCCCCATCTGTGCCAGAATTTAGGTGCAGATGAGCCCAATGTAAGCCAGCCAAGATGCCTCAAATGTATCCTCCGATGTGATAAAGATTCTCAGACGTCAGGTCCAAGTTTCTGCTGTCTACATATATTAGATGGGATTATGTAGCGGCCTCCGTCAGAGGCACAGGAGACACAAGAAGGTTTGCAATTAATAGATAATTAGTTAATAACCTGCTGAGGAGTTTCCTCCTGTTCTGAGGCTTCAATCTGCGGATGAAACAAGTAGAAGATGAAGACACAGGATTATATGGATGTATAGTGCCATCATATGGAGGCAGTGCTTAAAGGGGCGGTACAGAATCAGGAACAGTGCCACACCTGTCCATGGGTTGTGTCTGGTATTGCAGCGCAGCTCCATGGAAGTAAAGATGGCTGAGCTACAATGCCAGACACAACCTCTTGGTGGGTGAGCGGCTGTTTTTGGAAGAAAGCCACCATGTCTTTTTTTTTAATTCTGTTTGACCCCCTTAACCTACGTCCTTCCCACTCCTGAAAAGCAACATGGCTGCTGACACAAGCTCAAAATGGTCCTAAATGATTATGTAGATATGGGAACATCTGCCTGACCAGGTGGACCAGGGAGGATAGAAATGATGGAGACTCATTGCCTTTAGAAATGCTGGTGGGAGGATGAAGGGCGTCTAAACGACCCCATGATTTAGTGTTTGGGTTGCTCAGCCAGATGGAAGGACGCAGTGTACTATCACCCACAACATTGCCTTGTCCACAAGCCGACCCCTAGGCCGCAATCACCTGCTCCTCCTGTACCGCTCCGCCATCTTTCTCGGGCTTGTCTTCCTCCTCACCACAGCTCTGCTTATATACAGTCTGCAGCTCCTCCAAGCGCTTCCTCCGTCCGTCCGTCTGGTGGCGCAGGGCGTTGAGACGCTTGATCTTGTCGCAGAGTTTCTGGTCCATCAGCTGGACGGCAGCCTGGGGACACAATTATATTATTATCACCGCTAACTTGGTTGTTCCTCTTCTATCAAGTGGTTAAAGGGGCCGTGATACTGATGACCAGAGATGAGTACCGGTAAGTCAATTTGCAGGAGCCGGGTCCGTTGGCTGCATTAGTTGTCAGTAGCAGCTGGAAGCGAGCCCTGTGATCCTCCTCCTTCCCTGCTGGAAATATGCCCTGTGATCCTCCTCCTTCCCTGCTGGAAATATGCCCTGGGATCCTCCTCCTTCCCTGCTGGAAATATGCCCTGTGATCCTCCTCCTTCCCTGCTGGAAATATGCCCTGGGATCCTCCTCCTTCCCTGCTGGAAATATGCCCTGGGATCCTCCTCCTTCCCTGCTGGAAATATGCCCTGCGATCCTCCTCCTTCCCTGCTGGAAATATGCCCTGCGATCCTCCTCCTTCCCTGCTGGAAATATGCCCTGTGATCCTCCTCCTTCCCTGCTGGAAATATGCCCTGGGATCCTCCTCCTTCCCTGCTGGAAATATGCCCTGGGATCCTCCTCCTTCCCTGCTGGAAATGTGCCCTGGGATCCTCCTCCTTCCCTGCTGGAAATATGCCCTGTGATCCTCCTCCTTCCCTGCTGGAAATATGCCCTGGGATCCTCCTCCTTCCCTGCTGGAAATATGCCCTGTGATCCTCCTCCTTCCCTGCTGGAAATATGCCCTGGGATCCTCCTCCTTCCCTGCTGGAAATATGCCCTGGGATCCTCCTCCTTCCCTGCTGGAAATATGCCCTGTGATCCTCCTCCTTCCCTGCTGGAAATATGCCCTGGGATCCTCCTCCTTCCCTGCTGGAAATGTGCCCTGTGATCCTCCTCCTTCCCTGCTGGAAATATGCCCTGGGATCCTCCTCCTTCCCTGCTGGAAATATGCCCTGTGATCCTCCTCCTTCCCTGCTGGAAATATGCCCTGGGATCCTCCTCCTTCCCTGCTGAAAATGTGCTCTGTGATCCTCCTCCTTCCCTGCTGGAAATATGCCCTGCGATCCTCCTCCTTTCCTGCTGGAAATGTGCCCTGTGATCCTACTCCTTCCCTGCTGGAAATATGCCCTGGGATCCTCCTCCTTCCCTGCTGGAAATATGCCCTGGGATCCTTCTCCTTCCCTGCTGGAAATGTGCCCTGGGATACTCCTCCTTCCCTACTGGAAATATGCCCTGGGATCCTCCTCCTTCCCTGCTGGAAATGTGCCCTGTGATCCTCCTCCTTCCCTGCTGGAAATATGCCCTGGGATCCTCCTCCTTCCCTGCTGGAAATGTGCCCTGTGATCCTCCTCCTTCCCTGCTGGAAATATGCCCTGGGATCCTCCTCCTTCCCTGCTGGAAATATGCCCTGTGATCCTTCTCCTTCCCTGCTGGAAATATGCCCTGGGATCCTTCTCCTTCCCTGCTGGAAATATGCCCTGGGATACTCCTCCTTCCCTGCCGAAAACGAACCCTGTGTGCTGGAAATATGCCCTGGGATCCTCCTCCTTCCCTGCTGGAAATATGCCCTGGGATCCTCCTCCTTCCCTGCTGGAAATGTGCCCTGGGATCCTCCTCCTTCCCTGCTGGAAATATGCCCTGGGATCCTCCTCCTTCCCTGCTGGAAATATGCCCTGTGATCCTTCTCCTTCCCTGCTGGAAATATGCCCTGGGATACTCCTCCTTCCCTGCTGGAAATATGCCCTGTGATCCTCCTCCTTCCCTGCTGGAAATATGCCCTGGGATCCTCCTCCTTCCCTGCTGGAAATATGCCCTGTGATCCTCCTCCTTCCCTGCTGGAAATATGCCCTGGGATCCTCCTCCTTCCCTGCTGAAAATGTGCTCTGTGATCCTCCTCCTTCCCTGCTGGAAATATGCCCTGCGATCCTCCTCCTTTCCTGCTGGAAATGTGCCCTGTGATCCTACTCCTTCCCTGCTGGAAATATGCCCTGGGATCCTCCTCCTTCCCTGCTGGAAATATGCCCTGGGATCCTTCTCCTTCCCTGCTGGAAATGTGCCCTGGGATACTCCTCCTTCCCTACTGGAAATATGCCCTGGGATCCTCCTCCTTCCCTGCTGGAAATGTGCCCTGTGATCCTCCTCCTTCCCTGCTGGAAATATGCCCTGGGATCCTCCTCCTTCCCTGCTGGAAATGTGCCCTGTGATCCTCCTCCTTCCCTGCTGGAAATATGCCCTGGGATCCTCCTCCTTCCCTGCTGGAAATGTGCCCTGTGATCCTCCTCCTTCCCTGCTGGAAATATGCCCTGGGATCCTCCTCCTTCCCTGCTGGAAATATGCCCTGTGATCCTTCTCCTTCCCTGCTGGAAATATGCCCTGGGATCCTTCTCCTTCCCTGCTGGAAATATGCCCTGGGATACTCCTCCTTCCCTGCCGAAAACGAACCCTGTGTGCTGGAAATATGCCCTGGGATCCTCCTCCTTCCCTGCTGGAAATATGCCCTGGGATCCTCCTCCTTCCCTGCTGGAAATGTGCCCTGGGATCCTCCTCCTTCCCTGCTGGAAATATGCCCTGCGATCCTCCTCCTCCTTCCCTGCTGGAAATGTGCCCTGTGATCCTCCTCCTTCCCTGCTGGAAATATGCCCTGCGATTCTCCTCCTTCCCTGCTGGAAATATGCCCTGTGATCCTACTCCTTCCCTGCTGGAAATATGCCCTGTGATCCTCCTCCTTCCCTGCTGGAAATATGCCCTGTGATCCTCCTCCTTCCCTGCTGGAAATATGCCCTGTGATCCTCCTCCTTCCCTGCTGGAAATATGCCCTGTGATCCTTCTCCTTCCCTGCCGAAAACGAACCCTGTGATCCTTCTCCTTCCCTGCCGGAAACGAGCCCTGAGATCCTCCTCCTTCCCTGATGGAAAAAAAAGCCCTGCAATTCTACTTCCCTGCCAGAAACGAGACCTGCGATCCTCCTCCTTCCCTGCCGGAAATAAGCCCTGAAATCCTCCTCCTTCCCTGCCCAAAACGTGCCATGCAATCCTCTTCCTTCCCTGTTGGAAACAAGCCCTGAAATTCTCCTCCTTCCCTGCCAAAAATGAGCCCTGTGATCCTCCTCCTTCTCTGCCGAAAACGAGCCCTGTGATTGTCCTCCGCCCCTGCTGGAAATGAGCCCTGCGATCCTCCTCCTTCCCTACCTGAATCTGCCCTGCGATCCTCCTCCTTCCCTGCCTGAAACAAGCCTTGCATTCCACCTCCTTCCCTGTCCAAAACAAACCCTGCGATCTTCCTCCTTCCCTGCTGGAAATGAGCCCTGCGATCCTCCTCCTTCTCTGCTAGAAACGAGCCCTGCGATCCTTCTCCATCCCTGCCGGAAACTGGCCCTGCAATCCTCCTCCTTCCCTGTTGGAAACAAGCCCTGAAATTCTCCTCTTTCCCTGCCGAAAATGAGCCCTGCGATCCTCCTCCTTCCCTGCCTGAAATGAGCCCTGCGATCCTCCTCCTTCCCTGCCTGAAAGGAGCCCTGCGATCCTCCTCCTTCCCTGCCTGAAAGGAGCCCTGCGATCCTCCTCCTTCCCTGCCTGAAAGGAGCCCTGCGATCCTCCTCCTTCCCTGCCTGAAAGGAGCCCTGCGATCCTCCTCCTTCCCTGCCTGAAAGGAGCCCTGTGATCCTCCTCCTTCCCTGCCTGAAAGGAGCCCTGCGATCCTCCTCCTTCCCTGCTGAAAACGAGCCCTGAGATCCTCCTCCTTCCCGGATTCTGATTTGTAGGTCTGGCATCATTGCAGTGAGACGCACACACATTGTTGTGTCAGGTATACTAATCAGAAGAGGTGCAGGGGATGAGGGCTGACAGAAGACTTATGCTAGGTCATCAACATCAGATCAGGGAGGGTCAGACACCCTGCACCCGCACAGAACAGCTGATACCTAGTGCTGGGAGGTCACCTTGTAAGAGCTGGAACAGCAAAGCTCAGATAATATACACAACAGTGTGATTAAATAGGACAATAGAGATGTGCAGTTGTCAGCCATGGCATGTCAGCCAGCAGATACAGCACTGCAGTCTGGCATGTCTTCTTCTCCTGAGGGACTCACTGGAGCGTCCCTTTAAGTGACCATGGACTATGCCACGTATCACCACATAATCACTTACTTGTCCGCTTTTGCTCCTCATGGCCGCCCTCTCCACCACGTGACTGTGGAAAGCCTCCTTAATCACCTTCTCGTCCCCCTGAGGAGCAGAGCAAGGAAATGGATGGTGCTGAGAACGTTCTGTGCCAACTCCATAACAAGCGACCACACCCAGAGCCTTTTCATGAAATCGGGCTTACGGTGAGCTACACATCAGCCCGCCACTCCTGGACCTTACCGCAAGGGTGTCGGCCAACTTCTTGTGCAGCTTCTTGTTCTCCTGCCGTAGGAACTGAATGGTCTCCCGGTTCTTGTGGATGGTGGAGCTGGCGCTCTCCTGGTACGCCTTGTGGTCGCCATCTGCCAACAGTCCATTACAATGTGCATTATGCCCGACCGCTGCACTACATTACCACGAGATGCTGCGACGTCGGCAAATACATTTAGGGGCTACTGGGTCCGCACTGCTCACGGCCCCCAAATCCGGGTCACCAGCAGTTGTGCAGCCCACCGCAGACTTTCTTACCCAGGAGCTGAATCTTCTTCTGCAGCTTCGTGATCTGCTCATGAATGGGAGGCTTCACCCCGGAGAGCGCGGCGGTGCTAGGCATGGCTACCTGGCAGAGGGGAGAAGATGAGGCAAGATCACACACATGTAGGGGCAGCCATCGCTGAGGGAGCACAGGCAGCAGGAAAACTTGTACTGACGTCTCACAGCTCGGTCTTTATATCAGGGCAGTCCAGTTTGTAGTCTGTATTTAGAAGAAATTCAGTCGGGGGTCTGTATTTAGGGGTATTCCGGTGTGGGGGTCTGTGTTTAGGGGTAGTCCGGCCTGGGGTCTGTATTTAGGGGTAGTCCGGTCTAGGGTCTGTATTTAGGGGTAGTCCGGCCTGGGGTCTGTATTTAGGAGTAGTCCGGCCTGGGGTCTGTATTTAGGGGTAGTCCGGCCTGGGGTCTGTATTTAGGAGTAGTCCGGCCTGGGGTCTGTATTTAGGGGTAGTCCGGCCTGGGGTCTGTATTTAGGAGTAGTCCGGCCTGGGGTCTGTATTTAGGGGTAGTCCGGCCTGGGGTCTGTATTTAGGAGTAGTCCGGCCTGGGGTCTGTATTTCAGGGTAGTCCGGCCTGGGGTCTGTATTTAGGGGTAGTCCGGCCTGGGGTCTGTATTTAGGGGTAGTCCAGTCTGAGGTCTGTATTTAGGGGTAGTCCAGTCTGAGGTCTGTATTTAGGGGTAGTCTGGCCTGGGGTCTCTATTTAGGTAAAAGAACAAAATGGTAGAAGACCACAGCCAGCTCATCAGACCCACAGATGCACGGAACTTCGTGAAGACAGGACGAGACGAATAGAAAAAATAGGAGGGTGTTCCAGCTTCTTAAAAAATTCTTATCAAACTTTATTGATCCACATTGGGAATAAATAAAAAAACTCCTAACCACAAGTGAACCTCTGGGGGTAAAGCGACGCGTTACCGAAGCTTTGATAAAGATCGTACGTCACTTTACCCCCAGAGGTTCACTTTTGGTTAGGAGTTTTTTTATTTATTCCCAATGTGGATCAGTAAAGTTTGATAAGAATTTTTTAAGAAGCTGGAACACCCTCCTATTTTGTTTCTTTTAAGGTGCAGTCCGGCCTGGGGTCATTCATTTAGGGGTAGCCTGGTGGGGGGGTCTGTATTTAGGGTGGTCTGGTTGAGGGTCCGGATTTAGGATGGTCTGATTGAGGGTCTGTATTTAGGGTGGTCTGGTTGAGGGTCCGGATTTAGGATGGTCTGGTTGAGGGTCTGTATTTAGGGTGGTCTGGTTGAGGGTCGGTATTTAGGGTGGTCTGGTTGAGGGTCTGGATTTAGGGTGGTCTTGTTGAGGGTCCGGATTTAGGGTGGTTTGGTTGAGGGTCTGGATTTAGGGTGGTCTGGTTGAGGGTCTGGATTTAGGGTGGTTTGGTTGAGGGTCCGGATTTAGGATTGTCTGGTTGAGGGTCTGGATTTAGGGTGGTTTGGTTGAGGGTCTGTATTTAGGGTGGTCTGGTTGAGGGTCTGTATTTAGGGTAGTCTGGTTGAGGGTCCGGATTTAGGGTGGTCTGATTGAGGGTTTGTATTTAGGGTGGTCTGGTTGAAGGTCTGTATTTGAGGTGGTCTGGTTGAGGGTCTGTATTTAGGATTTTCTGGTTGAGGGTCTGTATTTAGGGTGGTCTGGTTGAGGGTCTGTATTTAGGGTGGTTTGGTTGAGGGTCTGTATTTAGGGTGGTCTGGTTGAGGGTCTGTATTTAGGGTAGTCTGGTTGAGGGTCCGGATTTAGGGTGGTCTGATTGAGGGTTTGTATTTAGGGTGGTCTGGTTGAAGGTCTGTATTTGAGGTGGTCTGGTTGAGGGTCTGTATTTAGGGTGGTCTGGTTGAGGGTCCGGATTTAGGGTCTGTATTTAGGGTGGTCTGGTTGAGGGTCTGTATTTAGGGTGGTCTGGTTGAGGGTCAGGATTTAGGGTCTGTATTTAGGGTAGTCTGAGGGTCCGGATTTAGGGTGGTCTGATTGAGGGTCTGTATTTAGGGTGGTCTGGTTGAGGTTCAGTATTTAGGGTGGTCTGGTTGAGGGTCTGTATTTAGGGTGGTCTGATTGAGGGTCTGTATTTAGGGTGGTCTGGTTGAGGGTCTGGATTTAGAGTGGTCTGGTTGAGGGTCCGGATTTAGGGTGGTTTGGTTGATGGTCCGGATTTAGGGTGGTTTGGTTGAGGGTCTGTATTTAGGGTGGTCTGGTTGAGGATCTGTATTTACGGTGGTCTGGTTGAGGATCTGTATTTAGGGTGGTTTGGTTGAGGGTCCGGACTTAGGATGGTCTGGTTGAGGATCAGTATTTAGGGTGGTCTGGTTGAGGGTCAGTATTTAGGGTGGCCTGGTTGAGGGTCTGTATTTAGGGTGGTATGGTTGACGGTCTGTATTTAGGATGGTCTGGTTGAGGGTCGATATTTAGGGAGGTCTGGTTGAGGGTCGATATTTAGGGAGGTCTGGTTGAGGGTCCGGATTTTGGGTGGTCTGGTTGAGGGTCCGGATTTAGGGTGTTTTGGTTGAGGGTCTGGATTTAGGATGGTCTGGTTGAGGGTCCCTTTTATCAGGGCCTCTGGGGGGGTGTATTTATATGAGGCTCTAGGTAATGTCGCCCCCTATAGGTCATATATGGTATATTTGCCTGTGCACGCTCATGTATGTGGTGCGTACTGACAACGCCATTTTATTAACCCCTCTAAACAGACATTCAGACAATATGTAGTCGTTGCACTAATAAAACACGCAGGACCGTGGAGGAGATCTCCGGAGCGTTAGTCCTCCTCCTTGGGGACACAGCTGCTCCCCATATTTTGCCCCGGTGCCATCTCCCCGTCCATGCGCCATTACTGTATGTATCACCCAATGCACAGGACACGGCTGCTCCCCATATTTTGCCCCGGTGCCATCTCCCCGTCCCAGCGCCATTACTATATGTATCACCCAATGCACAGGACACGGCTGCTCCCCATATTTTACCCTGGAGCCATCTCCCCGTCCCTGCGCCATTACTGTATGTATCACACAATGCACAGGACACGACTGCTCCCCATATTTTGCCCCGGTGCCATCTCCCCGTCCCTGTGCCATTACTGTATGTATCACACAATGCACAGGACACGACTGCTCCCCATATTTTTCCCTGGTGCCGTCTCCCCGTCCCTGTGCCATTACTGTATGTATCACACAATGCACAGGACTCGACTGCTCCCCATATTTTGCCCTGGTGCCGTCTCCCCGTCCCTGTGCCATTACTGTATGTATCACACAATGCACAGGACTCGACTGCTCCCCATATTTTGCCCCGATGCCATCTCCCCGTCCCTGCGCCATTACTGTATGTATCACACAATGCACAGGACACGGCTGCTCCCCATATTTTGCCCCGGTGCCATCTCCCCGTCCCTGCGCCATTACTGTATGTATCACACAATGCACAGGACACGGCTGCTCCCCATATTTTGCCCTGGTGCCATCTCCCCGTCCCTGCGCCATTACTGTATGTATCACACAATGCACAGGACTCGGTGCTCACCTTCTGATGCGTCTCCAGCAGCTGCTCCTCTGTCCGCAACAACTCAGCTGCTTAGCAACTGTTTCCCTAACAACGACTGACACACTTCCCCATTGGTTGGGCCCTATCCGCCATCTTGGTACTCTCATACAATTTCCGGCTATAGGGACATATCCACCTTGTTATGACTCCTGTTTTCTCTAAATGACAGAAATAACGATAATTTATAACACAGTCATTGATTATCTAATGTCTATGATTCTTCGAAATCGTTTAAAAAAAAAGCATTAAACCAACTGCCTCAACCAAGATGGCCACTCGCATCGTCCGGAAGTGACGTCAGCGGAAGTGTCACTTCAATTAGACTTTACCCCCGACTGACGGTGTCAAAGAGGCTCCAGAAGGCGGATATTGAGTTCCTGGTGTGCGGAGATGCAGCCCGTGGTTGTTTTCCTGGTGCTCCTGGCGGGGCTCGGTTGCCGGGCGGTGGAGGTGAAGAGACCCCGCGGCGTCTCCCTGTCCAGTGAGTGCTGTCTTCATTCATTGTCACTGCTATGCGATACACCAGCATGCAATACTTCCTCCGGGACCCCGGGTGGCGCTGTGACGCAGGCTCCTTTCCTACAGTTGCTAGTTATAAGCTTCATTCAATGGTCTGTGCCTTATTCCAGTCACTTGTCTGTAGGGTGCAGCGCTCTCTGCTGGCTGTCCTGTGAACTGCACCAAGAAATAAATGCGCTGCTCATATTCTAGACTTTTCTGTATGGGCCGGTAATATGTCAGTAATGTCTCACCCAGCTTTCCCGCACTCCTGAATGGCAAATAAGCTTATTTATGTCTTTCTACATCCCACACATGGCTTGTCCAGGCTCATACTGTGTTTTTTTGCCATAAATGTCTGTGAGATGCTGGGAAAGCTGGGTGATCGGAGTCGTTGCGATGTCCATAGTGACCACTGCTCACATCGGTCGTCACTCAGCTTTCCCAGAAGTGTTTCTGGTGGTACGTATAATAAGAAAACTAAGCAGGTTTGTCCGTTAGGACACTGGGAAAGCTGGGTAGCAATAGAAGACTCCTAAATGCAATTCTCATATATGCAGAAATGGGAGAAATGGATATAAATATGTCTACTTGCCATTCAGAAGTCTGAAAAAGCTGGGTGATGACTCCTACAAGAGCGTAATTGTGACCGTGTTGTCACCCAGCTTTCCCAGACTGAGCAAATCAGATAAGTTCTGTAATTCATCTGCTTGCTGGCCGCTCAGCAGTCTGGGAAAGCTGGGTGACATCGCATGGCAGAGCCTTAGAGGAACAGGTGTAACAAATAATTAGCCACCAGCTGTGATGAAATAACACCCAGCTCTCTCAGGCTTCTGAAAGACAAGGCTACTCTGTTGTGGCTGCAGCAGGAGGATTGTTCTGTTTGCTCAGTCTGGGAAAGCTGGGTGGCCATATAAGGCATCCACTAGTCCTGTGTCGTGTCTTGTCACCCAGCTTTCCCAGACTCCTGAGTGGCAAATCTTGAGTACTTTTGCAGTTAAAAAAAGCATCTATTATTATGCAGAAATCAAAGGCAGCTGGGTGAGGACTCCTGCAAGAGAGGTCATTGTGACTGTTGTCACCCAGCTTTCCCAGACTGAGCAAATTGGATTTGTTCTATTGTAATTTATCTGCTGCCTCCATAGCTGAGCAAGTTGACGTGCAGGAGTCTGGGAAAGCTGGGTTTCATCACATGGGAGAGCCGTGGTTGGTGGGGGCCGGAGTTCAGAAACATAAGTAACCAATACATGGCTTCCACTTTACAGCTCTGGTTTTAATGCCACTCCGCTTTCTCAGACTCCTGAATGACAAGTCTGCTCGGTTATAGTAGAATTAATGTGACTTCCTCAGTCTGGGAAAAGCTGGGTGAGAATATAAAGCTTCCACTACAGCTGTCACACGTTATCACCCAGCTTTCCCAGACTCCTGAGTGTCAAATCTGAGTACATTTGCAGGAGAACCATCCAACATATTTTATTAGGCCGACTTGCCGTTATGTATTCTGAAAAAGCTGGGTGACGACTCCTGCATCGGCCATAGCTGTGACTGCATTGTCACCCAGCTTTCCAAGCCGATCACATCGGTGTAATTCTACTGTAATATGTCTGCTGCATCCATAGCGGAGCAGACTTACTGCTCAGGGGTCTGGGAAAGCTGGGTGACAATATATTACGTTAGTCGTAGTGCTTGCAATACATTGGTTATCCATATTTATTAACTTCAGAGTGTCACCCAGCTTTCCCAGACTGCTGAGTGGCAAATCTGCTCAGCTATGGATGCAGCACATGAATTACAATTGGAGTTTTGCTCAGATGTGCCATTTGGTAGTCTGGGAAAGTTGGGTGGCATTTAATAGCTGTGGCCAATCTAAAGAAACCTACAATGCCACCCAGCTTTCCCAGATTCCTGAATGGCAAGTCTGCTAGGAACGGATGCAGCAAATGAATTTCAGTCACACTGATCTGATTTGCACAGTCTGGGATGGCCACCACTACATCTCACCCAGCTTTCCCAGACTCCTGACTGCCAAAACCACTTAGCATTATCCCCCACACAGCCATAGCTCTGTGGCTCAGCGACCACTTCAGTGCCGGCTGTAGTGATGGATGACGTGGGAGACCTGTGCCTTAAAGGGACGTGTGGCTGAGAACATGGCGGATGTGTAACGTCTCCTCCTTTCCCAGATCGCAGCTTCTACGATGAGACCAAACCCTTCACCTGCCTGGACGGATCCAAGACCATCCCCTTCGACCGCGTGAACGACGACTACTGCGACTGCGCCGATGGAACCGACGAGCCCGGTGAGGAGACAGAGCGCCCTCTGCTGGAGAAATGTGGCATCACACGGCGCCCAATCATGTGCTACCACTGTCCGTCCTCTAGGGGGAGCTGGAGGCCATTACTGCACAATGCTCTCCAACCTGTTACTGACCAGGCCTTCTCCCTCCCATCAGGCACCGCTGCGTGCGCCAATGGCAAATTCCACTGCACCAACGCCGGGTTCAAGCCTCAGTACATCCTGGCATCACGGGTCAACGACGGCATCTGCGGTAAGAAACCGGGCCCCTCATGCCCTTGTGGGACTACAACTCCCAGCACACTGGAAATTGTGGAAAGACTGTAAAGAGGTCACTGTGCTGCATCCCCTTCATTCGTGGGATGGGTCGGACCGGACCGCCACAGGTCCTGGCGAAAAAAGAGGCTGTTCCTTAATGAGATGGGCATATCCCTTTAATTGAGGAGCCGCAGAGCTGACAGTCGTCTCCTCTCCCCGCAGATTGCTGCGACACCACCGACGAGTATAACAGCGGAGCGCGCTGCCAGAACACGTGCCGGTGAGCAGCGCCCCCTGTGGAGAGGGTGAGGTATTGCTAGTAGTCTTTGGGGGGATCTTTCACTTCTCGCTTTCTGGTCTTTCTCAGAGAGATGGGCAAACAGGAGCGAGAGGAGCTGGAGAAGAAGGCCGAGATGGCCCGGGAGGGCATGCTGCTGAAGCAGAGGTTCATCGAGGAGGCCCGAAAAGGCCGAGAAGAGAAGCAGGTGATGGCCCTGAGGGGCTCGCGGCTGTACATGAGCCCTGGTGGGACGAGGGGATTGGGCATATGGATTTAGATATGCCTGATCTGTCTGTGTTCAGGGGAGATCGGCCGCTCCTGGAGGGGGAGGAGGGTACGTGTCATAGTTAGTCCCGAGTTGTGATCGCCATGCTGACTGTTTCCCGCCCAGGTGCAGCTGCAGGAGCTGGTGGAGAAGCGGCAGAGCGTGCAGGCTCAGGTGGACGCCCTGCGCGCCGAGAAGGAGGCGGCCGAGAAGCCGGAGAAGGAAGCCACAGATGCTCACAAGAAGGAGTGGGAAGGTGCCGCTCGCCCGTCCCCCCGCGGCCATATTGCCCTGGATCTGGGGCATTTACACGTGTGTTTGCCTCTTGCAGAGCGGAGGGACGCTGAGAAGGCCGCGATGGAGAAGAAACGCTGCCTGGAAGTGTTCGCCGAGCTGGACCAGGACTCGGACGGCATGTGAGTACTGCAGATCAGAGGGCCGCGCTGCTGCCGTTTTGTGTACACAGCTCCCATGCACAGCTATGCCTTCTCATGTCTGTTGTCTATAGGGTTTCCACCCCGGAGCTGTTCTCTCACATGGAGCTGGATTCAGACGGGGACGGATCGTTGTCCGATAAAGAAGCCCTGGTGAGGCCCGTGGGTGGAGGGGCAATTCATAGCCGGTGTAAAGGGGGCGTCACAGGATCTAAGCCCCCATAAGTGGGGGCAGTGGTGAAAGCGGTAGTCTGCAATCATCCCCTTTATCACAGCCACTTGGGGTCCTATTTCTCGGATGTGTGACATACATGATGTCCTGGGGTGTGAGGGGGTCTATGTCATGGGTGTCGTGCATTCCTTCCTGCAGGATCTCCTCGGAGGGTCGTACTCGGTGGACGCCGCCACCTTCCTGGACTCCGTGTGGCCACAGATTAAAGAGAAAATCAAGTCAGAGGTTGGTGCTGACAGGAGGCTTTGTGGGCGCTGCTCGTGGCCGGTATTCATGTGGTTAATGTCCGCCAGAACGACGCCCCACCATTGCCCCCAGTGGAAGAAGGGACAGAAAGCCACCCGGAAATCCCCGCTGAGGAAGATGAGGATGATGATGACGTAGCTGAGGGAGATGAGGATGATGATGATGACGACTCTGATGAAGAGCACAGGGTGAGTCCATAAAAAATTCTGCCTTCCCAGAGCCACCACTAGGGGGAGCTACTGTGTAAGGGATTTATTATAGGCTTCATTATAGTACAGCGTGGCATGTGGGGGAGGGGGAAGGTGTAACGTAAGGATTCGTGTGTCTGATCCACTGTGTTATCACAGGCTCCACCAAGCAAGTCACCCACCGAGGAAGTGGAGATGCCCCCATATGACGAGGCCACCCAGGCTCTGATAGACAGTGAGTGATGTAATTCATCCTCCAACTAATGACTACGACCCCTATCATCCTTCATTATCATCGCAATATTGTCTTTATTGCAGCTGCTCAAGTGGCTCGTAATCAGTATGACGAAGCGGAGAAGTCGCTGCGAGAAATCGAGGATACAATTAGGTTTGTAGCAACCTGGCTCCTGATCCTCTTATTACAGTAACCCGGCTCCTGATCCTCTTATTACAGTAACCCGGCTCCTGATCCTCTTATTATCCTGTAACCTCTTATTACAGTAACCCGGCTCCTGATCCTCCTATTACCCTGTAACCTCTTATTACAGTAACCCGGCTCCTGATCCTCTTATTACCCCTGTAACCTCTTATTACAGTAACCCGGCTCCTGATCCTCTTATTACCCTGTAACCTCTTATTACAGTAACCCGGCTCCTGATCCTCTTATTACCCCTGTAACCTCTTATTACAGTAACCCGGCTCCTGATCCTCTTATTACCCTGTAACCTCTTATTATAGTAACCCGGCTCCTGATCCTCTTATTACCCCTGTAACCTCTTATTACAGTAACCCGGCTCCTGATCCTCTTATTACCCTGTAACCTCTTATTACAGTAACCCGGCTCCTGATCCTCTTATTACCCCTGTAACCTCTTATTACAGTAACCCGGCTCCTGATCCTTTTATTACCCTGTAACCTCTTATTACAGTAAACCGGCTCCTGATCCTCTTATTACCCCTGTAACCTCTTATTACAGTAACCCGGCTCCTGATCCTTTTATTACCCTGTAACCTCTTATTACAGTAACCCGGCTCCTGATCCTCTTATTACCCTGTAACCTCTTATTACAGTAACCCGGCTCCTGATCCTCTTATTACCCTGTAACCTCTTATTACAGTAACCCGGCTCCTGATCCTCTTATTACCCTGTATCCTCTTATTACAGTAACCCGGCTCCTGATCCTCTTATTACTCTGTAACCTCTTATTACAGTAACCCGGCTCCTGATCCTCTTATTACCCCTGTAACCTCTTATTACAGTAACCTGGCTCCTGATCCTCTTATTACCCTGTAACCTCTTATTACAGTAACCCGGCTCCTGATCCTCTTATTACCCTGTAACCTCTTATTACAGTAACCCGGCTCCTGACCCTCTTATTACCCCTGTAACCTCTTATTACAGTAACCCGGCTCCTGATCCTCTTATTACCCTGTAACCTCTTATTACAGTAACCCGGCTCCTGACCCTCTTATTACCCCTGTAACCTCTTATTACAGTAACCCGGCTCCTGATCCTCTTATTACCCCTGTAACCTCTTATTACAGTAACCCGGCTCCTGATCCTCTTATTACCCTGTAACCTCTTATTACAGTAACCCGGCTCCTGATCCTCTTATTACCCTGTAACCTCTTATTACAGTAACCCGGCTCCTGACCCTCTTATTACCCCTGTAACCTCTTATTACCCTGTAACCTCTTATTACAGTAACCCGGCTCCTGATCCTCTTATTACCCCTGTAACCTCTTATTACAGTAACCCGGCTCCTGATCCTCTTATTACCCTGTAACCTCTTATTACAGTAACCCGGCTCCTGACCCTCTTATTACCCCTGTAACCTCTTATTACAGTAACCCGGCTCCTGATCCTCTTATTACCCCTGTAACCTCTTATTACAGTAACCCGGCTCCTGATCCTCTTATTACCCTGTAACCTCTTATTACAGTAACCCGGCTCCTGATCCTCTTATTACCCTGTAACCTCTTATTACAGTAACCCGGCTCCTGATCCTCTTATTACCCTGTAACCTCTTATTACAGTAACCCGGCTCCTGACCCTCTTATTACCCCTGTAACCTCTTATTACCCTGTAACCTCTTATTACAGTAACCCGGCTCCTGATCCTCTTATTACCCCTGTAACCTCTTATTACAGTAACCCGGCTCCTGATCCTCTTATTACCCTGTAACCTCTTATTACAGTAACCCGGCTCCTGACCCTCTTATTACCCCTGTAACCTCTTATTACAGTAACCCGGCTCCTGATCCTCTTATTACCCCTGTAACCTCTTATTACAGTAACCCGGCTCCTGATCCTCTTATTACCCTGTAACCTCTTATTACAGTAACCCGGCTCCTGAGCCTCTTATTACCCTGTAACCTCTTATTACAGTAACCCGGCTCCTGATCCTCTTATTACCCTGTAACCTCTTATTACAGTAACCCGGCTCCTGATCCTCTTATTACCCCTGTAACCTCTTATTACAGTAACCCGGGGCCTGATCCTCTTATTACCCTGTAACCTCTTATTACAGTAACCCAGCTCCTGATCCTCTTATTACCCTGTAACCTCTTATTACAGTAACCCGGCTCCTGATCCTCTTATTACCCTGTAACCTCTTATTACAGTAACCCGGCTCCTGAGCCTCTCATGACCCCTTGTATTTTGTACCTCGGTTCCTTGTTGTGCTTTGACCTTTCCGTCTTGCTCATCTGTGTTTAGGAATCTGGAGAAGGAGATTTCCTTGAATTTTGGGTCACACGGGGAGTTTTCTTACCTTTATGGACAATGCTACGAGCTATCGACCAGCGAGTAAGTATAGCTGGAGACGTTCCTGAGTGGTCGTGTATTATGGATCTCTGGATATTGGATGGTTGTGTTCAGACTGTACTTTAGGACGTTCCTGTGATTTTTCTTTTCTAGATATATTTATCGCTTGTGTCCATTTAGTCGTGTGACACAGAAGCCGAAGGGTGGAGGCTCGGAGACTAATTTGGGGTGAGAGGTTTTGTTTTGTTTTTTTTAATTTTCTTTCTCAGTATTATGTAAATATTGGGTCCAAGTCTTTCTGATGATTCTTCTTTTCCACAGATCATGGGGATTCTGGTCAGGACCTGAAAATGATCGATTCAGTACAATGAAATATGAACAAGGCACAGCCTGTTGGCAGGGACCAAACCGATCGACACAGGTGAGTGATAGAAAGTATTTGCCCCCCTTCACATGTGACCCAGAATGGAGTAGGAGGAGCTATGGGACATGGCATCTGCCCCTCCCACCACAGGGGAATGAGAGGAGGAGCTATGGGACATGGCGTCTGCCCCTCCCACCACAGGGGAATGAGAGGAGGAGCTATGGGACATGGCGTCTGCCCCTCCCACCACAGGGGAATGAAAGGAGGAGCTATGGGACATGGCATCTGCCCCTCCCACCACAGGGGAATGAGAGGAGGAGCTATGGGACATGGCGTCTGCCCCTCCCACCACAGGAGAATGAGAGGAGGAGCTATGGGACATGGCGTCTGCCCCTCCCACCACAGGGGAATGAGAGGAGGAGCTATGGGACATGGCGTCTGCCCCTCCCACCACAGGGGAATGAAAGGAGGAGCTATGGGACATGGCGTCTGCCCCTCGCACCACAGGGGAATGAGAGGAGGAGCTATGGGACATGGCGTCTGCCCCTCCCACCACAGGGGAATGAGAGGAGGAGCTATGGGACATGGTGTCTACCCCTCCCACCACAGGGGAATGAGAGGAGGAGCTATGGGACATGGCGTCTGCCCCTCCCACCACAGGAGAATGAGAGGAGGAGCTATGGGACATGGCGTCTGCCCCTCCCACCACAGGAGAATGAGAGGAGGAGCTATGGGACATGGCGTCTACCCCTCCCACCACAGGAGAATGAGAGGAGGAGCTATGGGACATGGTGTCTGTCCCTCCCACCACAGGAGAATGAGAGGAGGAGCTATGGGACATGGTGTCTGTCCCTCCCACCACAGGAGAATGAGAGGAGGAGCTATGGGACATGGTGTCTGTCCCTCCCACCACAGGAGAATGAGAGGAGGAGCTATGGGACATGGTGTCTGTCCCTCCCACCACAGGAGAATGAGAGGAGGAGCTATGGGACATGGTGTCTGTCCCTCCCACCACAGGAGAATGAGAGGAGGAGCTATGGGACATGGTGTCTACCCCTCCCACCACAGGAGAATGAGAGGAGGAGCTATGGGACATGGTGTCTACCCCTCCCACCACAGGGGAATGAGAGGAGGAGCTATGGGACATGGTGTCTACCCCTCCCACCACAGGGGAATGAGAGGAGGAGCTATGGGACATGGCGTCTGTCCCTCCCACCACAGGGGAATGAGAGGAGGAGCTATGGGACATGGCGTCTGCCCCTCCTACTACAGGGGAATGAGGAGGAGCTATGGGACATGGCGTCTGCCCCTCCCACCACTGGGGAATCCGAAGGGAGGAGCTATGATGGGACATGGCGTCTGCCCCTCCCTCTGTAGTGACCCGTCCGTATATATTAGTAAGCTGGGCACTGCGGCCGTAGCATCTTGTACCTGTTCTCTGTGCTCCTCCTGTTTGCTGCCAGTGATGGACGCCCTGAGACTCGTGAATGATGTGGTTTCTGCTCTGCAGGTGAAGCTGTACTGCGGGAAGGAGACCGTGGTCACGTCGACCTCTGAGCCCAGTCGCTGCGAATACCTCATGGAGTTCTTCACTCCGGCCGCCTGCCATCAGCCGGTGGACATCCCCCAGGAGGAGCATGACGAGCTGTGATACCAGCAGAACAGGTGCCACATAACACAATATGTCCCTCCATCAGGTCAGGACGGGCGCTGACCCAGACCTAAGGGGCCGGAGCACAACACCGCCATTGTTCAGCTATTTCCCTCTAGGCCAATAATATTGGGTCTGTTTTAAGAGGTTGGATAATTTTTCTATAATCCATTAGTGCAAAATCGGGTACATGTACTTCAGCGCTGGGGCGGACCCATAGAGCTGGCATGGTGGCGCTGGGGGCGGACCCATAGAGCAGGCATGGCAGCGCTGGGGTGGACCCATAGAGCAGGCATGGTGGCGCTGGGGGCGGACCCATAGAGCAGGCATGGCAGCGCTGGGGCGGACCCATAGAGCAGGCATGGTGGCGCTGGGGGCGGACCCATAGAGCAGGCATGGCGGCGCTGGGGCGGACCCATAGAGCTGGCATGGTGGCGCTGGGGGCGGACCCATAGAGCTGGCATGGTGGCGCTGGGGGCGGACCCATAGAGCAGGCATGGCAGCGCTGGGGGCGGACCCATAGAGCAGGCATGGTGGCGCTGGGGGCGGACCCATAGAGCAGGCATGGCGGCGCTGGGGCGGACCCATAGAGCTGGCATGGCGGTGCTGGGGGCGGACCCATAGAGCAGGCATGGCGGCGCTGGGGCGGACCCATAGAGCAGGCATGGCGGTGCTGGGGGCGGACCCATAGAGCTGGCTTGGCAGCGCTGGGGCGGACCCATAGAGCTGGCTTGGCAGCGCTGGGGCAGACCCATAGAGCCGGCATGGCAGCAGTCCGTCCTGGAGGAGCTACTGCTGATGGCGCAGTCCAGAGACACGCGATGTGGCAATGCTTATATTGGACACGGCGCCATCCTGGGCACTCCGACTCTGCCTCCCCCTCCACTGCCCGTACTCCCAGTGTATAACATTGGAGGACCGAAAGTCTTGACAAGTTAGAGAAGCAAGTACTGGGAGGTCGCTTAGTTTTTTACTGGACTGAAGCCAAATCTCTTAGTTAGTTTCAATGTGAAAGTGAATCTGTCACCGATAATTTGAATGCAACATGATGTAGGGGCTGAAACTCTGATTCCAGCGATGTGTCACTTACTGGGCTGCTTGCGGCAGTTTTGATAATCTCCCCGTTTTCTCTGCTGCAGATCTAGCAGTTCTCTGAATGCTGAGCTCTGTATAACACCGCCCACGACACTGATTGGCTGTTTTCTGCTGTGTACCCTATGCATAGGTGGAAAGCTGCCAATCAGTGGTGTGGGCGGGGTTCTAGAGAGCTCATGAATATGGAGGACTACATGGCAGCAGGTTTACTAGTCCTTTAGTGGTGATCTCCTGCTGATAAAACTCTGATTTATATCAAAGCTGCAGCATGCAGCCCAGTAAGTGACACATCGCTGAGGCCCTACGTTATGTTGCTCTCTGATTAGGTGGCCAAATCCCGGTGACCGATTCCCTTTGGGTCTGTGCACACAGTCAGTATTTTCAGCAGAAAAACCTGCAAATACTGGAGCGTTGGCAGGAAAAACACTAGGCGCGGGTGGTTGTGATGCATTTGTTCTGTCATTTGGGTGAAACAAAAGTGACCTATTGTAGATTGGAAACTGCTTCAAATCTGCAAGGAAAAGATACCAAAGTGAATAAGATCGGACGTCCCGTGCACCTGCTGCTTTCTGGACTTTTCAGGATGCAGCAATAATAAATGCGTGTTTTTGTTTTTTTTTCTCATTTATTTTTAATGGTGGGAAAGACCAGGGAATCAAGTTTTATTTTTAACGTTTTTTTTTTTTAATTTTATTTTTTAAACCTGTGATTGTCTGATCGCTTGCACTATATTATTATTATTATTATTATTAATTTTTTTTTTTTTTTTTTTTTTATATCACATCTATATAGGGAGAATCGCACTCTCCTGCTAGGCCCAGCCATAGACTGGACTGTAGTGAAGCGCCACCATTGCAGGCGTGAAGGAACCTTCAGTCAACCCACTGGCTGCTATGGAAATCTATGAGCACTCTGTGATCGGGTGGTCTGATGACCCCAGATTGCGCCTCTTAAATGTTGTAGTCAGACAATGACAGCAGCATTTAGTGGGTGAACAGCAGCGAGTGGCGCTTGGCTCCAGTCACTGCTGTTACAGGAACATGTCAGCTGTGTAACACCTCCAGCATCTGCTGGGAATGGTGCGGGCTCAGCTCCTGAGCCTGCTGCATCACATAGAACCTGAAGAATTGTCTACGTATATACTCCAATAACATACTGATGGGTTCGATTGGACCCAATGTGGACAGAGATCGACATGACTGTCTGGACTGTCAATTTTCAAGAGCGCAAAACAGGGAGCGCTCCTGATGATACAAGATGATGCCTGAACGTACATCATGTGCCTGCCTTCATAATGGCCCACACTAACGTTTATCTTTTTCCTTTTGTTCGCAGCAGACGTAGAGAAGACCGCGAACGGAACCAGACGGACTGTGAAGAGTTAGATCCGACGGCCGCCTTGTTCCTCACTTCCACATCATCCCCAACCTCATTCCAGACCCCCCCCGTCCCACCTTCACACCATCTCTGCAGTAAAGGACACAGGCAACCCAAAGACACATTCCATCCACCATCCCTCCATCGCTGCTTCCCTGCGTCACCTTCACTTTATTTTACACACTTGAGACTTAAAAGGGAGGTCCATAAGTTTATTTTTTTTCTTGAGAAACAACGCCACTTCTGCCCACTGGTTGTGCCTGGTATTGCAGCTCTTTAAGTAAACTGCAAAATCCGACAAAGCCCAAGGACAGAAATGTACTAATTATTGACAAATGTAATTTTTTTTTTAATATATACATAAATCATGGATATCCTCTTTTTAAAATAATATTCCAAGTAGCTGCTATAGTATCTCTTGTTTCCATGCTAATGACGGGATTGTTCTGTGCTCAAAAATACATATTTCTATAAAAACTGAAAGTGTGTTTTTTTTTTTTTTGTTTTTTTTTTTGTTTTTTTTTTTGGTTTTGTTCTTCTATATCGGTCATGTCACTTTGTCTCTAGCGCTTTGTTCTCAAATGACGGTGCAGAGAATAATCAGAATTGTGTGATCAGCAGCCACCACTAGGGGGAGCTCACTGAGGAAATGTTCAGTAGAAGTCTGCGTGTAATGAGCTCCTCCTAGTGGTGCATTTAGGAAGTTGTTTGGTTTTTTTTTAACTATGAGGGTAGGAGTCAGGATAGGTACAGAAAATATATAAAGTGCATGTACAAAAATGCTCAAAGCCTTACCTACAAAATGGAGCAATTAGAATTAATATTTTAGTAGGAAAATTATGATCTAGTTGGAATAATGAGGAGCTAAGTTCCATATTGGACCAGGGAAACGCATTGGTTGTCCTCTATTTGGACTTTTCAAAGGAGTTTGTGTAACATAAAAGGTTAATACATAAAATGAACACAGTGGGACTGAGGGAAAAATGTGTGGGAAGCGGGGTGGTTTTTAATAGAAAACACTAATTTGGTTAACATTGGGGTGTTATGGAAATTTGGTTTGGATAAATCTATCCCTGTGTGTGCTGCGGCTGTTCCCAATTAGACTGAGTATTTTGAGCGCTCAAGAATAAGACTGCACACCATTGTGACAATAACATTCCACCAATACTGATTGATTGTACATACATGGATTTATAATTGCATATAAAAAGGGGTGGTTAGTTAATTACCATATTGTCAATCCCCTCTGTTATTGGTTACCTAAATATATATGGAATATTGTGATTAATGCACATATGAATGCTGATTAAGCAACTACAGTGTAACTGTCTGCATCTAGGACAAAGTTGAAACATCTGATCATCACTTAATACATCTGGTGCTGTTCCGCTTTTGGCTGGAAATCCCCCAACAATCTGTCTGGCTTATATCAGTTTATGTCAGCCATTTTAAGCAATTGATTATAGTGTATATATTAGCTGTGGATATATGAGTGTATATATAAGAGTATATATGCAAGTGAGATCTATATGATGTATATTTCCATCACAATCCTCCTTAGATATCACTTGCCCTAATCCTAGCCTCCTGTCCCAAAGCGATGCAACTCTTTTATGCTGCCGGTGAGCTGACGCATGCCTAGCGCTTACACCCCCTCCGTACAGACTTTTTGCAAATGGCCGGTCAGGAGATCTGCCCCTAACTGGGGTTCGTTGCAATCTCCTAGTCAACAGGATGTGTAGTGAGCGGTGTGTATTCACTGTGGGCAATATTGGACATACTGGGGCATATTGCTGGACAGGACACACTGGGGGCAATGCTGGACATACTGGGGTAGACTGCTGGACACACTGGTGGCAATATGCTGGACACACTGGGGGCAGGACTGGAGGCATGGGCAGAATGTAAATACGGGGCATGATTGGAGACATGGGGCAGGATGGATATGATTGAGACAGATGGGGCAGGATGGGGAGATCATATGGGGTAGAATGGATACTCATGAGGGCAGGATGGGAGAACATATGGCCGGAGCCAGGAATGAGATACACAGGGCCAGGATGGGGGATATTATTATTACCATAGGGGCTAATTAAGGGATATTATTACTGCAGTGATGTATTTATTTTATTTTTTGAGTATACTGTTTTAAATGGGGGGGCGGTCCTGTTACTGTGCAGAGTGATACTATATCGCCTTTTTTTCTTCATGTGCTGTAATGAGGGCAGCACGGTGGCGCAGTGGTTAGCACTACAGCCTTGCAGCGCTGGGGTCCTGGGTTCTAATCCCACCCAGGACAACATCTGCAAAGAGTTTGTATGTTCTCTCCGTGTTTGCGTGGGTTTCCTCCGGGCACTCCGGTTTCCTCCCACATTCCAAAGACATACTGATAGGAATTCTAGATTGTGAGCCCAATCGGGGACAGTGATGATAATGTGTGCAAAACTGTAAAGCGCTGCGGAATATGTTAGCGCTATATAAAAATAAAGATTATAATGTAGAAGTTGTGAAACATTAAGTAATGTGTTCTGCAATCGGAGCTTGAGATAACTGTTATTTCCTGCAGAAACTAGCCCTGGCTGGAAGAAATGATGGCGGTCTGTGCTGGATGAAAGATGAAAGACTTCACCTAGACACGTCACTGGTGAGTCAGTGTGTTTCCTATACACTGACACTATACACTGTATACTATATACAGAGGTCCTGTGTACAATGTCACCAGCGATCACTGTATTACCTGTACATTATATACAGAGCTCCTGTGTATAATACCACCAGTGATCTCTGTATTACCTCTACACAGACACTGCATACTAAGTACAGATCTCCTGTGAATACTGGCACTTATGGTGATAGTATTGTGTTTTTTGTTTTTTTTTATCTGGGTAGCAAGTATCTAGCTGCTGTCGCTTATTTGGTTGGCTCTTACCAGGGTCACGATTTGGCACCTCCTGCTTTTGCCATCTCTAACTGCTGCGGTCCACACTTTGTGGATTCACATCCATTGAGGCGCAGACGCCCTTTGCTCGCGTGCTGCACCCGCCCTTCGCCTGGAGGGGTCCGAGCGCGTTGCCGTGGTGATGGGAAGTGATGACTGAAGTCTTCCTTCCCATCGTCCGTGTCGTGCGGCAGGCCTCCCCTCCGGGAGGCGGGACATCGCGGGCAGTAGCGCGCCGATTGTCCCCCATTCCTCAACATTTACACCCATGACCCTTACCTTTTAACCACGCCTCCTGACGAAGCCGTGGGCGGTGAAACGCGCGTCGAGGCATAGCGTGTCTCACAGACGCGGCTGCACACAGAGAGGATTATGTCGCAAGGTAAAAGCACCTTTTTTTTTTTTTTACTATGACTATTATCTGCTTTGGCACCACTGACAGGTGTAATGGCTCACTTCTTAGACAAACTGCACTATTCCATCTGACACTGAGTATCTGAGCTGATTAACTGTCGCTTGCCATTCAGATTACTCTCTTGCGGCCATGCTTGTTAATAGGAGTAATTGGTGAATCTGGTTGTATGGTGGTATAGTTGGCAGTCTGTAGCCCATTTGGTTCTGACTGCGAACTAGTGGGAGACTAGAATATTCTAAAGTCTTCATCAGCATTTAATTATTCATTATATTATCATAATAAACTTACCACTAACTGGATATATCAGTGGTCAACCTCTCTTTAATACATGTGTGCGGCCATGTTCCCCGAGACGTGTATATTTTTCTTTTCTAGCACCAACTTGTGTCATCTTTTTTGGTGCCATAATCTTTTAGCTGCTCTCTATCCATTTACATTGCTTTTTGCAACTTTGTCCCTATTTTGTATATTATGCATGTCTAATAAAAATAAATTGTTTATTATATATACTCCCTTGTTGTTTTGGCGGTCTGCTTTAGGAGATATTATTTATGTGGGCTTCTATGGGGTCGCCCATTGTTCATCTGATCACAGATCGTGCTGCTCTTGCTGAGCAAACCCTTTTTCGGTATACATAAATTAGCCACTAGGGGGCTTTTTTCCGTTTTGGCCACGGATTTGATGTAGCTTTATACACTGTATACTATATACAGAGGTCCTGTGTACAATGTCACCAGCGATCACTGGATTACCTATACACTATATACAGAGCTCCTGTGTATAATACCACCAGTGATCTCTGTATTACCTGTACACAGACACTGCATACTAAGTACAGATCTCCTGTGAATACTGGCACTTATGGTGATAGTATTGTGGTTTTTTTTTTTTACTGATCAGTATTGTATTCAGTCACTATGTGGTGGTAATATGTGGTCTTGACATGGTGCGGTGGTATTTGTTCCTTGTATGTGATGATATTCGATCACTGTGGTTGTAATTTGTGGTCTGGTCATGGTGTGGTGGTATTTGCTCCTTGTATGTGATATTGGTCATTTTAAAAATTTAAAAATAAATCAAAATATGCAATACAATTTAGGTATATTTTAACAAATATTTAATAGGTTACAGTAGAGTAGGGCCCGGCCATTTTTCTTGAATAATCTGGTCCAGGTATATCATGACCCCCGTCACATGACCCGGGGCCCACAATGTCTGAACAGCCCGGGGCCCTGGCTACCCTTAATCCACCCCTGGGTGTTCTCCTTACAAACTTTTTCACCAACACCCAGTCTCCTGGCTTCAAGGAGTGTGTACCGGACACTGAATCTGGATCTGGCAATGAAGAAAAAACTCGAGAATGGATATTAGCAAGTTTCTTGGCGAGTTCAATTATATAAGCAGACAAAGTATCATATTGCATAGTCAGCTGCTGAGGGAAAGGATACCCCTAACCTGGGACTAGACCCAAACAAAATTTCATATGGTGGCAGCTTTTATGGGCCCCTGGGAGTGTGCCTAACACTAAATAGTGTGATTGGGAGTGTCTCATGCCATGGTTTGTTTGTCTCTTGGGCAACTTTCAACATCATGTTCTTAAGTGTCCCATTTAGTCTTTCCACTTTCTCGCTACTCTGGGGATTGTAAGGAGTGTGTAGGCCTAAGTCTGACCCTACTGCTGACCAGATGTCTCTTGTGAGGTCTGCTGTGAATGCGGGTCCCTGGTCACTCTCTATCACTTCTGGGACCCCATATCTGCATACTATCTCTGAGAGTAGCTTCTTTGCAGTAGTCTTTGCTGACTGGTCCCTCACTGGGAAAACTTCTGGCCATCCTGAGAACACGACCACAAGGGCATATTCGAATCCTCCACTTGGCGGCATCTGGATGTGGTCTATCTGGATCCTCTGGAAGGGGTACAGCGGTCTGGCAAGATGATGTGTGGGAACTTTCTCCATTCTTCCAGGGTTGCATTTGCCACAGGCAGGGACGGACTGGGACTAAAATTCAGCCCTGGCATTTGAAGTCACACAGGCCCACTTGTCACATGGTGACTGTATAATATCTTTGTACACTTGAAGGCAGGGCCGGTTTTAGGCAAAGTGGGGCCCTAGGCAAAATTTATAATGTGGCCCCAAATGCTAACATACTGCACATCACACAAAAGCATTTCGGTTGTATTTACATGCGCTGAGTTCATGCCGCTAAATGAGTTTGGTCGACAATACTGAAGTTGTCCAACGCTTGTTTCCTGGCCTCTTTCCACCAGCTGAGGAATAATGATGGGACAGAACGATCACTAATAGATCACCATACAGTATCATGTTATCAACAGCACATCTACAGTTTACACCGGTGATGTGCTGCTGAGAACAATGATTTTTGTTCCGGCAAAAACAATCTGAATATGCAGTCCTCCATATACTATAATGTGCACCACAGTCCTCCATATAGTATAATACACTCCCTATAGTCCTCCATATATTATAATACACTCCTCATAGTCATCCATGTAGTACAATTCACTTCCCATAGTATATATTAAAATGCACTGCTCAGTCCTCCATATAGCATAATACACTCCTCATAGTGCTCCATATAGTATAATACACTACCCATAGTCATCCATGTAGTACAATTCACTTCCCATAGTATAATGCACCCCATAGTTCTTCATATAGTATAGTGTATTCCCCATAGTCCTCGATACAGTATAATGCAGCCCACATATAGTATAATGCAGCCACCACCCCACAGAGTATAATGTAACCCCCCCCCATAGAATATAATGCAGCCCCCCTCATAGTTTAATGCAGCCCCCTCAGAGTATGATGCAATCACCCCTTGTGATGGTGGGATATGTTATGTGGGTATAATTTTTGTATATTTATATTTTACTGATTATCATGGTGTCCTCTTGTAGGATGAGTTATTTGCCAATTGATGAATTGTTGTTATTTGCCTTCTGATATCAGCCCCCACAGTCCTGTACTGTCGGAGAAGGACCCTGTGATAACTCGTGGCAGCAGTGGGATCAACAGAGTTGGTAAGCCATACATTGGCTGCTACTACATTGGGAGAGTCTTGGGATAGAGAGGAGTTTAGGAGAGAAATTGAGGGGGACACTACCTTAGCAGCCCTTAGGCTAAGGGCAGAAACTGGGCACATGGGAGATAATGGGGATGGCTTCACTCAAGAAAACGGACTGTATTATCATGAAACAAAGGTCAGTGACAGGGGCAACCCTGACGCAACGACCAGGCAACTCATTGTCCCTCAGAAGCACAGCTACTCCAACTGGCCTATGACATCCCCTTGGCTGGGCATCAAGGGAGGAAAAGGACTGAAAAGAGACTCACCCAAAGATTGTACTGGCCTGGCATCTCACAGTCGGTAGCTCATTATTGCCGCACCTGCGATGTACGCCAGCGAATACGGCATCCAGGAGCTTGACATAAGTTACCCCTGCAATCCCTGCCCATAATTAAAGAACCATTTCAACGATTAGCTGTCGACATCATAGGTCCTCTGGCCCACCCCAGCCGGTCGGGGAAAAATATAAATATACAAAAATGATACCCCCATAACATATCCCACCATCACAACCCTCATAGAATATAAATATAATACAGCCCCCCATAGAATATAATACAGCCCACCTCCCCATAATATATAATGCAGCCCCATCAAAGAGTATGATGCAATCCTCCCTCATAAAATCTAATACAGCCCCCCATGGAATATAATACAGCCCACCTCCCCATAATATATAATGTAGCCCCCCATAGAATATAATGCAGCCCCCCCATAGTATATAACACAGGCTGCCCCATAGAATATAATATACCCCCACAATAGAATATAACACAGCCAAATAGTATATAACATGGCCTCCCCATAGACTATAGTATAACCCCCATATTATATAGCAAAGCCCGCATAGTATATAGCACAACCCGCATAGTATATAGCACAGCCTGCATAATATAGCACAGCCCGCGTAGTATACAGCACAGCCCATAAAGTAGTATACAGCACACACAGCCCACACAGTAGTATACAGCACACACAGCCCACGCAGTAGTATACAGCACACAGCCCACATAGTAGTATACAGCCCACACATTAGTATACAGCCCACACAGTAGTATATAGCTCACACAGCCCACGTAGTAGTATACAGCCCACACAGTAGTATACAGCACACACAGCCCACACAGTAGTATACAGCCCACACAGTAGTATAAAGCCCACACAATAGTATACAACCCACACAGTAGTATACAGCACACACAGCCCACATAGTAGTATACAGCTCACACATTAGTATACAGCACACACAGCCCACACAGTAGTATATAGCTCACACAGCCCACGTAGTAGTATACAGCCCACACAGTAGTATACAGCACACACAGCCCACACAGTAGTATACAGCCCACACAGTAGTACAAAGCCCACACAATAGTATACAACCCACACAGTAGTATACAGCACACACAGCCCACGCAGTAGTATACAGCACACACAGCCCACATAGTAGTATACAACCCACACAGTAGTATACAGCACACACAGCCCACACAGTAGTATACAGCACACACAGCACACACAGTAGTATACAGCACACACAGCCCACGTAGTAGTATACAGCCAACACATTAGTATACAGCACACACAGCCCACACAGTAGTATACAGCACACACAGCCCATGTAGTAGTATACAGCCCACACAGTATACAGTAGTATACAGCCCACGTAGTAGTATACAGCACACACAGCCCAGGTAGTAGTATACAGCACACACAGCCCACGTAGTAGTAAACAGCACACACAGCCCACACAGTAGTATACAGCACACGCAGTAGTATATAGCACACACAGCCCACGTAGTAGTATACAGCCAACACATTAGTATACAGCACACAGCCCACACAGTAGTATACAGCACACACAGCCCACGCAGTAGTATACAGCACACACAGCCCACGTAGTAGTATACAGCCCACACAGTAGTATACAGCACACACAGCCCACGTAGTAGTATACAGCCCACACAGTAGTATACAGCACACACAGCCCACGTAGTAGTATACAGCCCACACAGCCCTCGTAGTAGTATACAGCCCACACAGTAGTATACAGCCCACGTAGTAGTATACAGCCCACACAATAGTATACAGCCCACACAGTAGTATACAGCACACACAGCCCACGTAGTATACAGCCCACACAGTAGTATACAGCACACACAGCCCACGTAGTAGTATACAGCCCACACAGTAGTATACAGCACACACAGCCCACGTAGTAGTATACAGCCCACACAGTAGTATACAGCACACACAGCCCACGTAGTAGTATACAGCCCACACAATAGTATACAGCACACACAGCCCACGTAGTAGTATACAGCCCACACAGTAGTATACAGCACACACAGCCCATGTAGTAGTATACAGCACAGCCCCTCCCCCGAGAATGGCCCCACAGTCCAGTTAAAAAAAAACCCACACTCCTCACCTCTCCTCGTGCCTGCGCTGCTCCCTGCTCCTGTCTCGGCGGCTGCCGCTTCACTGCCCGACCACACAGCAGGTGCGCGATGATATAACGTCATTGCGCATCTGCAGTGTCAGAGCGGGTAATGAAGGGAGAGGGAGCGTCATCAGACGCTCTCTCCTCCATCATTGCATTCAACTGATGGAGTTGATCTGATCATAGATCTGATCCAGTGACCATCTCTGAACCATGGATATGTTTGGAGAAAGCCAGGTTTGGGACCCGCTGGTCCCCTGGTTCCATGGAGATAGTCAGAAATGCAAAGTGGTGACTCTCATGTCAACTGGCTTTGGACCTTGTATGGACTCTATGGACAGTTCTTCGTCATCTCCCTACGCTTGTCGTTACCTCTTCTCTGTGTGTGTTTCACAGGTTGAATAGCGTCCCTGGATGCTCTGACATCATATCAACTGGCTTTTGGCCTTGTACTGACTCTATGGACTGTTCTGTCATCTTCCTACGCTTGTCGATATCTCTTCTCTGTGTGTATATCACAGGTGGAATAGCGACCCTGGGAGCTCTGATATAACATCTACCATTATCTCAGTGAGTCAGCGGAAGGGTGAGGCCCTGTAATGTGCACAATCTTGGGGTAATAGCTGGGATTGTTCTGTTTGCTATTGTGTGTTGTGGTTCAATAAAGTATTGCCGCCCTGTTTTACCTTAACCCTGTGTTATCAGTGTAGTGTATTGGCCAGTGGGAGATAGAGCGGGTGTTCAGTGGTATGAGCCCTGGTCCATGTAGTCTTGCTAAAGACAGCTGGGCCAGCGGACGAGAGCACCCACTGACCCTGTTTCTCCACAATTGGTGGCAGCAGTGGGACACTACTCAGCCCGACGGAACAGGAGGAGCTGCAGGCGACTGGTGTTCGTAGACACCGTCCAGGGCTCCACAACCAGGGAGGTATACAGACAGACTCAGAAGACCAGTGATGGGGCATGCACAGCAGGTTTAGAAAGCTACTATGTCCAACCCCACCAACTCGGCCTTGGGAAGAGGACCAGAGTGGCTATATGACCTCAACAAGAAACGGAAACTGCAGGAGATGTTCCAGCTTCAACGGATTGAATAGAATTTAATGCAGGAGCTACGGAATGTGGAGAAAGCCATGCATGGACCCAATAGATACCAGTTGTTACTCTTCAATTACGTATGGAGTTTCTTTTCGTAAGGAGGATATGGAATATGCTCTAAGGAAACTGGATTATTGGAATCTTACGTTTGGTCAATTAAGATGGGGGAGCAATGTGAAGAAAACAGATTGTATCTTAATTTCCCAGACAACCATGTTTTTGCAAACCAAAAGAACTGACTTTTTATCTGTATATTGGCTTGTGAATTTAAGTGTTTATGTCTGGTGGGTCAAGAAGGTAGCTAGAAGGAATATAGAGCGCATATAGGGTCTTATCCGAGATAAAGGGAATATTCGTGAGAGATAGTATGAATTCACTCACCAATTATGGTTGTGTAAGACACAACCACTGCACTTAGCATTGGCGGTTGCTGCAAGCCCCGATGTGATGATCCTTTGCTAGGTGAAGAGAATAGGGCATCAGACTTCGCTGCTCGCCTGTCAGGATAATGTACCAGAGAAGTCCAAATAGATGTAATAGAGAATAGACTTTATTTTTACGCGTTTCGTGGTGATCACACCACTTCCTCAGGACAGTCTATACCAAATATATAGGCATTGGCCTCCAAGAACTGAGTCATCTTGTCTTTATTCAAACCTTTCCTCTGAAACAAGTCAGTATAATAAGATCTAACGAACCGCAGGATGACCTCCTAAGTTTCCTGCAATACACTCTGGGAGTCGGTGAGACCCATGACCAATTTATTGGCCACCCGCTCCCAGCAACTCTCAAAGGGATCAGGTGCCCCTAAGGTTCCATAATCCCGTTCAAGAACCAGGGAGGTATACCTGCTGTACTGATACTGCCATATCTCAGATTTCAGCCAGTTAATCCTTTCTTTGCCATCCCCGCCCGCCAAATAGAGTGACTCCAATTCTTTACGCAGTCTTAGGTACTGGCCATACTTACTCCTCACCTTATTAACTGTCAGTCTCTTCAAGAGGGATCTATTATGTTCCTACACATCCTCACACCAGTCAGCCATGTTGTCATAGAATTCCATTCTCTGTAGATGACCCTGAAAAAGGAAGTGGACACAACTCCGAACATGCATGTCATCCAGGAGGCTGGAATTTAGCTTCCACAACCCTCTACCTATGTCAGGATGGTTATCGGTCCCCAGGCAGAAATACAAAGCAAGGTGATCAGAGTAACTGACAACCTTCTCACTCATGGCACTGACAGTTTTAGTAGGACTCACAAAAGCCAAATCTATTCTTCTGCTTCTGTTGGAACATGAATAAATGAATTTTGGCTTCCAACCTCCCTGTGTGAAAGCGTCAGTCAGTTCGGCCTGCAAATATGATGCTATTTAACACTTTGCCATCCCTGGTCATTGTCCTGCCTGAGGAACTGTCACCTGAGGAACTGTCACAAGATGTCATTATGACACTAAAGTCACCCACCATTACCACTGGGAGAGAGGTGAAGAGATACAGCTTGACATTATTGAACAGCTGGATCCTGTCAGTCACTGTCTGTGGGCCATAGATATTAATAAGCCAGAGCCGTCTACCATGAACTGTGACATCAAGGACCAGACACCTTCTCATAACCACCTCCGTCATCTTATGTAGTCACGTAGTTTGTGTTAAATAGGACAGCGACCCCAGCGTAAGGCTCTACAGCTAGTGACCAGAATGATGGACCGGACCTCCATTCCCTTTCAGCCTCTCTCATTAGCCCCTGAGTCGTCAGTCGTGTTTCTTGTAGGAAGATGACATCTGTGTTCAGGTATCAAAGATGGTCAAATACTGCGTGTCTTGTTTTCCTCACCTTAATGCTGCTCACATTAGTTGATATAAATTTTAAAGAAAATCCCGCCATAATAATACATAAGATTAGCAGAGAAGTAGAACCCATCATCATAATTCAGAATTGTTCTGTCCATCACCGCTCTCCATGTCTGATGCTACATTAGTATCTATGGGTAAGGGCTTCCGCTTTGTAGGTGGATAGTCCTCTATATCCCTGTCACATTCTGCTTCTATTCTTTTCAGTTCTTGTTCAAAATTTCCATCTGACTCAGACAGAAGTTCATAACTGTTAGACACGACCACCACAGCAACATCGCTGCTGAGTTTTTTTCTGGCATTTTTGTCACTGTCATATCTGTCCTCAGGTTTACAGAAGGACGTGTTTTTTTTCCCTTCTTTTGGTCTGCTTGATGTTACCATTATCAAGTAGTAATGGCGATACAGATGCACAGGCTTCCTGTAGCTACTGGCCTTAGGGGATGACCTCCATGCTCCCCTGTGCCTCCTGCTGCTCTGTTGTTACATGGTCTGATTCCTGGCGGACCTCTGATCTAGTGAGTATCTTACCTGACATAAACGGCTCCTCTTCCTGAGCCTCTGCCTCTACCACCAAATCCTCATCAGGAAAGTCCCTGCAGATGTTATACAAGGCATCTGGACAGTCCCTGTGAGGGTGGCCAATCTTCCCATGCAGGTTGTACCTTATATTTTGGCAGTCTGCAGCTACATGTCCTTCTTTCCCGCACAGGCTGCACTTGACCACAGTACAGACATTTGCCAGATGACCGGCTTTGCCACATTTAAAGCACTTGCGAGGCTGCCCAGGATAGAAGCAAACACCCTTCTCCCTCCCAATGAAGAAGGAGTTGGGCAAGTGGGCAGTGATGTTGTTATTCTGCCGCAGCTTCACCAGGACTTTCCAGCTTTCTGTCCAGATACCATCACCATCTTGATCCTTGGTGAGATCAGAGACAAGGTCACAATGTTATATCTAATATATAATTGCCTAGAATACTACTTCCTGCAATTTGTGCCAACTTCCGTGGCTTTGTCCGGAGCTAATGTCCGGAGCTAATGTCCGGAGCTAATGTCCGGAGATTAATTGCCTAGAATACTACTTCCTGCAATTTGTGCCAACTTCCGTGGCTTTGTCCGGAGCTAATGTCCGGAGCTAATGTGCGGAGATAATGTCCGGAGCTAATGTCCGGAGCTAATGTCCGGAGATAAGTGACGTCAACAGTGTCCAGTGTCTGATTGGTTGCCGCCTGCTGCGAGCGACCAATCAGAAACGTGCCTTACTGTGACACACTCCGCCCGCCATTTTGGTGTGATTTTTGATTTTTTACCTCACAGCAAGTTTCTACTGCGTGGAGGCGGGCCCAGTGACGTTGCTCTTCAAGCTCCTGCCGAATTTCGTCAAAAAAATGATAATACCATTTACCAAAACTATATATATTTAGTTGTGAAGTGGTTCAGTGACATTTTCACACCAATTTTGAACTTTTGTTTGGTGTTTTCTCCATATACTGCCTATTATTTTTGTTCTTTCTTACTATTATTTATTAATTGTATTATTCTTACATTTGAATAAATAAAGTATATATGGATTCTAGACTCCCGATTCTTTAGAATCGGGCTGCCATCTAGTATGTTATATTCTTGTACTTCGGGGGCAGTAGTATAGTAGTTCTGTGCTTGAAAATTTAAAATCAGAAAAAGACAGACTAATCAACATCTCCCTTTAGATGTCAGTACAAATCCAAGTTTTTTACCACATATCAGCTGTTATTTGTCATCAGATTCATTTTTCCTTGTGGAATTCTTCAGATTTTTCTGTGGAATAATGTTGATGGGGTTTTGTAACGTTTTCTTAAATCGCAATCACACCTCTTACTTCAACCCTTATGAAATAATCAGTACAACAAAACATTTTTTTTATTAATAATCTTTTTATTACCTTTTTTATACGTTTTATTATTCAGTGCTCTCAGCTCAATGGATTTCAAACCAGCTTATAAAAAAATGCAAGTTATTCTTTTTTTTTTTCTTTTTTTTTCATTTTTTTTTTTTTAAACAATGTGTCAACCCCTTTTTTTTGTTCTTTAAATAAATTATTACCGTTTCCTCCAATTCCCAAATAAGCCCTATATCCTCTATAGAGACTGGGCTTTGACCGGATTAAAAAAAAAAAAGAAAAAGAAAAAAACTTGTTTGCTTACGCTCAACAAACATAAATATGCACATATTTATACCCACACAAATAAAGAATAAATACTTCCAAATAAGTTAAAAACAACATTTCAAAAGATCTCGCCAGGTTCTCAGATTTTTTTTTTTACATTTTTTTTCTATTGTTCGTTTCATTTCTTTACATAAATGTCTTTTTTATGCTCTGTCGACTTTTCATTTAATTTTTTTAATTTCAAGAGATCCTACAACATTCTACTAAACACAGTCAAAGAAACCACACAGAACCTAGAACACAAAGAACAAACTAAAATTAAGGGGTCGAGAGATGTCCTCCGAACCCAACTACCTTATATATATTTTTTTAAATATTAGAAATAAAAGCACAAAAAATGTAATTAAATCATATTAAAAATAACACACACATTTGTTAGAAAACTGTCTGAAGTGTAAACCTAAAAAATGAACCAAAAAAACGAGTTATAGAACAGACATTAACTAATAAACAACCAAATTATCTCTACTTTTATTTTTTTGTTTTTAGCTACACAATTCAACAGCAAGCTAATTCAATGTATATATTATGTATGGATATTTGCTTTTCTTAAGACTTCAGTCCCACTTTCCAATTTTTTTTTTATTTTTCAATTTATTTCTGCTCTGACTACATTGAGAAAAGCCAGCTCTAGCACATCTATTCATTTTTGCATTTGATATACAGTACAGACCAAAAGTTTGGACACACCTTCTCATTTAAAGATTTTTCTGTATTTTCATGACTATGAAAATTGTACGTTCACACTGAAGGCATCAAAACTATGAATTACCACATGTGGAATTATATACTTAATTTCAGTTGGTTCACACTTTTTTGTTATGTCTTATATTCTAGGTTCTTCAAAGTAGCCACTTTTTGCTTTGATGACTGCTTTGCACACTCTTGGCATTCTCTTGATGAGCTTCAAGAGGTAGTCACCGGGAATGGTCTTCCAACAATCTTGAAGGAGTTCCCAGAGATGCTTAGCACTTGTTGGCCCTTTTGCCTTCACTCTGTGGTCCAGCTCACCCCAAACCATCTCGATTGGGTTCAGGTCTGGTGACTGTGGAGGCCAGGTCATCTGGAGTACCACCCCATCACTCTCCTTCTTGGTCAAATAGCCCTTACACAGCCTGGAGGTGTGTTTGGGGTCATGGTCCTGTTGAAAAATAAATGATGGTCCAACTAAACGCAAACCGGATGGAATAGCATGCCGCTGCAAGATCCTGTGGTAGCCATGCTGATTCAGTATGCCTTCAATTTTGAATAAATCCCCAACAGTGTCACCAGCAAAGCTCCCCCACACCATCACACCTCCTCCTCCATGCTTCACGGTGGGAACCAGGCATGTAGAGTCCGTCCGTTCACCTTTTCAGCGCCGCACAAAGACACGGTGGTTGGAACCAAAGATCTCAAATTTGGGCTCATCAGACCAAAGCACAGATTTCCACTGGTCTAATGTCCATTCCTTGTGTTCTTTATCCCAAAAAAGTCTCTTCTGCTTGTTGCTTGTCCTTTTCAGTGGTTTCCTAGCAGCTATTTTACCATGAAGGCCTGCTGCACAAAGTCTCCTCTTAACGGTTGTTGTAGAGATGTGTCTGCTGCTAGAACTCTGTGTGGCATTGACCTGGTCTCTAATCTGAGCTGCTGTTAACCTGCGATTTCTGAGGCTGGTGACTGGGATAAGCTTATCCTCAGAAGCAGAGGTGACTCTTGGTCTTCCTTTCCTGGGGCGGTCCTCATGTGAGCCATTTTATTTGTAGCGCTTGATGGTTTTTGCCGCTGCACTTGGGGACACTTTCAAAGTTTGCCCAATTTTTCAGACTGACTGACCTTCATTTCTTAAAGTAATGATGGCCACACGTTTTTCTTTACTTAGCTGCTTTTTTCTTGCCATAATACAAATTCTAACAGTCTATTCAGTAGTATTCACCTGTGTATCCACCAGACTTCTACACAACACAACCTATGGTCTCAACCCCATTTATAAGGCATTAAATCCCACTTATTAAACCTAACAGGGCACACCTGTGAAGGAAAAACCATTCCCGGTGACTACCTCTTGAAGCTCATCAAGAGAATGCCAAGAGTGTGCAAAGCAGTCATCAAAGCAAAAGGTGGCTACTTTGAAGAACTTAGAATATAACACATAATTTCAGTTGTTTCACACTTTTTTGTTAAGTATATAATTCCACGTGTGCTAATTCATAGTTTTGATGCCTTCTGTGTTAATGTACAATTTTCATAGTCATGAAAACACAGAAAAATCTATAAATGAGAAGGTGTGTCCAAACTTTTGGTCTGTACTGTATACTGTCCCCTCCCTGTGAAAATATTATCGCTTTGGTCAGACTAATATGTAAAAGAGAGGTGGAAAAAAAAAACCAATGAAATATAATAAAAATAATCTCAATACTTGATTTGTAAATCATATATATAGATTTGAATTGGTTTAACATTGTATTTTATTAATTACTACATTTAATTAAATTATAGTAGTAAGAAATATTTTTGAATTGGTATCACATTTTATTTTATTTTTTAATTATTTAATTTAATTAAATTATTATAGTAATAAAAATATTTTTATTACGTCTATTAAAGGGAATCTGTCAGGAGGATTTTAATTACGTAATATGAAGTAGAGATAGCGACCCTGATTCTGGCGATGTGTCACTTACTGTGCTGTGTTTTGCTGTTTCAATAAAATCAGTGTTTTATCAGCAGGAGATTATCACTACAGGACTAGGTGTCTCATGCCTCCTAGTCCAACCACACCCCCCCCCCCCAGCTCTGATACACAGAAAGCGGCCAATCAGTGATGTGGGCGGGGTTATACACAGCTCAGAATTCTGATTTCTGTTAAATCTGCAGCAGAGAAAACTGTGATTCTATCACGACTGTTGCACCCAGTAAAGTAAGTGATACATTGCCGGAATCAGAGTTTCAGCCACTAGATCATACTGCAAATACTTGGTGACAGATTGATTTCCTTTAATAAAATTCGAGAAATTAGATTTTTTATTTTTATTCTACTTTTTAGAAGCCTATGAAATTCCAATAGTAGAGCAGAGCTGATTCTCAATGTAAGTCATTATATCTAAATAATAATTTTTTTGCTTCTGTTTGAGTGTTGGAATCGAAAAATATTATTTTTTTTCTAATATTTTTGAATTAATGAAAATAAATTGGAAATTTTCGATTTCTTCCTTTTTCTCCTGATAAAGTGGGACTGGAGCTTAACTTTTAACCAGTCTAGACATTTTAACTCAAGCCTGGCACAATATTTAATAATAATAACGATAATAATAATTAATAAAAAATACACAATTTTTGGGATTTTTCCATTATGATGATGGATGTCGCATGTTTTAATTAATAAAACAGGGGCCACTGTGTAAAATATATAAAGACAGTCTGAATGAAAAGTCTTTTAAACAAGTCCCAAAAATTGGGAATCCCGGAACATATAAATATATTGCAGTTCAAATCTAAAATGCATCACGGGTTCGGATATTTTTATTTTTTTTCTCTTAGGCAATAACAACTTGGGGGAATTAAAATGATATGAATTATTGCAAGTTGTGTATTTTTCTGTTGAATTCCTGAAGCGAATATGACTATCCGTTTAATGACCAATCCACAAAGAAAAAAAAATAAAAAGAAAAATAAATAATAATAAAAAAATGATGATCAAAATTTTTATGTTTTGTTGCACTTGCCAATATAAATGTAACTATGAAATTTCAACATTTTTGTGACCCCCCCAAGTTATTTTTGCATAATATGTTTTACTTCTAATTCTTGGAAGCCACAAGCACGGAAAGGGGGTGTTTTAACTGGTAGTAAAAAAGTTTATTTTTGTGTTTGTTTGTTTTTTCTTTTTATTTGTTCTGTTGCTTTACCCCGTAATGCTTTAAAAGACCTATTATTATGTACCTATATATTTTTCATGGACTCTTTATTTTGGGACAAGTGCGAAAGGCTTAAAATGCTCATTGAGATTTTTTTTTCTCCTTTTTTATAAAAATAGATATTTTTTTTTTGTTCTCTCGTTTCTGCTCTCACTTCTTTGTTTTATTACTCTTAAGGAGAAGAGAGGATATCGAGTGGTGGGGATGGGATAAGGGATCGAGGCAGTGAAATGGTGCTAAGCCATACGGCAGCAGGTTAGTAAACCAGTTCACCACCAAAGTGAGAGAGGTTAAAAACCAAACACGTGCTATTTTACTTGAAATGTCAGCCCGTTTCGACCATGGAGGTGGGACACTTTTTTACCAAAATTTTTACTCATTTTGGATGCTGCCCAATCAAATCTGTGGTTACACCAAATTCTGAAAGTTCTAAGATAGGTGACCATTTAGCAGGCCATGTGCCCAGCTTGTTGGCACCAGTGGCGTCAGACCCTTCATAAAACCCTAGAACAGTCAGAACTGGCTCCCAAATGCTAGACGTGGTCAACTATGAACCAATAGATCCAGTTCTGGTAGACCACAGGAAGCTTATCTTTGTGCTGAACACGAATCAGTCTGTCTATAATTTCAAGAGTGGCAGAATGTGATGCATGTCTAGACATTGGCATACCTTACCCTCTTGCCTGAACACCTTCTCTCTCACTCTCCCTACCCTCCACTCATTGACCTCTTTCATGCTTTGTGTTGTTTACTAGTTTTGAATGAAACTTGCAGGACCCTATCCCCCAGCCGGTATCCGTTCAGACTGGCAATGGCCATGGCCGCTTCGTCGTAGTTTGTCATGGTGACGAATCCGAAACCTTTGCACTTGTTTGTGGTGAAGTCCCGGATAACTTTGACGTTTGTCACTGCACCGAATGGCCCAAACAGTTGCCACAGGACGCTCTCGTCAGCCTCCGGAGATAGGTTGTAGACAAAGATGCACCAGCCGGCAGAGGTAGGACCTGTCAAACTGACTCCGGCAAGATTGGTAACACTGTCGATGGTTATGGGTGAGAACCTGGGGAGGAAAGAGAGCGGACTACATTGGGTGTAAGGAATAGGTCCATGAGAGTGAAAAGTAGGAGTGAATCATTAGAAAGAAAGACACCCTAAAATATACCATATTGAGGAACAAAAAGGTGATTGATTACTTGACCTGAAAAAGAGCCCAACATTTCGCTTTCTACCAAGTTAATGAAAGAAAGAGTGAGGGATGAAGACATGGAAATGACTTAGAGTTTTACACTAACTGCAAATATGTATGATAGGATGGAAGAGAACCCAAGCAGATACATCAAGACACCAAAAGGACAAGGATGATCCTCAAAGATTCAGGAACGTATGCTCAAATGGAAGTTCTTCAGCTACGTCAACATGAGGAGCACATGGATCATCAGGACATTCAAGTATTATATTCCTGTGGTACATTTGGTCTACTACTCTAGTAACAGGAAAGTGGAATGTAAAATTTTACTGCTTTTCTGTTAGCTCTCAGCTACATAACACAACTAGGGCAAGGCGGACCTCTATGTAGGAGTCAATATAAGGCACTCGGTGGCTTGATGCTGAGATATGCCCAGTCTACTACTCCAGTTCTACTTCAGTTACTGCAGGTACAGTGAAGACTACATTCACATTGTTGCTGACTTCCAGTTAGCTCTCAGGCTTAGTTCTATGGAACTTTGGTTTTCCTTGGAACATGGTTAGAGGTTCCAGTTTACAGTAAGTCCTGACCTAACGTTTCATTACTAGACTTGTGCCGATGACAGCAGGACATAAATTATATTTGCCGTGGCATGCGAACTTGGAAATTGATCTGCACATGACACTGCCTATGCAGATATACATTCAATATATTAGGGATGGTGCACATATTCTGATGTAACCACATAATAATAATAATAATATTAAAGAAATAGCACCTCTGTGTACTATGGCAGAATTGAAATGTAGGCCTTAAGAGCCATGATCTAAATGATTGTTGAGCCTCCCAGGCTTCTCACAGTCACCAGAACTTCCGCGCGGACTTTGGATGTCATCTGTGAACTTCCTGCAAAAGTTAATAATGGAGGAGCTGGAGGTAAGTGTATACTATACAGTATAAGCTCTATGGTTGGCACTTGTTGGTGGGATGTGGCTGGATCTGTTCTGGGAGACAATAGCTGGCACTCCTAGGAGAGGGCTCTATTCTGGTGGAGCTGTAGTTGGCACTGTTATTGGAACCATGGGCAACACAGTGCTATTGTAGTATTATGGTTGCCACTGAAACTGGCCCTGTTATTGAGGTGCTATGGTCGGTCCTTTTATGAGGAAGCTGTATTTAACCCTCTGTCAGTATCTAGTCCTGGAATCTGTTTCTCTTGCCCTTAGACTTGCCCTCAGTTAACATAGATCTTGATGTTTTTACGTTGGCCATCTTGTTTCCTGCCAAAGCTGTATATAAAGCCAGCACCTGTTCTGTTTCATTGCTTGTGTATTATGTTTTGGACCTTGCTCCTCTGCAGTCTCAAGCCTGGACTTACGATCCCTGTTGGTCCTTTCCTAACGGTGGAGTCCTCTGCCAACCTGCACGTCTGGATCCCTGCCTGCTGACCGACTGATTGCTGAACACCTGACTTCAGAAACTTCTGCTCTGCAAGAGACTGTGTCAGTGCTGGACATTGTTGTGCACTCATTGCTCAGTGACTTTGCATGCTGTATCGCAGAGTATCAGCTCTGCTACTATCGTTTATTGGATTGACTACAGATTTATCTGGACTTATATGCTATATTGCATTTAAATCACAAATACAATATTGCTAAACCATTGTGTCTGCAGTCTCTTTGACCAAGCCACTGGTGTCCAGTTGTATCCACTAGTATCGTGACACCCTCGTAAGGTACTGTTATGGGGCAGCTTTATTTGACTGTATGGTGGTACCACTGTTGGTACAGTTATGAGGAAGCTGTATTTGGCTCTGTTATTGGGCTACTAGGGCTGGAATTGTTATGAGAGCTGCGTGGCTGGCTCAGTTCTAGGGCACCGTAGCTGGTACTCTTAAGGTACCTTCACACTAAACGACGCTGCAGCGATCCAGACAACGATCCGGATCGCTGCAGCGTCGCTGTTTGGTCGCTGGAGAGCTGTCACACAGACAGTTCTCCAGCGACCAACGATGCTGGTAACCAGGGTAAACATCGGGTTACTAAGCGCAGGGCCGCGCTTAGTAACCCAATATTTACCCTGGTTACCAGCGTAAACATAAAAAAACAAACACTACATACTTACCTTCCGTGTCTGTCCTCCGGCGCTATGCTTTCCTCTGCACAATCAGCGCCGGTCAGCTGTAAAGCAGAGCGGTGACTGGCACTGTTATCACGGCACTATGACTGGCACCGTTATCACGGCACTATGACTGGCACCGTTATCACAGCACTATGACTGGCACCGTTATCACAGCACTATTACTGGCACTGTTATCACGGCACTATGACTGGCACCGTTATCACGGCACTATGACTGGCACCATTATCACAGCACTATGACTGGCACTGTTATCACAGCACTATGACTGGCACTGTTATCACGGCACTATGACTGGCACTGTTATCACAGCACTATGACTGGCACTGTTATCACGGCACTATGACTGGCACCATTATCACAGCACTATGACTGGCACCGTTATCACAGCACTATGACTGGCACTGTTATCACAGCACTATGACTGGCACTGTTATCACAGCACTATGACTGGCACCATTATCACAGCACTATGACTGGCACCGTTATCACAGCACTATGACTGGCACTGTTATCACAGCACTATGACTGGCACTGTTATCACGGCACTATGACTGGCACCGTTATCACAGCACTATGACTGGCACCGTTATCACAGCACTATTACTGGCACTGTTATCACGGCACTATGACTGGCACTGTTATCACGGCACTATGACTGGCACCATTATCACAGCACTATGACTGGCACTGTTATCACAGCACTATGACTGGCACTGTTATCACGGCACTATGACTGGCACTGTTATCACAGCACTATGACTGGCACTGTTATCACGGCACTATGACTGGCACCATTATCACAGCACTATGACTGGCACCGTTATCACAGCACTATGACTGGCACTGTTATCACAGCACTATGACTGGCACTGTTATCACAGCACTATGACTGGCACCATTATCACAGCACTATGACTGGCACCGTTATCACAGCACTATGACTGGCACTGTTATCACAGCACTATGACTGGCACTGTTATCACGGCACTATTACTGGCACTGTTATCACGGCACTATGACTGGCACTGTTATCACGGCACTATGACTGGCACTGTTATCACAGCACTATGACTGGCACTGTTATCACGGCACTATTACTGGCACTGTTATCACGGCACTATGACTGGCACTGTTATCACGGCACTATGACTGGCACTGTTATCACGGCACTATGACTGGCACTGTTATCACGGCACTATGACTGGCACTGTTATCACAGCACTATGACTGGCACTGTTATCACAGCACTATGACTGGCACCGTTATCACGGCACTATGACTGGCACTGTTATCACAGCACTATGACTGGCACTGTTATCACGGCACTATTACTGGCACTGTTATCACGGCACTATGACTGGCACTGTTATCACGGCACTATGACTGGCACTGTTATCACGGCACTATTACTGGCACTGTTATCACAGTACTACGACTAGCACTGTTATCAGGGCACTGTAGCTGGCACAGTTAAGGAGCACTGTGACCATTCCACTCATTAGGGCACTGTGATTTTCTCTGTTTTGGGGTAATATGGGCTGGCACTGTTATCAGGGCACTGTAGCTGGCACAGTTATGGAGCACTGTGACCATTCCACTCATTATGGCACTGTGATGTTCTCTGTTTTGGGGTAATATGGGCTGGCACTGTTATCACGGCACTATGACTGGCACCATTATCACAGCACTATGACTGGCACTGTTATCACAGCACTATGACTGGCACCGTTATCACGGCACTATGACTGGCACTGTTATCACGGCACTATGACTGGCACCATTATCACAGCACTATGACTGGCACCGTTATCACAGCACTATGACTGGCACTGTTATCACAGCACTATGACTGGCACTGTTATCACAGCACTATGACTGGCACCATTATCACAGCACTATGACTGGCACCGTTATCACAGCACTATGACTGGCACTGTTATCACAGCACTATGACTGGCACTGTTATCACGGCACTATTACTGGCACTGTTATCACGGCACTATGACTGGCACTGTTATCACGGCACTATGACTGGCACTGTTATCACAGCACTATGACTGGCACTGTTATCACGGCACTATTACTGGCACTGTTATCACGGCACTATGACTGGCACTGTTATCACGGCACTATGACTGGCACTGTTATCACGGCACTATGACTGGCACTGTTATCACGGCACTATGACTGGCACTGTTATCACAGCACTATGACTGGCACTGTTATCACAGCACTATGACTGGCACTGTGACACTGTTATCACGGCACTATGACTGGCACCGTTATCACGGCACTATGACTGGCACTGTTATCACAGCACTATGACTGGCACTGTTATCACGGCACTATTACTGGCACTGTTATCACGGCACTATGACTGGCACTGTTATCACGGCACTATGACTGGCACTGTTATCACGGCACTATTACTGGCACTGTTATCACAGTACTACGACTAGCACTGTTATCAGGGCACTGTAGCTGGCACAGTTAAGGAGCACTGTGACCATTCCACTCATTAGGGCACTGTGATTTTCTCTGTTTTGGGGTAATATGGGCTGGCACTGTTATCAGGGCACTGTAGCTGGCACAGTTATGGAGCACTGTGACCATTCCACTCATTATGGCACTGTGATGTTCTCTGTTTTGGGGTAATATGGGCTGGCACTGTTATCACGGCACTATGACTGGCACCATTATCACAGCACTATGACTGGCACTGTTATCACAGCACTATGACTGGCACCGTTATCACGGCACTATGACTGGCACTGTTATCACGGCACTATGACTGGCACCATTATCACAGCACTATGACTGGCACTGTTATCACAGCACTATGACTGGCACCGTTATCACGGCACTATGACTGGCACTGTTATCACGGCACTATGACTGGCACTGTTATCACAGCACTATGACTGGCACTGTTATCACGGCACTATGACTGGCACTGTTATCACGGCACTATGACTGGCACTGTTATCACGGCACTATTACTGGCACTGTTATCACAGTACTACGACTAGCACTGTTATCAGGGCACTGTAGCTGGCACAGTTAAGGAGCACTGTGACCATTCCACTCATTAGGGCACTGTGATTTTCTCTGTTTTGGGGTAATATGGGCTGGCACTGTTATCAGGGCACTGTAGCTGGCACAGTTATGGAGCACTGTGACCATTCCACTCATTATGGCACTGTGATGTTCTCTGTTTTGGGGTAATATGGGCTGGCACTGTTATCGGGCACTGTCGCTGGCATAGTTATTAGAACACTATGATAAGCTCTCTTATGGTGATACTATGGTTGGCACTTTGATGATAGGACTGTGATTGTCTCTGATCTAGGGTACAGTAGCTGCTACTCTTGAGGAAGTATGGAGGCTGGCACTGCTATGAAGCAATCTGGCTTGCCCAGTTATTAGGTGTAGTGAAATATGTATAGGTATATTTCTGTGACCAGCAGTAATTTAACATCTGTCCTGAGACTGCAGGTCTCACAGGGGTCACAGTATATATTATCCTGAGAAAGTAGTCAACTGTCTCCAATCTCGCCAGGGGGCCTTGCTAAGAACCAGGAAGGGGAAACGTTTCACACCTTCGGCTCTTTTGAAGAGAGATGTCAATTACAACCTGACATTATCTGTCTGTGAGAAACTTTACACAGGGAATTTCAGGGGAGATAATATATTCATTGGTGGATTGTTCATGGCCCAGTCAACAAACAAGCAATTATAAATATTAACATGAGAGGCTGGTCTAGAAATTTGACCTCCAGGATGACTCTATAAATGAGACCTACACCCAAAGGGGGGTGTTCACAGTTTGAGGGGCAGCCAAGCTGATGTGTTCCAGTCCATATTCGTACCCCACTCAGGGAGCAGAAAGCAGACTACAAAGTTAGATATTGCTGTAAGTTTTCTCCCGTTTATTTGTATAACTGTTTTTCACATTTGTATGTCACTTTTTATTACCATATTTTATACCCTTTTTATTGTAAGCACTGTACCTTTTCTATTAAAGCATAAAACTTTAATAAGTTGAACCTTGCATGTTCTAAAGAATCCGTAGCCTTATGCTTGGCAGACAATAGTAGTAATATTTCTGGGACTCATCGCCCGTGTGTTCGGTGAGTGGTGGGAGCGTGTATGAGCGGGTGTGTGGCCTGAGTCGGTGTGTGATTTATGCTCCCATTACAGCATAGGCCAGAGGTTGAATACTGGACTGAGAGAGGGGAGATTATTATTATTATTTATTATTATAGCGCCATTTATTCCATGGCGCTTTACATGTGAGGAGGGGTATACATAATAAAAACAGGTACAATAACCTTGAACAATACAAGTCACAACTGTGTTATGATGCGGTGGTCTAGGAGCAACATGGAACGAGCTCTGAAGGAAGTGATAACTGTACTGACCGCAGTCCCTAAGCTCAACACAACACTAGAAGTAGCCGTGGAATGCTCCTAACTCTCCCTAGGCATCTCGTCACAGCCTAAGAGCTAACTACCCCTAAAGACAGAAGCAGGAAAACTATCTTGCCTCAGAGAAAATCCCCAAAGGATAGATTAGCCCCCCCACAAATAATGACTGTGAGTGGAGAGGAAAAAGACATACACAGAATGAAACCAGGATGAGCACAGGAGGCCAGTCTAGCTTGATAGATAGGACAGGATGGAATACTGTGCGGTCAGTATAAAACACTACAAAAATCCACGCAGAGTTTACAAAAAAAATCTCCACACCTGACTAAAGGTGTGGAGGGTAAATCTGCTTCCCAGAGCTTCCAGCAAGACAGAATTAATTCATACTGATAACGCTGGACAAACATAGAAAGCACTGAACGGATAAGTCCACAATCTGTGAACAGAAAAGCGCAAGCAAAAACTTAGCTTTGCTGAACTGGTCAGGATAACAGGGAAATCCAAAGAAATGTGAATCCAACCAGGAACCATTTACAAGTGGCACTGGCTGAAGGAACAGCCAGGCCTAAATAGCCGAGCAGAAGAGACGATAAGTGGAGGCAGCTGATGACAGCTAACTCTAAGGAGCAGCCATACCACTTGAAACCACAAGAGGGAGCCCAAGAGCAGAACTCACAAAAGTGCCACTTACAACCACCAGAGGGAGCCCAAGAGCGGAATTCACAACACAACTGGTACAGGAGGAGAGAGGACCCTGCCCGCGAGGGCTCACAATCTACAAGGGATGGGTGAGGATACAGTAGGTAAGGAAGATAGATTAACCCTTGCAGGCGCAACCCCAAGTCGCGTGCTGAGAAGTGGGTACGTGACACTAGGGTACTTTGATTGGCTCTGTTGTGAGGGTACTATGCCTGGCACAGTTATGAGAGCCCTGTGGCTCGCTCTTATCGGATCCCGTGGCTCTCCCAGTCATTAGGGCGCTGTTTTTGCCTCCGTTATAGTGGTACTATGCCTGGCAATGTAATGAGCGGACTATAGCTAGCACAGTTATGAGGGCACTTTGGCACTGTTACGAGTGGACTGTGGCTTGCTCTTATGGGCGCACTATGGCTGGCTCTATTCTGGGGACTGTTGCTGGTACTATTGCGGTTAGCTCTGCTATGGGAATAATGTTACCCACACTGCTATAGGAGTACTATGACTGACTGGCATTGTTATTGAGCACTGTGACTTACTATTATGGGGCTGGCTCACTTCCTTGACCATTCTAATTTTTGGAATAGCTCATGTACATATTTATTTTACATTTTTTATGGCCACTCTAGAAGCCCCACCTCCACTAATAAGCCAAATGTGAGCAATCTAAAATCACAAACCCATGTCATTATCTAAGGATGATAGAAAACTGGCTTAGGAACATGGAGTGTTTACAGCCAAAAGTTAGATACTTTCTACTGGGGAGTGTATCTAACACGTAATTAGATACCAGGCAGTACTACTACAGTTATTTCTATATAATGAAGGGGAAATTTCGAGCTCCACATAGAAAAAAATCCCATAAAAACAATCAGAGCAAGGATGTGGTCATAAAAATTGCTTTATTAATTACATAAAACTCAGACTATACCATACAATAACAAAAAAATGCATATATATAAAAAATGTATCACAATTATATATAAAAAAATGTATAAGTGCCTGTAGTTAACTGATGTCCATATATGTAAATCCTGTGTCCGTTATAACATGTCAATATGGCCCATAAAAATACAAAAGATGAGAGAAAAAACAACTATGAAAAAAAGTGTCAGATAAAAGCAGAAATCTGCGATAATGGGAGTGTAAACGATACTCAATCTAATGTGCAAATAGTGCATATATGTGAAGCAACCAAACACTGCAAGCGGCAGCAAACAATAAAGTGCATGAGCCAATGGGCAATATAAGGGGACACTTACTATATATATAAATCCGATTCCAGGGACCACCAGTCACTATCCAGGGCACCCCGACGCGCGTTTCGGACGCACGATCCTTCGTCAGGGGGTGTATAATTCTACCAACAACAGGGGCTTTATATATGGTCCTATCTTAATGGGTTACCGATGGCAGCCGCCATTACGGCATCAACGGCGCATGCGCCGCCGGGATACCCGGAAGCCAATGCCAGAGACGCCATGTGACCGGACGCACAGGGTGAATTCCTGGCGTTGCCAAGGCCACAGTGACGCTCCCGACACGGCCGCCGGACTCCTAGCCACGCATGCGCACCGCCGAGGATGCGCCATGGGATCCTAATCCTAATGTGACGTAAATAAAAGACAAGCGTGTTATACACGCGTGCGCACTCATGCGCACTGGGCTCCAGATGTAATATGCCTCCTAACAGTGGCGTATAACATAATTAATTATATACGAAAAAATGTATTAAAATGGTGTAAGTATATAGAAAAAAAAAAATATATATATAAAAAAGAAAGCTATTCTAGTAAAAGTGAGACAAATTAATACTGTAAGAGCATGTGTGATTATATGTAATTCTATCCCAAAAATGAAATATGTGTGAAAATTGAAAAAACATATATAACAATGAATACTAATCCTAATTCTACTTATTATATTATACACAAAGGTATTCCAGCGATGCTTGACATTCCCACTATGTTCCGCATGAGTCCGCATCCATATAAAAGTCAGTCACCAGTATATATTGTGTAAGGAGCAAGTGCAACCAACGGACAAGATCCATCCGCAGACATCCAGGGAAAAAGGACCAAATCACTCAAGAAGGTAAGTCTCAAACAATATAACAGGAGCCTATGGTACAAAACATATGGAATTAATATCAAGTAATATATACAAAAACCACTGAAGTGTTAAAATTATTAAAAAATTATAAATAAAAACGACTAAAATAAATAATGTGTGTACATATGCATTATTAGCTCATAAGAATTAAAAGCAAGAATATAAAAACAACAACAAGAGAACAAAAAGACCGTTCATGGATTATTCTAAAAATGGGGCGAAGCTCAAGTTCTCATTCAGGCCATTCGGGGCCACAGTATCTAACAACCATATCCATTTGGTTTCAAGTTTAGCCAGAGGTTTGCTAATTTTACCACCCCTTTCATTAACTACGATTTTATCAATACCAAATACCTGTAAAAGGGATGCATCACAATTGTGGTGTACTTTAAAATGCTTGGGTATTGTTTTTAAAGAATTGATATCTTCATTATCTTTAGCAGCCAGGATACCCAAAATATGCTCACGTGTACGAACTTTCAATTGACGTGTCGTCATCCCTATATATATAAGAGCACAGGGACATTGGGCAAAATAGATCACTGCTTTTGTTGTACACGTAATGGAGTGTTTAATTTTGTATGTGGCCGTGCCTTTAGCATTCATAAATGTTTGAGCCCTCTTAATGTTCGGGCAGGCCACACAATTCCCACAAGGTCTGCATCCCATTATTGGTTTGGTTTTATTTAAAAAGGATACCGATGGTTTAGGATCTCCTACGTAGTGGCTCCTAACCAGGGTGTCCCTCAAGTTACGTGATCTTCTGAATGTTATATTGGGATGATCCCCAATATATTGTGCTAAAATTGGGTCACCTTGGAGGATAGGCCAAGATTTTGTGAGAAGCTGACGCATTAATTCTGATTGGCCATGGAATTGAGTGATAAATCTAGTTGGTTGGATTGACGGCTTGGTTTTCATAGAGTATAATGTCTGATGTCGAGTCGTATATTTGGCTCTATTAAAGGCCTTTTTGATTGATCGGTGGCTATAACCCTGTTCTAAAAATCTGGCTTTCAAATCAGTTGATTGTTTCAAAAAATCGTCTTCATTAGTGCATATTCTTCTAAGACGTAGAAATTGACCAATCGGTATGGATCTTATCATAGCTTTCGGGTGTGATGATGTGGCATGAAGGAATGAATTGACGGATGTAGGTTTCCTGTATAAGTCAGTAACCAAAAAATTATCCTCACCACGTTTTACATACACATCTAGGAACTCAATACAGTTGGAGTCACATTTAAAAGTTAGATGTATATTATTAGAGTTCTGATTGAGCTGACCCATAAATTCCTCTAGCAGTGTTCTTGATCCCTGCCAAATAAAAAAGATGTCATCAATGAAGCGCACCCACAAGGGGATGCGCTCCATTGATGCCATAAGGTCAGATGCAAGGAGGTCCCTCTCCCACAGCCCCAGGAATAGATTTGCATACGCAGGCGCAAAGGATGCGCCCATGGCGGTGCCCTGGAGCTGTAGGTAGAGGGACCCCTTAAAAATAAAAAAGTTATGTGACAAAGAAAATTGGAGGAGTTCCAGAATGAAGTTGCTCATGTTCGTGGATATCATTGATGTGTCCAGAAAATACCGTATAGCCCTTAATCCATCATTGTGGCGGATATTAGTGTATAATGACTCCACATCGCAAGACACAAGTAATGTGTCATTGTCGATGTGGAGTCCATCCACTTTCTTTAAAAAATCGTTCGTATCCTTTACAAACGAGGGCAACTCCTCGACAAGTGGTTTCAATTTGAAGTCAATAAATTTATTAATGTTTTCCATGAAGTTGCCACACCCAGATATTATAGGTCTACCCGGTGGTGTAACACTATTTTTGTGTACTTTGGGCAGTAGATATAACGTGGGAATAACTGGTTCTGTAACCTGTAAGGCCAAGAACAATTCCTTGGTGATTATTCCATTCTCCTTAGCTTCTTTCAAGATTCCCATCAGTTCCTTACCAAATTTTTCCAGAGGATTGAACGTTAATTTCTTATAACACACCTCTACTTTTAATTGTTTAAATGCTTCCGCCTCATAAAGTGTTTTAGGCCAGATTACTATACTTCCACCCTTATCTGCAGGTTTTATTAAGATATCACTCATCCCCTGTAATTTAACCAAACTCTGTTTTTCCCCATAACTGAGATTATCCATATTGGGGTAACACGGGATTTTGTCAAATTCCTTGCTCACCGTCTGTACAAATATCTCCAATGTTGGGCAGGAGGATAAAGGTGGAAATCTACGTGAGCATGTTTGTATTGATTTTGGAATCTTACCGTCCTCACTTTCACTGTGTTCCCGTGCTAGTTCTTCCAAGATAGTTCTTCCACTGAATATCTTGGAAGAACTAGCACGGGAACACAGTGAAAGTGAGGACGGTAAGATTCCAAAATCAATACAAACATGCTCACGTAGATTTCCACCTTTATCCTCCTGCCCAACATTGGAGATATTTGTACAGACGGTGAGCAAGGAATTTGACAAAATCCCGTGTTACCCCAATATGGATAATCTCAGTTATGGGGAAAAACAGAGTTTGGTTAAATTACAGGGGATGAGTGATATCTTAATAAAACCTGCAGATAAGGGTGGAAGTATAGTAATCTGGCCTAAAACACTTTATGAGGCGGAAGCATTTAAACAATTAAAAGTAGAGGTGTGTTATAAGAAATTAACGTTCAATCCTCTGGAAAAATTTGGTAAGGAACTGATGGGAATCTTGAAAGAAGCTAAGGAGAATGGAATAATCACCAAGGAATTGTTCTTGGCCTTACAGGTTACAGAACCAGTTATTCCCACGTTATATCTACTGCCCAAAGTACACAAAAATAGTGTTACACCACCGGGTAGACCTATAATATCTGGGTGTGGCAACTTCATGGAAAACATTAATAAATTTATTGACTTCAAATTGAAACCACTTGTCGAGGAGTTGCCCTCGTTTGTAAAGGATACGAACGATTTTTTAAAGAAAGTGGATGGACTCCACATCGACAATGACACATTACTTGTGTCTTGCGATGTGGAGTCATTATACACTAATATCCGCCACAATGATGGATTAAGGGCTATACGGTATTTTCTGGACACATCAATGATATCCACGAACATGAGCAACTTCATTCTGGAACTCCTCCAATTTTCTTTGTCACATAACTTTTTTATTTTTAAGGGGTCCCTCTACCTACAGCTCCAGGGCACCGCCATGGGCGCATCCTTTGCGCCTGCGTACGCAAATCTATTCCTGGGGCTGTGGGAGAGGGACCTCCTTGCATCTGACCTTATGGCATCAATGGAGCGCATCCCCTTGTGGGTGCGCTTCATTGATGACATCTTTTTTATTTGGCAGGGATCAAGAACACTGCTAGAGGAATTTATGGGTCAGCTCAATCAGAACTCTAATAATATACATCTAACTTTTAAATGTGACTCCAACTGTATTGAGTTCCTAGATGTGTATGTAAAACGTGGTGAGGATAATTTTTTGGTTACTGACTTATACAGGAAACCTACATCCGTCAATTCATTCCTTCATGCCACATCATCACACCCGAAAGCTATGATAAGATCCATACAGATTGGTCAATTTCTACGTCTTAGAAGAATATGCACTAATGAAGACGATTTTTTGAAACAATCAACTGATTTGAAAGCCAGATTTTTAGAACAGGGTTATAGCCACCGATCAATCAAAAAGGCCTTTAATAGAGCCAAATATACGACTCGACATCAGACATTATACTCTATGAAAACCAAGCCGTCAATCCAACCAACTAGATTTATCACTCAATTCCATGGCCAATCAGAATTAATGCGTCAGCTTCTCACAAAATCTTGGCCTATCCTCCAAGGTGACCCAATTTTAGCACAATATATTGGGGATCATCCCAATATAACATTCAGAAGATCACGTAACTTGAGGGACACCCTGGTTAGGAGCCACTACGTAGGAGATCCTAAACCATCGGTATCCTTTATAAATAAAACCAAACCAATAATGGGATGCAGACCTTGTGGGAATTGTGTGGCCTGCCCGAACATTAAGAGGGCTCAAACATTTATGAATGCTAAAGGCACGGCCACATACAAAATTAAACACTCCATTACGTGTACAACAAAAGCAGTGATCTATTTTGCCCAATGTCCCTGTGCTCTTATATATATAGGGATGACGACACGTCAATTGAAAGTTCGTACACGTGAGCATATTTTGGGTATCCTGGCTGCTAAAGATAATGAAGATATCAATTCTTTAAAAACAATACCCAAGCATTTTAAAGTACACCACAATTGTGATGCATCCCTTTTACAGGTATTTGGTATTGATAAAATCGTAGTTAATGAAAGGGGTGGTAAAATTAGCAAACCTCTGGCTAAACTTGAAACCAAATGGATATGGTTGTTAGATACTGTGGCCCCGAATGGCCTGAATGAGAACTTGAGCTTCGCCCCATTTTTAGAATAATCCATGAACGGTCTTTTTGTTCTCTTGTTGTTGTTTTTATATTCTTGCTTTTAATTCTTATGAGCTAATAATGCATATGTACACACATTATTTATTTTAGTCGTTTTTATTTATAATTTTTTAATAATTTTAACACTTCAGTGGTTTTTGTATATATTACTTGATATTAATTCCATATGTTTTGTACCATAGGCTCCTGTTATATTGTTTGAGACTTACCTTCTTGAGTGATTTGGTCCTTTTTCCCTGGATGTCTGCGGATGGATCTTGTCCGTTGGTTGCACTTGCTCCTTACACAATATATACTGGTGACTGACTTTTATATGGATGCGGACTCATGCGGAACATAGTGGGAATGTCAAGCATCGCTGGAATACCTTTGTGTATAATATAATAAGTAGAATTAGGATTAGTATTCATTGTTATATATGTTTTTTCAATTTTCACACATATTTCATTTTTGGGATAGAATTACATATAATCACACATGCTCTTACAGTATTAATTTGTCTCACTTTTACTAGAATAGCTTTCTTTTTTATATATATATATTTTTTTTTCTATATACTTACACCATTTTAATACATTTTTTCGTATATAATTAATTATGTTATACGCCACTGTTAGGAGGCATATTACATCTGGAGCCCAGTGCGCATGAGTGCGCACGCGTGTATAACACGCTTGTCTTTTATTTACGTCACATTAGGATTAGGATCCCATGGCGCATCCTCGGCGGTGCGCATGCGTGGCTAGGAGTCCGGCGGCCGTGTCGGGAGCGTCACTGTGGCCTTGGCAACGCCAGGAATTCACCCTGTGCGTCCGGTCACATGGCGTCTCTGGCATTGGCTTCCGGGTATCCCGGCGGCGCATGCGCCGTTGATGCCGTAATGGCGGCTGCCATCGGTAACCCATTAAGATAGGACCATATATAAAGCCCCTGTTGTTGGTAGAATTATACACCCCCTGACGAAGGATCGTGCGTCCGAAACGCGCGTCGGGGTGCCCTGGATAGTGACTGGTGGTCCCTGGAATCGGATTTATATATATAGTAAGTGTCCCCTTATATTGCCCATTGGCTCATGCACTTTATTGTTTGCTGCCGCTTGCAGTGTTTGGTTGCTTCACATATATGCACTATTTGCACATTAGATTGAGTATCGTTTACACTCCCATTATCGCAGATTTCTGCTTTTATCTGACACATTTTTTTTCATAGTTGTTTTTTCTCTCATCTTTTGTATTTTTATGGGCCATATTGACATGTTATAACGGACACAGGATTTACATATATGGACATCAGTTAACTACAGGCACTTATACATTTTTTTATATATAATTGTGATACATTTTTTATATATATGCATTTTTTTGTTATTGTATGGTATAGTCTGAGTTTTATGTAATTAATAAAGCAATTTTTATGACCACATCCTTGCTCTGATTGTTTTTATGGGATTTTTTTCTATGTGGAGCTCGAAATTTCCCCTTCATTATATGTAGTGTCCCACTGCGATACTTACACACTGGATGTCCTTGGGGTAGTTCTATTTATCTATTAATATATATTGATATATATATATATATATATATTGGTTATTTTTTACCCTGTGTGCACTAGTGTGTTTTTTAATAGTTACCGTATCTCTATATGCAGAACATAACAAAATGTCTGAAAGCTTAAAGTAGACCTATCACTTGCTCCTAAACAATGGTGTTAAATACCTTGTAAAAAAGTCCCCTGATTCTACTGCTCTCTTCCATTTTGCGCAGGGTCGCTCCTTTCCAGAGATATTCAACTTTGTATTTTCTGTAGGACAGTATGTGAAATCTCCGCTTGTAGTGCAAATTGACACTTCTTCATAGTCTTCTCTGGGAGTGTGCACTTTTACCTCTTTCTCCCAGACACTACCAATCAATGCTAAGCTGTGATTGGCAACATCTGGGAGGGAGGCATGAAAGTATACACTTAGAGAAAAGGCTCTGAAGAAACGCCCAGTTGTGCTTCAACCAGAGATTTCACATATTGGGCGCCAGAAGAAATAAATTTGATTATCTCTGCAATGGAGCAACGCAGCGCAAAACGGAAAAGCGTGGCAGAATCAGGGGAGCTCAGGGATATTAAGAAGGTATTTAAATCAATTTTAAGAGCAAGTGGCAGGTCCTCTTTAATAACATGGTGGATATAGAAGCAAAATTCTGTCCCACATAATAAACAATCAAATAAGAGCTCTGCTGAGATGGTGATCAGGTGACCTTAGCGGTAAGTTCTATTGTTGGTCATGCCTACCTCGAAGCAAAGTGTAGTTGATGGTATCATAGTTCCAAAGAGGTCATAAGGGTTTTTAGCTAAAATGACTGTCCATTAGCGCTAATATCTGATTGATTGTTATGGCTAACGGCACAATAACAGCGCTAACACCATGTAATTATATCTGCTTTTCACTTTAGACGATACAAACGACACAACACAACACAGTCAGAACAATATGGTAAAAAAAAGTCTAAAAAAAAAACAAAACAAAGAGAACAAACAGGTAACACCAAAACTGAAAGAAAAATCCAAAATACTCAAAAACAAAAATCTCAGAGCAGCCAAAAGGTAGCAAATAATTTATAGTCAGCCATGAATCTAAGTAGGGGAGAGGACGGGGAACTGCCGGTTATTGTACGGGCGAGAGATACCGTCTCGGGTTAGTATGTAGGGAATATCCATAAAAACAGAGAACCGACCAAGGGCCTTCTTCTGGTGTTGTCCAGTCCTTCGTTAGTAGGAATGGCTGAATTAGGTTTTTGCCTCTTTCCTATTTTAGGTGTCTATAAAGAAGGCTGGACCTGTGCAGACTCATAGTTGCATAGGCAAGGAGAAAATATTCCCTCTTCCCATGTAAAGGAGCAAAAAGGCCGAATGATGTTGCACGACTACGAGGATTATTATGGAATTTTATGAAGAACTGTAAAAGCTCCCATCAAGGTACCTATGGGGTCACAATGTTTTATCCTTAGCGGCCCAGAGCCAAAAAATGATATTTACCCAATCGTTGTGATGACCCTTGCTGTTACTATTCAGACCAAATACCCTTTTAATCTACATCTCTCGTGAACGTATCACCCTTTTCAGAAGGGTATCTCAGCCCGTTCATTAAGCCGCAGTGGGTACAGACTAAGAAAAGAGCGCAAAGTGACCAAAGGGATGGGTCTGGGTCTCTTATTTACCTCTTGACTCCATACGCCATGTTTATTAAAGAGTCCAGCCTGTGAGAGAAGGGACAGGAGAGGGAGTGGTACGTTAGTCATCACGCAAGGAATAGAGGGATGGGGGCCACAATGCCGCGCCGGAGGAACACGAAGAACAAAAAAAAGAAAGGAAAAAAGTAGTGGAAAAAAAAAAGGAAACAAAGAAAAAAAAACCAAAGAGTCGGGAGCTGACCACAACTGTATTCCATACATCAATGCATGTATCCCTACATATCATCACATACATGACACTGGTCTACTTCTTTCACACATATGGTCACACAGTCTTTTCTGCTGAAGCATAGTCATGAAAGTTTGGATCTATGCAACATCACCCAATAGTGGGCACCATTAGCCACGCAATGCTTCACAACCATACCCTACAGTAGACATTTCCACTTTTTGTGTCACCAGGAAACTTCTATTCAGTGATTTCCAGTTGGGTAACCAGTTTGTGTTGGTCATAACCCAACAGACGTTGCCTAGGTCTTAGTAATCAATCTCAAAATCCATACAACCAGCATTCAACCATGACAAGACAATGTTGACAAGACTTCTCGTGCGTTGATCAATTGGCCCTGTGTTTGACAACTTTTGCTATTGTGCAGGATGATAGTCTTCCCGAGAATACAACAATATCACAATACCACCTGGAAACATCTAAACTCCAAAGCTTGGTCATCAATCAAAACATTGTAAATGTGTAAATTATAGAGGGATTCTTGGAGAAAGGAAGTTGTCCCTGTCTCGGACAATGGTTCATAGACTTTTTGATATCCGCACAATGTTTTTTTATATGCCTGGATGCTTTAAGGGCATTTCAAATAATCTGGGATCAAGATGTGTCATATATAATTGTACTAGGTTTCGATACAGCTAATTGTGTCATGGGCCATGTTGAAGACCACATTTGGATATCCTATAAGCGAGACATGGAGATCTACGAAGGTGGTGACATAAATACAGTAATATAGAAGGTCTTTTTGGATGGAGAACTTGGAAAGACTTGATGGCATTTCAAATAATCTGGGATCAAGATGTGTCATGTTTTATTGTACTAAGTTTCGAGACAGCTAATTGTGTCATGGGACATGTTGAAGACCACGTTTGGATATCATATAAGCAAGACATGGAGATCTACGAAGGTGGTGACATAAATATAGTAATATAGATGGATGGCAAAAGTTGGGAATCAAGGAAATGTTGAGAAAAAGGTATGTGGTGGAAGGATAATAATGGGTGTTGGCAGACCGTAAGGCGGCAAGGAAGAACCCCAAAAAGAGAGGTCCACCACTTCCTATTCTATAGTTTATGCAAGAGTATGGCACCTATACATCAACAAAACACCTGCAAAGGGCTTAAGCAATGTATAGACATCAGTTGTAGGTGGTATATAAGAAAGCCATAGAGAATACGATGAGTTGGTATTGAAAATCAGAAAAATTAATTATGAAGAGCTTTGATTATACACTGTTAGTGACAGATGTATGGTATGAGTGATGGGACTGTGGCATGAAGTGGGGAAAGTTCAAGAAGGGAGATGAGAGGTTTGATATTTTACAAAGGACTGTATTTTGGGTGGTGGGTCTCTCACCTGAATCTCTGTGTCTGGTGGTGAAGAGGTCCTGTGTACCTCCGGGCTGTGGTCTGGTAAAGGTGGGTAAGCAGAGCTTGGCCTGTTTTCTGACTAGGGTTGTTGGCAAATTTCACGGTTATTGGTTCACTGGCACCAAGAGGTTTTTGCCCGTTCAACCCTTTGATGGCCTCTTCAGCCTCTATCCTTTTATCGAATCGAATGAAACCTACTCCTCTAGAAACACCTGCAAGGAGAGAAATGCAAAATTATGCGTAACGAAACATCCACTTACAGGGCGCAACAAACTGCTTCTATTTTGTGAACAGTCTACATTTTCTATGGCTTTTGGAAAGTAATCTCGCGGCAAGTGATCCAGCTGTGAATTCTATGTGAATTTATCTGAAGATTTCCTGAGTTCCTCTCTAGGTGACCAATATTTAAATTCCTTGTTCTACTTATGCTAAATTTGGTCACCGCAAAGTCAATTTGCTGTACAGTAGCCTATCTCTCTAGGTGACACAGACTTGTTTTAAGTCCCTCCCATTGATACAATAGGAAGTATTATAAGGTTGCATACATTATGGTGCAAAAGTTTTTAACAGGTGTGGAAAAAAAATGCTAGAAAGTAAGAATGCTTTCAAAACTGGAAGTGTTAATCGTTTATTTTTATCAATTAATGAAACGCATCACTTCCAGGACTCCTTGTTCTTCTTTACACTGAAGAAGTTCTTAATGGCATTGACCGTATGTTTGGAGCCATTGATCTGCTGCTGAATAAATTTGGAGCTAATCAGAAGCCTCGCTGATGTATTGAATGATGGATAAGTATCTGCTTGTGCTTCTTAACATTGAGGACACAATTAAACCTGACCCAATCCACAACTTCATTTGATGAATGCTGTGCGAAAACGTGCATGGAGCCTCTACCAAGCATCACTGTTCCTGTAGACCCTCATTATTGTGCTGCTCTACATCTCATTGGGTACAAACTGTCTTCTGTTACAATCATATATTTCACATTCTGATTCATCTGTCCAGATCATCACTTTTCTGTACCTCCTACGCTTTCATGAATAGATGAGTCACTTGGCTTTGCTACCATGTGGAAGGTATGGTCTTTGGTGGCAATTTATATGTAGACTACTTCTGGCCAGGCTTCTATGAACAGTAGATGGGTGCAGCTGGGTCCCTCTCGTTGCTGTCAGTTCTGAGTTGATGGCACTGCTGGGCATCTTCTTATTTCAAAGGAAAGTAAACATGATGCGTATTTCATCTGCTACACAAGTTTCTTTGGCCGGCCTCTCTTTCTATGGTCCTCAAAGTTCCCCATTTTTTTTGGTGCATTGTCTAAAGAGCTTGAACGGCACATTTAGAAACCCAAGTCTGCTTTGAAATCTTTACATGGGAGAGACCTAGCCGATGTAGTATGCAGTTAGGTCCAGAAATATTTGGACAGTGACAGAATCTTCGTGATTTCAGCTCTGCAGGCCACTATTTTGGACGTAAAATGAAACAACTGAGATGCCATTGAAGTGGAGACTTTCAGGTTAAAAGGATTGAATAAAAATGTCCTGTGAAACATTTAGGAATTGCAGCCATTTTTCTAGAAAGCCTCCTAAATGGAGGGGCTCAAAAGTAATTGGACAGATTGACCTTACCATAAATAAAATGTTCGTTTTTAATACTTTGCAGAGAATCCATTGCAACAATGATGACTTGAAGTCTGTGAGACACGGACGTCACCAGACACTGGGTTTACTCCTCTGTGAGGCTTTGCTGGTCTTTACTACGGCTGACTTCAGTTGTTGCTTGTTTCTGGGTCTTTCTGCCGTAACCCCTTCATGACCTCGCGATTTTCTGTTTTTGAGATTTTGTTTTTTCTCACTCGCTTCCCAGAGCCATAACTTTTTATTTTTCCATCAATATGGCAGTGTAAGGGCTTGTTTTTTTCAGGAAGAGTTGTACTTTTGTATGACACCATTGATTTTACCGTACATCGTATTGAAGACTGGGAAAAAGATTCCAAATTTGGAGAAATTGCAAAAAAAAAGTGCAATTCCACAATTTTTTTTAACCATGTTCACTATATGGTAAAACTGACTTGGTATTATGATTCCTCAGATCAGTACAAGTTCGCAGATTCCAAACATGAGTCTCATGGTGCAGAGGCAAGTTCACCGCAGTTCACCGGGAGAATTTCACTGCGGTGAATTTGAACTGCGGTGAACTCGCCTCTACACCCTAAGACTTTCTCACGGTGCTAGCGGGGACCTCACTGAGGTCACGGCAGTTCAGCCCGGCTGGGAACGCAGCCTCATTGACCCGCAGTAACCTCGATGACATCACCACCAGTCACTGATGCTGCGCTCGCAGAAGCTCACTCACCAGTGGTTCTCAACCTGGACAGTCGCATCTTGGCTCCGTTCAGGTTGAAATCTATTTATCCCCAGACATGGATTACGGCGTGGGACAGAACGTCAGACAGGTGAGAGATATTGTTGTTTTTTATTTTTGTTTTATTACAGGAGACTAGGGATTCAGTGGAATTAGGCGTTAGGTGAATTAAACTGTGTTTGTTATTTTTAAATAAAAAAGTAAAAGTGTTTTGTTTTATTTCTAATAAAAGACTTTATTCTAGCTGTGTCTTTATTTACCATGTAACTATAGGATTTTTAATGGATAGGTATCATATAGGCGCTTCTCCATTACTAAGCCATGGGCTTAATGCCACCTGACAATACAAAGGTGACATCAACCCTACAAATATTGACCGCACTTTCAACCGCTACAGGGCAAGTGCGAAGAGCCGGGCAAAGCGCCAGAATTGGCTCATCTAATAGATGCGTCTTTTCTGGGCATCTGTGGACTGGTATTTTTAGGCCCAGAGTGTAAACCCCTCTATTCTTGATAACCAGCCTAGCTAAAGCTGACAGCTGAGGGTTGCAGCCCCCAGCTGTGAGTTTTGCCTGGTTGGTTATTAAAAATACAGGGGAACCCAAGCCATTTTATTTTTCTTTATTATTTATTTACAGTTCAGGAGTGGCTGATGAATACTCCCATCAGCCGCTCCTGCTCTCACTGTTATTACCGGCAGCAGGTGTCAGCTGATGGAAGCAGCAGTCCCATCAGCTGACATCAATGACCACAAATAAATATTTTACCTCTGAACAGCTGCGGGCTCACACTGTCTTTTGACAGTGTGGGAACTGTTGTGAATTCTGTTGTCGGGCTCCGTCCTGTGGTCATGAATGGTACTTCGGCTGGTTCTGTCCATGGACTTCCTCTGGTGGGTGTTTCTGAGTTTCACAGGTGACTAGGTTAATTCGTTAGCTGCTGCTCTATTTAACTCCATTTAGATCTTTGCTCTATGCCACCTGTCAATGTTCCAGTATTGGTCTAGTTCCCTCCTGGATCGTTCTTGTGACCTGTCTTCCCATCAGAAGCTAAGTTCCAGCTTGTATTTCTTTGGTTTGCTATTTTTCTGTCTAGCTTGCTATTTAATTTGTTGTCTTGCTTGCTGGAAGCTCTGGGACGCAGAGGGAGCGCCTCCGCACCGTGAGTCGGTGCGGAGGGTCTTTTTGCGCCCTCTGCGTGGTCTTTTTGTAGGTTTTTGTGCTGACCGCAAAGTAACCTTTCCTATCCTCGGTCTGTTCAGTAAGTCGGGCCTCACTTTGCTAAATCTATTTCATCTCTGTGTTTGTATTTTCATCTTTACTCACAGTCATTATATGTGGGGGGCTGCCTTTTCCTTTGGGGAATTTCTCTGAGGCAAGGTAGGCTTTATTTTTCTATCTTCAGGGCTAGCTGGTTTCTTAGGCTGTGCCGAGTTGCATAGGGAGCGTTGGGCGCAATCCACGGCTATTTCTGGTGTGTTTGATGGGTTTGGAGATTGCGGTCGGCAGAGTTCCCACGTCCCAGAACTCGTCCTTGTTGTCGGTGGCTATCAGGTCATTCCGTGTGCTTTGACCACCAGGTCCATTGTTGTCCTGACCACCAGGTCATAACAGTACAGGTGGCTCAAAGTACTAATGCATCTCAATAGAGGGATAAGAGAAGTTCTGAGACCATTTTTTTTTCTTTGCAGTGTGTTTTGTCTCTATTTTCCCCTTTACCTCTGGGTGGTTCAGGACACTGGTGTAAACATGGACATTCAAGGTCTGTCCTCTTGGATGGATAATCTCACTACAAGGATACAAAACATTCAAGATTTTGTGATTCAGAATCCGATGTCAGAGCCTAGGATTCCAATTCCTGATTTGTTTTTTGGTGATAGATCTAAGTTCTTGAATTTCAAAAATAATTGTAAATTGTTTCTTGCCTTGAAACCTCGCTCCTCAGGTGACCCTGTTCAACAAGTAAAGATCATTATTTCTTTGTTACGTGGTGACCCTCAAGACTGGGCATTTTCCCTTGCGCCAGGAGATCCGGCATTGCATGATGTTGATGCGTTTTTCCTGGTGCTTGGATTGCTTTATGACTAACCTAATTCAGTGGATCAGGCAGAGAAAATCTTGCTGGCTCTGTGTCAGGGTCAGGATGAAGCGGAGATATATTGTCAGAAGTTTAGAAAGTGGTCTGTGCTCACTCAGTGGAATGAATGTGCCCTGGCAGCAATCTTCAGAAAGGGTCTCTCTGAAGCCCTTAAGGATGTCATGGTGGGGTTTCCCATGCCTGCTGGTCTGAATGAGTCTATGTCCTTGGCCATTCGGATCGATCGACGCTTGCGTGAGCGTAAAGCTGTGCACCATTGGTACGGTACAGTCTAAATTTCTATTGTCTGTTACTCTGATTTGCTCTTTGTCATCCTATTCTGTTATGGCATTTGTGGATTCAGGCGCTGCCCTGAATTTGATGGACTTGGAGTTTGCTAGGCGCTGTGGTTTTTTCTTGGAGCGCTTGCAGTATCCTATTCCATTGAGAGGAATTGATGCTACGCCTTTGGCCAAGAATAAGCCTCAGTATTGGACCCAATTGACCATGTGCATGGCTCCTGCACATCAGGAGGATATCCGCTTTCTGGTGTTGCATAATCTGCATGATGTGGTCGTTTTGGGGTTGCCATGGCTACAGGTTCATAATCCGGTATTGGACTGGAAATCTATGTCTGTGTCCAGCTGGGGTTGCCAGGGTGTACATGGTGATGTTCCATTTTTGTCTATTTCGTCTTCCACTCCTTCTGAAGTTCCAGAGTTTTTGTCGGATTATCGGGATGTATTTGATGAGCCCAAAGCCAGTGCCCTACCTCCTCATAGGGATTGCGATTGTGCAATTAATTTGATTCCTGGTAGTAAGTTTCCTAAGGACCGATTGTTCAATTTATCTGTGCCAGAACACGCCGCTATGCGGAGTTATATAAAGGAATCCTTGGAGAAAGGCCATATTCGCCCGTCATCATCACCGTTAGGAGCAGGGTTCTTTTTTTGTGGCCAAGAAGGATGGTTCTTTGAGACCTTGTATTGATTACCGCCTTCTTAATAAAATTACAGTCAAATTTCAGTATCCTTTGCCGCTGCTGTCTGATTTGTTTGCTCGGATTAAGGGGGCTAGTTCACCAAGATAGATCTTCGAGGGGCGTATAATCTTGTGCGTATTAAACAAGGCGATGAATGGAAAACAGCATTTAATACGCCCGAGGGCCATTTTGAGTACCTGGTTATGCCATTCGGGCTTTCCAATGCTCCATCAGTATTTCAGTCCTTTATGCATGACATCTTCCGAGAGTACCTGGATAAATTCCTGATTGTGTATTTGGATGATATTTTGGTCTTTTCGGATGATTGGGAGTCTCATGTGAAGCAGGTCAGAATGGTGTTCCAGGTCCTTCGTGCGAATTCCTTGTTTGTGAAGGGGTCAAAGTGTCTCTTTGGAGTTCAGAAGGTTTCATTTTTGGGGTTCATTTTTTCCCCTTCTACTATCGAGATGGACCCTGTTAAAGTCCAGGCCTTTTACGATTGGACTCAGCCGACATCTGTGAAGAGCCTGCAAAAGTTCCTGGGTTTGCTAATTTTTATCAGCGCTTCATCGCTAATTTTTCTACTGTTGCTAAACCGTTGACTGATTTGACCAAGAAGGGTGCTGATGTGGTCAATTGGTCTTCTGCGGCTGTAGAGGCTTTTCAGGAGTTGAAGCGTCGTTTTTGTTCTGCCCCTGTGTTGTGCCAGCCAGATGTTTCGCTTCCGTTTCAGGTTGAGGTTGATGCTTCTGAGATTGGAGCAGGGGCTGTTTTGTCGCAAAGAAGTTCTGATGGCTCGGTGATGAAGCCATGTGCTTTCTTTTCTAGAAAGTTTTCACCTGCTGAGCGTAACTATGATGTTGGTAATCGTGAATTGTTGGCCATGAAGTGGGCATTCGAGGAGTGGCGTCATTGGCTGGAAGGAGCCAATCATCGCGTGGTGGTCTTGACAGATCACAAGAATTTGACTTATCTTGAGTCTGCCAAACGGTTGAATCCGAGACAGGCTCGATGGTCGTTATTTTTCTCCCATTTTGATTTTGTGGTTTCGTACCTTCCGGTCTCTAAGAATGTGAAGGCTGATGCCCTGTCAAGGAGTTTTGTGCCTGACTCTCCGGGTGTTCCTGAGCCGGCGGGTATTCTCAAAGAGGGGGTAATTTTGTCTGCCATCTCCCCTGATTTGCGGCGGGTGCTGCAAAAATTTCAGGCTGATAGACCTGACCGTTGCCCAGCGGAGACACTGTTTGTCCCTGATAGATGGACTAGTAGAGTTATCTCTGAGATTCATTGTTCAGTGTTGGCTGGGCATCCTGGAATCTTTGGTACCAGAGATTTGGTGGCTAGATCCTTCTGGTGGCCGTCTTTGTCGCGGGATGTGCGTTCTTTTGTGCAGTCCTGTGGGACTTGTGCTCGGGCTAAGCCCTGCTGTTCTCGTGCCAGTGGGTTGCTTTTGCCCTTGCTGGTCCCGAAGAGGCCCTGGACGCATATTTCTATGGATTTTATTTCGGATCTCCCCGTCTCTCAAAAGATGTCGGTCATTTGGGTGGTTTGTGATCGCTTTTCTAAGATGGTCCATTTGGTACCTTTGTCTAAGCTGCCTTCCTCCTCTGATTTGGTGCCATTGTTTTTCCAGCATGTGGTTCGTTTACATGGTATCCCGGAGAACATCGTTTCTGACAGAGGTTCCCAGTTTGTTTCAAGGTTTTGGCGATCCTTTTGTGCTAGGATGGGCATTGATTTGTCTTTTTCCTCGGCTTTCCATCCTCAGACAAATGGCCAAACCGAACGAACTAATCAAACTTTGGAAACATATCTGAGATGCTTTGTTTCTGCTGATCAGGATAATTGGGTGTCCTTTTTGACGTTGGCTGAGTTCGCCCTTAATAATCGGGCCAGCTCGGCTACTTTGGTTTCGCCGTTTTTCTGCAATTCTGGTTTCCATCCTCGTTTCTCTTCAGGGCAGGTTGAGTCTTCAGACTGTCCTGGTGTAGATACTGTGGTGGATAGGTTGCAGCAGATTTGGACTCATGTGGTGGACAATTTGACATTGTCCCAGGAGAAGGCTCAACGTTTCGCTAACCGCCGGCGCTGTGTGGGTCCCCGACTTCGTGTTGGGGATTTGGTTTGGTTGTCGTCTCGTTATGTTCCTATGAAGGTTTCCTCTCCTAAGTTTAAGCCTCGTTTCATTGGTCCGTATAAGATTTCTGAGGTTATCAATCCTGTGTCATTTCGTTTGGCCCTTCCTGCTTCTTTTGCCATCCATAATGTGTTCCATAGGTCGTTATTGCGGAGATACATGGCGCCTGTGGTTCCATCCGTTGATCCTCCTGCCCCGGTGTTAGTTGAGGGGGAGTTGGAGTATGTGGTGGAGAAGATTTTGGATTCTCGTGTTTCGAGACGGAAACTCCAGTACCTGGTCAAGTGGAAGGGTTATGGTCAGGAAGATAATTCCTGGGTTTTTGCCTCTGATGTTCATGCTGCCGATCTGGTTCGTGCCTTTCATTTGGCTCATCCTGGTCGGCCTGGGGGCTTTGGTGAGGGTTCGGTGACCCCTCCTCAAGGGGGGGTACTGTTGTGAATTCTGTTGTCGGGCTCCCTCCTGTGGTCATGAATGGTACTTCGGCTGGTTCTGTCCATGGACTTCCTCTGGTGGGTGTTTCTGAGTTTCACAGGTGACTAGGTTAATTCGTTAGCTGCTGCTCTATTTAACTCCACTTAGATCTTTGCTCTATGCCACCTGTCAATGTTCCAGTATTGGTCTAGTTCACTCCTGGATCGTTCTTGTGACCTGTCTTCCCATCAGAAGCTAAGTTCCAGCTTGTATTTCTTTGGTTTTCTATTTTTCTGTCCAGCTTGCTATTTAATTTGTTGTCTTGCTTGCTGGAAGCTCTGGGACACAGAGGGAGCGCCTCCGCACCGTGAGTCGGTGCGGAGGGTCTTTTTGCGCCCTCTGCGTGGTCTTTTTGTAGGTTTTTGTGCTGACCGCAAAGTAACCTTTCCTATCCTCGGTCTGTTCAGTAAGTCGGGCCTCACTTTGCTAAATCTATTTCATCTCTGTGTTTGTATTTTCATCTTTACTCACAGTCATTATATGTGGGGGGCTGCCTTTTCCTTTGGGGAATTTCTCTGAGGCAAGGTAGGCTTTATTTTTCTATCTTCAGGGCTAGCTGGTTTCTTAGGCTGTGCCGAGTTGCATAGGGAGCGTTGGGCGCAATCCACGGCTATTTCTGGTGTGTTTGATGGGTTTGGGGATTGCGGTCGGCAGAGTTCCCACGTCCCAGAGCTCGTCCTTGTTGTCGGTGGCTATCAGGTCATTCCGTGTGCTCTTGACCACCAGGTCCATTGTTGTCCTGACCACCAGGTCATAACAGGGAACCGCGTCAGTCTGACCGGTGGTGATGAGTCTGAGCAGACTTGTACACACAGGATTTATTAGTCTGTTTCTGTGTTCAGTCACATCATCAATAACCACTAGTGACCTAGAGCTATTGGAAGCTATGCATGCCTGCGCCATCATACTGCCTCCTACATGTGCTACAGAGGATGTGCTGTGCTTTGGATCATGAGCGGGTCCAAGCCGTCTCCATACTTTCTTCTTACCATCATTCTGGTACAGGTTGATTTTGGTTTTGCTTTTCCAGAACTTGAACAGCTTCTGTAGATGTTTTTTGGCCAAGTCCAATCTGGCCTATTTTTAAGGCTGATTCATGTTGAACCCTCTGTATTTGCTCTCATGGAGTCTTCTCTTTATGGTAAACTTAGATACTGAAACAGCTACTTCCTGGAGAGTGTTCTTCACGTGAGTGGATGTTTTGAAAGCGGTTTTTCTTCAGCATGGAAAGGATTCTGCCATCATCCATCACTGTTGTCATCAGTGGAAGTCCAGGCCTTTTTGAGTTCCCAAGCTCACCAATGCGCTTTTTGTGCAGAATGCAAAGAACTGTTGATTTGTCCACTCCTAACATTTCTGATATCTCTCTGATGGATTTCTTTTTTTTTCTTTCAGCCTAAAGATGGTCTATTTCTCTTTCATTGAGAGCTCCTTTGACCCCATGTTGTGGGTTCACAGCAACAGCTTCCAAATGCAAATGTCCCATCTGGAATCAGCTCCAGACCATTTTCCTGCTTGTATAATATTGGATTAATGAGGGAAAAGTCCATGCAGGCCACTAAAGAGCTTTTACAATAATTTTCCAGTTCCCTTTGGCCCTTTTAAAAAGAGGCAAATACATATTAAAGAGCTGCAATTTCTAAAGCCTTACTCCAGTTAGGATATGAATACCCTCAAATTAAAGCTGAGAGTTATCACTTTAAGCCAATATTGGTTATATAACACTATCTTGAATATGTTTTGGTAAACAGCTAAAATGCCAAAACTTGTGTCACTCACTGTCCAAGTATTTCTGGACCTAACTGTAGCTACTATGTGTCTTGTTGCCGTGCTCATGTATGATTTGTGACATGAAACTGTCTTCCACAACCTCACCTTTGTGGCAGAGTTTGTCTGTCCCTCACCCAGTTTTAAGCCTCCTACACAGCTGTTTCTGTTTTAGTTTATGACTTTCAACCTTTATCTGAAAATGATGATCATTATCACCTGTTTGGTATAACTGATTGCTCATACATCTATCTATAATCCTACAAAATACCAGACATTGTGGAAGTGCACCGAGAAGAACTGATATTGTTTTGAAGTCAAAGGGAGGTCACACCAAATATTGATGTGATTTAGTTTTCTTTTTTCACTTTAAGTTTTGTTAATTAATAAAAATAAACTATTAACACTATTTTTTTAAAGCATTTTTACCTTACGGTCATTTTTCCACACCCGCCTAAACCTTCTGCAGAGGACTGTATATGGACAGGCCGTGATAGCAGCCATCATGGTAGGTGGTCCATTCTAAATACTTGCTCCGTCTTTATTAATGGTTCTGCAGACATCTGTGCCCATGTATGATAATATATACCTGTGACCTGGTCAACCAGGATTCGCGAAGTGATAATTCTGCCGTACTGGGAGAAGAGCTGTTCCATCTCTTTCTGATTCATGGTTTTCGGGAGACTGCTCACGTACAGGTTGGCATCGCGTATGGAGGCTGAGCTTGGGCGGGCGTAGGACACCTTGGAAAGATAGGGAATGACAAAAAATTGTACCAATAAGGCCGGAGTCACACTGAGCGTATGAAAATACGGTCCGTTTTTTACGGCCATAATACGCAGAAATGTTCCCAAAATAGTGATCCGCATGTCATCCGTAGGCAGGGTGTGGCAGCGTAATTTGCGCATGTTATCCTCCGTATGTAATCCGTATGGCATCCGTACTGCAAGATTTTCTCACCGGCTTGCTAAACGGACATACAATGGATCCATGGGCTCAAATATTCACTAAAACATATATACAGTCTATCTATCTATCTATGTCAGTGAGACACACACATACATTAATATATATATATATATATATATATATATATATATATATCATACAGCGCTAGATAGCTTAAAAGCCGGTAATTCAATTGCCGACTTTTCCTATCTCCTTCTCAAACCCGACAGGATATGAGACATGGATTACATACAGTAAACCATCTCATATCCCTTCTTTTATTACATATTCCTCTTTAGTAATGTAAGAAGTGTCTTGGTGTAATTTGGGGGCTCTAGCTATTAAATTAAAGGGTTAAATCGTGGAAAAAATTGGCGTGGGCTCCCGCGCAATTTTCTCCGCCAGAGTGGTAAAGCCAGTGACTGAGGGCAGATATTAATAGCCTGGAGAGGGTCCATGGTTATTGGCCCCTCCTGGCTAAAAACATCTGCCCCCAGCCACCCCAGAAAAGGCACATCTGGAAGAAGTGCCTATTCTGGCACTTAGCCTCTCTCTTCCCATTCCCGTGTAGTGGTGGGATATGGGGTAATAAAGGGTTAATGTCACCTTTCTATTGTGAGGTGACATTAAGCCAGATTAATAATGGAGAGGCGTCAATTATGACACCTATCCATTATTAATCCAATAGTATGAAATGGTTAATAAAACACACACACATTATTACAAAGTATTTTTATGAAATAAAGACACAGGGTGTTTTAATATTTTATTATACTCTTAATCCACCTGAAGACCCTTGTCACCTGAAAGTTAAACAATACAACAATATTCCATACCTTCCGTCGTTCAGTCTTGTCCCACGCTGTAAATCCATCTGAAGGGGTTAAATCATTTTACACCCAGGAGCTCTGCTAATGCAGCTGTGCTCGTGGCTGTAAAATCCCAGAGAATGAATGGAATGCAGGGGAATGTACTGTAGTTACCTCGAGTTGCAGTGATGCGCCCTCTGCTGGATGTCCTCATATGAACTTGAGCCTGGGAACTTTTCTGAATATTTTCCCACGCTCGAGTTCATATGAGGACATCCAGCAGAGGACACATCACTGCGACTCGAGGTAACTACAGGTCATTCCCCTGCATTCCATTCATTCCCCGGTATTTTACAGCCACGAGCACAGCTGCATTAGCAGAGCTCCTGGGTGTAAAATGATTTAACCTTTTCAGATGGATTTACAGTGTGGGACAAGACTGAACGACGGAAGGTATGGAATATTGTTGTTTGTTTTGTTTAACTTTGTTTCAGGTGACAAGGGTCTTCAGGTGGATTAAGAGTATAATAAAATATTAAAACACCCGGTGTCTTTATTTCATTAAAATACTTTGTAATAATGTGTGTCTGTTTTATTAACCATTTCATACTATTGGATTAATAATGGATAGGTGTCATAATTGACGCCTCTCCATTATTAATCTGGCTTAATGTCACCTTACAATAGCAAGGTGACATTAACCCTTCATTACCCCATATCCCACAGCTACATGGGGTGGCTGGGGTCAGATGTTTTTAGCCGGGGGGGGCAATAACCATGGACCCTCTCCAGGCTATTAATATCTGCCCTCAGTCACTGGCTTTACCACTCTGGCGGAGAAAATTGCGTGGGAGCCCACGCCAAATTTTTCTGCGATTTAACCCTTTAATTTAATAGCTAGAGCCCCCAAATTTTACACCAAGACACTTCTTACATTACTAAAGAGGAATATGTAATAAAAGAAGGGATATGAGATGGTTTACTGTATGTAATCCATGTCTCATATCCTGTCGGGTTTGAGAAGGAGATAGGAAAAGCCGGCAATTGAATTACCGGCTTTTCTGCTACCTAGCGCTGTATGAAATATATATATATATATATATGTGTCTCACTGACATATATATATATATACCCCTACACTATGTGTAGACATTTATTTTAGCTATTCTATTCTAACCTGTCAGTGTGATTTTACTGTACACCGCACTGAATTACCAGCTTTTCTCTAGAACACCGCTACGTATTTCTTGAAAGTCACACTGTTGGTCCGTGTGTAATCTGTATTTTTCCCACCCCATAGACTTTCATTGGCGATTTTTTGCGCAATACGCTGACAAACGCAGCATGCTGCGATTTTCTACGGCCGTAGAAGACCGTATAATACGGATCCGTAAAATACGGCAGATAGGAGCTGGGCCATAGAGAATCATTGTACCGTGTGCAATCTGTATTTTGTGCACCTCTCATACGTCCGTAAAACTTGCTAGTGTGACGCCGGCCTAATAACCGTATATAGGTGTTCATACCACGTGTGAATGGGGAGCATGGGGTTGGGCTAGGGTCAGGATGCGGCCATCCAGCCCCTGAGAATTCGGTACCTTGCAGGTGAACACACAGTGTAACAGCGGGGTCTGTAGTAAATGACAGGCGGTACACAGACATCAGGTATGTGCCCCGCGGGTTGTACGCTCTCCTACATAATGGCGGTGTTTGCCACCATGAAGAGGTTAATTGACTGATTTCCCCTGAGAGGTGTGACTGTTTGCTGCGCCCCTAGACACTGTTACCACAGAAATGCTAGGCCACTCTAGGGAGCCAACCCTGAGCCTACGTCACAGTCACACGGAGAACTGATGCAATTATGTCCATCCATCACCCTACACCGCCTAGAGTAATCACTGCAATGTGGTGGTAAGCTAAATACTGCAATTATGTGCACAACAACCCCACCAGCAGAATAGTGAGTGCAGCTCTTGAGTATAATACAGGGTGTAACTCATGATCAGTAATGTAATGTATGTACACAGTGACTGCACCAGCAGAATAGTGAGTGCAGCTCTGGAGTATAATACAGGGTGTAACTCATGATCAGTAATGTAATGTATGTACACAGTGACTGCACCAGCAGAATAGTGAGTGCAGCTCTGGGGTATAATACAGGGTGTAACTCATGATCAGTAATGTAATGTATGTACACAGTGACTGCACCAGCAGAATAGTGAGTGCAGCTCTGGAGTATAATACAGGGTGTAATGTTGTGAATTCTGTTGTCGAACTCCCTCCTGTGGTCGTGAATGGTACTTCGGCGAGTTCTGTCTATGGGCTCCCTCTGGTGGCTATGAGTGAAGCTGCTGCTTCTGAGGTTCCTTACACAGGTGACGTGGTTTATCCTTTGGTTGGCTGCTCTATTTAACTCCTCTCAGATCGTTACTCCATGCCAGCTGTCAATGTTTTTGCATTCGTTCAGTTCGCTCCTGGATCTTTCTGGTGACCTGCCTTCTCCTGCAGAAGCTAAGTTCCTTATTGTCTTATTTTGTTCTCTGTTTTCTTGTCCAGCTGGTTTTCATGATTTTGTCTTGCTAGCTGGAAGCTCTGGGATGCAGAGTGGCCCCTGGTCTTTTTTGCACACTCTGCGTGGCCTTTTGTAGGTTTTTGTGCTGATCGCAAAGTTACCTTTCCTATCCTCTGTCTATTTAGTAGTCTGGCCTCCCTTTGCTGAAACCTGTTTCATTTCTGCGTTTGTGACTTTCATCTTTACTCACAGTCAATATATGTGGGGGGCTGCCTTTTCCTTTGGGGAATTTCTCTGAGGCAAGGTAGGCTTTATTTTCTATCTCTAGGGCTAGATAGTTCTTAGGTTGTGACGAGGCGCCTAGGTCTGGTCAGGAGCGCTCCACGGCTATTTCTAGTGTGTGTGATAGGATTAGGGCTTGCGGTCAGCAGAGCTCCCACCAGGCTCGGACTGGCCTACCAGAGAACCGGAGGATTCTCCGGTGGGCCCAGGCACTGACACCAGCTGGTATACTGACCAGCAGCTGCCTAGGGCCCCCACTGCTCCAGGGGCCCCCAGCCAGTGGCTATGGGGCCCCTGAGTCAAGGGGGCCCGCCCTGTGCCAGTAGCAGCAGCTGGAGACAGGATCCAGTCCTCGCTGCTAAAGCAAAATGAATACGCTTCCCCATGCCCCTATGGGCGTTGAGAGGTGTGAATACCATTTCTCTTTAATAGCAGGCAGTATTAGCTGCAGGCTGCAGCTAACACTGCCCGCATGTAAAGCTCCACCACCACACCACACAAAGCACCGCACACATACACACACACACGCAGGCACACAGACTGACACAGAGCAGCTCACATCCCGGCGTCCTGCTTCCTGTCTGAGACAGCCCAGCTGGATGACGTCATCAACCAGCGTGCTGTCTCAGACAGAAAGCTTCCAGCGAGGAAGATGCTGTTGGGATGAGCTGCTGCTGCGGGGAGGTGATCTGTGCTGTGTGCCTGTGTGTGTGAGTGTGTGTGTGTGTGCCTGTGATGAGGAGAGGTGTGTGTGCCTGCGTGTGTGTGTGTGGTGGTGAAGGACAATGATATTGGTGGGAGGAGACAATGATGGAGGTGATGGGCAATGATGGTGGTGGGGGAGACAATGATGGAGGTGATGGGCAATGATGGTGGTGGGGGAGACAATGATGGAGGTGATGGGCAATGATGGTGGTGGGAGGAGACAATGATGGAGGTGATGGGCAATGATGGTGGTGATGGGGAGGCAATGATGGAGGTGAGGGGAGGCAATGATGCAAGTGAAGGGCAATGATGGTGGGGGAGACAATGATGGAGGTGATGGGCAATGATGGTGAGAAAGGGAATGATGAAGGTGATGGGCAATGATGGTGGGGAGGCAGTGATGAGGGTGATGAACATGGATGGTGGTGGGGAGGCAGTGATGGAGGTGATGAGCAATGATGGAGGTGATAGGCAATGATGGTGAGGAGTCAATGATGGAGGTGATGTGCAATGATGGTGGTGGGGGAGGCAATGATGGAGGTGATGGGCAATGGTGGTGATGGGAGGAAATGATGGAGGTGATGAAATGGGCAATGATGGTGGTGGGGGGAGGCAATGATGGAGGTGATGGGAGGCAATGATGAAGGTAATGAAATGGAAAATGATGGTGGGGAGGAGGCAATGTTGCAGGTGGTGGATTGGGCAGTGAGAGGTGGTTGGGGAGAATGATAGGGGTGGAGGGGGAGAAGAGAATGATGGAGGTGGTGATGAGGACAATGATGGGGGTGGAGAGGAGCTGCATTATTCTTTATGAGGGGGCTACATTATTTTCTGTGGGGGGACTGCATTATTCTCAGGGGACTACATTATATTATGGGGGCTACAATATACTCTATGGGGGGCTGCATTATATTCTGTGGTGGGGCTGCATTCTCTCAGGGACTGTATTATATTCTGTGGTGGGCTGCATTATACCCTATGAGGGTGCTACATTATATTCTATGGTGGGGACTGCGTTATACCTAAGGGGTTGCATTATATTTTGTGGGGTGCTGCACTATATTCTAAGAGAGGGGACTGCATTATATTTTATGAGGGGGCTATCCCAACCCTTGCTACATAATTAAGACGTGAACTACCTTATATTATACCCTGATATTAGCGCTTTTTACTGCACAGTTGGTGGTCTTGTATCTATTTCTATGTAGCTACATAGTGGGCCCCAAGAATGATTTTCTCTGGTGGGCCCAAGGTGCTCCAGTCCGACGCTGGCTCCCACATCCCAGAGCTCGTCCTGTATGAGGTTTAATTATCAGGTCATTCCGGGTGCTCCTAACCACCAGGTCATAACAGTGTAACTCATGATCAGTAATGTAATGTATGTACACAGTGACTGCACCAGCAGAATAGTGAGTGCAGCTCTGGAGTATAATACAGGGTGTAACTCATGATCAGTAATGTAATGTATGTACACAGTGACTGCACCAGCAGAATAATGAGTGCAGCTCTGGGGTATAATACAGGGTGTAACTCATGATCAGTAATGTAATGTATGTACACGGTGACTGCACCAGCAGAATAGTGAGTGCAGCTCTGGAGTATAATACAGGGTGTAACTCATGATCAGTAATGTATGAACACAGTGACTGCACCAGCAGAATAATGAGTGCAGCTCTGGGGTATAATGCAGGATGTAACTCAGGATCAGTAATGTAATGTATGTACACAGTGACTGCACCAGCAGAATAGTGAGTGCAGCTCTGGAGTATAATACAGGGTGTAACTCATGATCAGTAATGTAATGTATGTACACAGTGACTGCACCAGCAGAATAATGAGTGCAGCTCTGGGGTATAATACAGGATGTAGCTCAGGATCAGTAATGTAATGTATGTACACAGTGACTGCACCAGCAGAATAGTGAGTGCAGCTCTGGGGTTTAATAGAGGAGGTAACTCAGGATCAGTAATGTAATGTCTGTACACAGTGACTGCACCAGCAGAATAGTGAGTGCAGCTCTGGAGTATAATACAGGATGTAACTCAGGATCAGTAACGTAATGTATGTACATAGTGACTGCACCAGCAGAATAGTGAGTGCAGCTCTGGGGTATAATACAGGATGTAACTCAGGATCAGTTATGTAATGTATGTACACAGTGACTGCACCAGCAGAATAATGAGTGCAGCTCTGGGGTATAATACAGGATATAACTCAGGATCAGTGATGTAATGTATGTACACAGTGACTGCACCAGCAGAATAGTGAGTGCAGCTCTGGGGTATAATACAGGATGTAACTCAGGATCAGTAATGTAATGTATGTACACAGTGACTGCACCAGCAGAATAGTGAGTGCAGCTCTGGAGCATAATACAGGATGTAACTCAGGATCAGTAATGTAATGTATGTACACAGTGACTGCACCAGCAGAATAGTGAGTGCAGCTCTGGAGTATAATACTGGTTGTAGCTCAGGATCAGTGCAGGATAAGTCATATAATGTATGTACACAGTGACTGCACCAGTGGAATAGTGAGTGCAGCTCTGGAGCATAAAATTGGATGTAATGTGTTCTCAGTCAGGACTGAAAAGATGGACTGTTCTAGCTGTGGGCTTCTTGGGTCTGCATTACTTTTAACAGTCTTCAAGTGTTAGTGTAACCAAGTAGTGGGCTCTGGTCTCCCTAATCACCACAGTCTCTGGCAGTCTGCACACTGCTCCAGGCAGTCGGCCTTCCAGAGGTCATGCAGGGAATGTCCAGTGGTGCCATGACAATATTAATTATTATCACTGCCTGTGTTGGACTTTAGAGGAAGAGGGCAGCAGAGAATGGGATGTGGTGTGTATCAGTGTATATTATTATATATATTTTTTATTTGTACAGCACTTAAGGACATAGCTAATAGAAAGTTGAATAAAATGATGCCATGATAACTGTGATCCGACATCTTATTACAGAGAAAGCCACATTTTTCTGAATATGTAAATGAGCTGTTAAGATCTCTGGGTCGGACATAGATCTCCTGAGAATCTGCCTCCAGAGCTTATTGTAAATGAAAGAAGGCATCACCAGTATGAGACATGTAATGACTGACAGTCTGCTCTCCTGCTCTAAGTGTCTCACACTAACACCTACTTTCGTGTGTAGTAAGCTCTGGAGGCAGATTCTCGAGGAGGTCTATGTCCAGCCCAAAGTATATTGACGCACAGAGAGGAGCACTATTGCTATATGGAGGCCAGAGAGGCACTATTGCTATATGGAGGCCAGAGAGGGGCACTATTGCTATATGGAGGCACAGAGAGGGGCACTATTGCTATATGGAGGCCAGAGAGGGGCACTATTGCTATATGGAGGCCAGAGAGGGGCACTATTGCTATATGGAGGCACAGACAGGGCACTATTGCTATATGGAGGCCAGAGAGAGGCACTATTGCTATATGGAGGCCAGAGAGGGGCACTATTACTATATGGAGGCCAGAGAGGGGCACTATTGCTATATGGAGGCACAGAGAGGGCACTATTGCTATATGGAGGCCAGAGAGAGGCACTATTGCTATATGGAGGCCAGAGAGGGGCACTATTGCTATATGGAGGCACAGAGAGGGGCACTATTGCTATATGGAGGCACAGAGAGGGGCACTATTGCTATATGGAGGCACAGAGAGGGGCACTATTGCTATATGGAGGCCAGAGAGGAGCACTATTGCTATATGGAGGCCAGAGAGGGGCACTATTGCTATATGGAGGCCAGAGAGGGGCACTATTGCTATATGGAGGCCAGAGAGGGGCACTATTACTATATGGAGGCATAGAGAGGGCACTATTGCTATATGGAGGCCAGAGAGAAGCACTATTACTGTATGGAGGCCAGAGAGGGGCACTATTGCTATATGGAGGCACAGAGAGGGGCACTATTGCTATATGGAGGCACAGAGAGGGGCACTATTGCTATATGGAATCCAGAGAGGGGCACTATTGTTATATGGAGGCCAGAGAGGAGCACTATTGCTATATGGAGGCCAGAGAGGGGCACTATTGCTATATGGAGGCCAGAGAGGGGCACTATTGCTATATGGAGGCCAGAGAGGGGCACTATTACTATAAGGAGGCATAGAGAGGGCACTATTGCTATATGGAGGCCAGAGAGAATCACTATTGCTATATGGAGGCCAGAGAGGGGCACTATTACTATATGGAGGCCAGAGAGAGGCACTATTGCTATATGGAGGCACAGAGAGGGGCACTATTGTTATATGGAGGCCAGAGAGGGGCACTATTGCTATATGGAGGCCAGAGAGGGGCACTATTGCTATATGGAGGCCAGAGAGAGGCACTATTGCTATATGGAGGCCAGAGAGGGGCACTATTGCTATATGGAGGCACAGAGAGGGGCACTATTGCTATATGGAGGCCAGAGAGGGGCACTATTGCTATATGGAGGCCAGAGAGGGGCACTATTGCTATATGGAGGCACAGACAGGGCACTATTGCTATATGGAGGCCAGAGAGAGGCACTATTGCTATATGGAGGCCAGAGAGGGGCACTATTACTATATGGAGGCCAGAGAGGGGCACTATTGCTATATGGAGGCACAGAGAGGGCACTATTGCTATATGGAGGCCAGAGAGAGGCACTATTGCTATATGGAGGCCAGAGAGGGGCACTATTGCTATATGGAGGCACAGAGAGGGGCACTATTGCTATATGGAGGCACAGAGAGGGGCACTATTGCTATATGGAGGCACAGAGAGGGGCACTATTGCTATATGGAGGCCAGAGAGGAGCACTATTGCTATATGGAGGCCAGAGAGGGGCACTATTGCTATATGGAGGCCAGAGAGGGGCACTATTGCTATATGGAGGCCAGAGAGGGGCACTATTACTATATGGAGGCATAGAGAGGGCACTATTGCTATATGGAGGCCAGAGAGAAGCACTATTACTGTATGGAGGCCAGAGAGGGGCACTATTGCTATATGGAGGCACAGAGAGGGGCACTATTGCTATATGGAGGCACAGAGAGGGGCACTATTGCTATATGGAATCCAGAGAGGGGCACTATTGTTATATGGAGGCCAGAGAGGAGCACTATTGCTATATGGAGGCCAGAGAGGGGCACTATTGCTATATGGAGGCCAGAGAGGGGCACTATTGCTATATGGAGGCCAGAGAGGGGCACTATTACTATATGGAGGCATAGAGAGGGCACTATTGCTATATGGAGGCCAGAGAGAATCACTATTGCTATATGGAGGCCAGAGAGGGGCACTATTACTATATGGAGGCCAGAGAGAGGCACTATTGCTATATGGAGGCACAGAGAGGGGCACTATTGTTATATGGAGGCCAGAGAGGGGCACTATTGCTATATGGAGGCCAGAAAGGGGCACTATTGCTATATGAAGGCACAGAGAGGGGCACTATTGCTATATGGAGACCAGAGAGGGGCACTATTGCTATATGGAGGCACAGAGAAGGGCACTATTGCTATATGGAGGCCAGAGAGGGGCACTATTGCTATATGGAGTCCAGAGAGGGGCACTATTGCTTTATGAAGGCACAGAGAGGGGCACTTTTGCTATATGGAGGCACAGAGAGGGGCACTATTGCTATAGTGAACATCCCCTATGATTCACTGTGCCACCTGTATATTCTACACATACTGTATACGGCTCACAGAGCAGCAGCACAAAAGAGATAAGTAGCGAATGCTTAATTCTTCTGCAGCGCCACCACAGGACAAATGAAGTATTACACAGTTCTCACTGAAATGATTGGTCTGTGTGTGTAATATATGGATGTGCCGGGTCCTCCAGGGTGAGGGACGTGCATTGTTGCCACACTTTGCTGAATGATGGGGGGTGTAGTAATCTCCTCTATTAAATATCTCTTAATTCATAGTAATATAATGTCACAATGCTCTGCTGGGAGTTGTAGTCTTGTTGTTGGGCTGATTTCCATTTCTATTAGATGTAGAGGCCGCGCATTGTCTCGTCCCAGGGCACGATGGCTGCGTGCTACGTGTCACTTTCATTAGGTCGGAGTGGAGATGACAGCCATTAAACGTGGCGCTGTGTTCGGTCACGGAGCCGCCGCTGTGCGCCTGACCCCGCCATTATTATCCTTGATGAAGTCACTTTTCGGCTACACAGGACTTATCCTGTAACTTTTCCTGTGAGGAGCTGATTTGGGCTTTAATCACAGCAGCTGGCTTCCTGCGCCAATCTCTGCTGCCCCCATCACTTAATCTCCAGGGGAAGTACCCCGTAATTAGCCGGAGAGGGGACAGATGGCGGAGGGCCTTTGTCTGGCCTCCTCCCTCCTCGCCCCACTATTCACAGCATCGCTCTCCCCCAGGGCCAAATATTTCAATGACAAAGGGAAGACAAATAAAAGAATTTTCCTCCCTGACCTGCTGCCTCCACCATAAGACCTGACCTTGAGGGAGAAGATGGAGAGATAGGGGGCATCTGTCAGTGCAGCAGGCAAGGTGGGGGGCACATCTGACTCCATTGTGGTAGGGTGGGTTACAGCCATTATTCCCATTCTCTGGATGTACACACCGCTCACGTCACAAGTAGGAAAATATGGATTGCTCATCCCACCGACATGGTGTATCTAAGCCACGTGTGATAATGTGCACCTGGGCAGGTGTATCTCAGCGCATCGTGGGTCATACTCTGCAGCAAAAAGCAAATGAATGGCTGAATGGCATGTTTGCAGCTAAATCTGTGGCAAATGTTTTTTTTGTATTTTGCATCCAATCCTGTCATATGTGATACCTTTTGCTGAGTTGTTATATCTAAGCATATCACGTGTGACATTGTCTGCTGATACACTGTATCTAAGCCTATCGTGTGACATTGTTGGCTGATACACTGTATCTAAGCATGTGTGTGATATTGCCTGCTGATATACTGTATCTAAGCTTATCATGTTACATTGTCTGCTGATACACTGTATCTAAGCCTGTGTGATATTGCCTGCTGATATACTGTACCTATGCCTATCGTGTTACATTGTCTCCTGATACATTGTATCTAAGCTTGTGTGTAATACTGTCTGCTGAAATACCGTATCTAATCGTGTGTGATATTGCCTGTCAAAACACTGTATCTAAGCATATTGTGTGATATTGTCTACCGATACACTGTATCTAAGCCTGTGTGTTATATTGTGGTACCGTCTCACAGTGGCACTTTTGTCGCTACGACGGTACGATTCGTGACGTTCCAGCGATATCCATACGATATCGCTGTGTCTGACACGCAGCAGCGATCAGGTATCCTGCTGAGAATCGTACGTCGTAGCAGATCGTTTGGAACATTCTTTCGTCGCTGGATCTCCCGCTGTCATCGCTAGATCGGTGTGTGTGACACCGATCCAGCGATGCGTTCGCTTGTAACCAGGGTAAACATCGGGTTACTAAGCGCAGGGCCGCGCTTAGTAACCCGATGTTTACCCTGGTTACCATCGTAAATGTAAAAAAAAAAAAAACACTACATACTTACATTCCGGTGTCCGTCAGGTCCCTTGCCGTCTGCTTCCCGCACTCACTGACTGCCGGCCGTAAAGTGAAAGCAGAGCACAGCGCGCTGTGCTGTGCTTTCACTTTACGGCCGGCAGTCAGTCAGTGCGGGAAGCAGACGGCAAGGGACCTGACGGACACCGGAATGTAAGTATGTAGTGTTTTGTTTTTTTTTACGCTGGTAACCAGGGTAAACATCGGGTTACTAAGTGCGGTCCTGCGCTTAGTAACCCGATGTTTACCCTGGTTACCCGGGGACTTCGGCATCGTTGGTTGCTGGAGAGCTGTCTGTGTGACAGCTCCCCAGCGACCACACTACGACTTACCAACGATCACGGCCAGGTCGTATCGCTGGTCGTGATCGTTGGTAAATCGTATAGTGTAACAGTACCCTAAGTCAATTGTGTGATATTTTCTGCTGATACCTGTATCTAAGCTGTATCTAAGCCTGTGTGTGATACTGTCAGCTGAACTAATGTGTCTAAACCTGTGTGATACTGACTGCTGATACACTTGTATCTAATCCTGTGTGTGATACGGTTTGCTGAACGAATGTATCTAAACCTGTGTGATACTATCTGCCGAACTGCTGTATCCAATCCCTTTATATGTGATACTGTCTGCTGAGCAGATTAATCTAAACTTATTCAGTGTGATATTGTCTGCTGAGCTGATGTATCTAAGCCTAGAACGTGATACTATCTGCTACTCCGCTGTGTCTAAGCCTGTAATTTGATACTGTCTGCTAATCTGCTGTATCTAAGCCTTTTACGTTAGAGACTGCCTGCTAAGTTGATGTATCTAATTTTTTCTCGTGATACTGTCTGCTGAACTAATGTATCTAAGCTTTTCAAGTGATACGGTCTGCAGAACTAATGTATCTAAGCCTTACATGTGTGATACTGTCCACCAAGCTGTTGCATATAAACCAATCATGTGCGATACTGTCTACTGAGCCAAAGTATCTATCCTTATCTTGTGTGATACTATGCTTCTGAACTGTTGTATATAAGTCAGTCATGTGTGATACTGACTGCTGAGCCCAAGTATCTAAGCTTATCATGTGTGATACTATTTACTGAGCTGGTGTATCTAAGCCATTCTGCTGTACTGTCCACAGAGCTGGTGAATCTAAACCATTGTGTGATACTGTCCATGGAGCTGGTGTACCTAAGCCGTAGTGTGATACTGTCCATGGAGCTGGTGTACCTAAGCCGTAGTGTGATACTGTCCATGGAGCTGGTGTATCTAAGCTGTAGTGTGATACTGTCCATGGAGCTGTTGTATCTATGCAGTAGTGTGATACTGTCCATGGAACTGGTGTATCTAAGCTGTAGTGTGATACTGTCCATGGAGCTGGTGTATCTATGCAGTAGTGTGATACTGTATGCAGGAGACACTCCTCACCTTGATAGTCTTCGTCTGTAGCTTCAGGCCATTGAGGGTGTTTATGGCTTTATCTGCGTCATTGGGGTCCACGTAGTTTACAAATCCGTATCCCAAGCTCTGACCTGCAGGGAGAAGTTAGATACCTGGTGGTCAATGTTATCTCGTAGACAGCACAGAATGCTCCCAGCTGGAGCTGCACTTTGGGGTCAGAGGTCTCCTGGTGACCACAAAGCCACCACCTGCCCGTACGAAGATCCTGCGTCTAGATACATGTATTTGGGAGACGTATGGAATATATGACGGGGGTGTCTGAGGACGAATCCCATAGATAATGGCATCCTGTCCAGTGCTTCATTTACACAACCGTGCTTTTAAGAAGTTAGGTTTTTTCTAGACTAAATTAGGATTATTTAGTCTAGAAAAAAGACGACTGAGGGGCGATCTAATAACCATGTATAAGTATATAAGGGGACAATACAAATATCTCGCTGAGGATCTGTTTATACCAAGGAAGGTGACGGGCACAAGGGGGCATTCTTTGCGTCTGGAGGAGAGAAGGTTTTTCCACCAACATAGAAGAGGATTCTTTACTGTTAGGGCAGTGAGAATCTGGAATTGCTTGCCTGAGGAGGTGGTGATGGCGAACTCAGTCGAGGGGTTCAAGAGAGGCCTGGATGTCTTCCTGGAGCAGAACAATATTGTATCATACAATTATTAGGTTCTGTAGAAGGACGTAGATCTGGGTATTTATTATGATGGAATATAGGCTGAACTGGATGGACAAATGTCTTTTTTCGGCCTTACTAACTATGTTACTATGTTACTATGTTACCGTCCAGCCCTGACCCTAGGCCAAAGACCTTCGAAATGTCTCCATCTGTCAACCATGTTCTCCATCTGTCAACCATGTTCTTTCCCACAATTTCTCTTCCTGGTCTTCAATATGGCAGTGAAGCTGTTTGGTCGTAGCCGGATTTTTGAGGAAATAATGTTTGTTACCGAGGTCACCAATTATGTCAACAGAGGGGGTTTGGGCCTTAAAAATGGCCACCCCCAGATTCAGGCTCACTGGACAATGGTCAATAAGGGTTATTATTAGAGGAACGTATGAAATACGAAATAAAATGGCAGCCATATATTCCACCACTATGAGGCACATTGAGATCGTCGTGGGTTAGTAGATCGACAGGTGGCTTTAAGGTCAACAATAGGGATCACCCAAAAATCATTGTCTCCCCTAACATCCGCACGTAAGATGGAGATGGGCATAGGCCATAGACATGTTATGCTATTGATATAGGGGAGGATGAGTTAATATTCACCCTTTTTAGATAGTCGGCATAAGAATTTAATCGAGATCCCATTATTCAATCAAAAATGAAGGCAGCCATGTTATCATCAATTATCAAAGCAGAAGTAAACTACCGTCAGATGAATAATAAATCTCAATCATAACACAAATATGCAACTTAAAGGGGGACTCCATAATATTACAAATAAAGTTGATTGAAGCCCGTATTGAAGGATCTCAATCTGTATAATCTATGTCCAGCACTAGAACACATCTTGGCCTCTCCTTACGATGTATATAACGACATACATTTCATAGTGTCGTGTAACCAAACTTTTCTGATAGGAAAACTAGCCTTGTTGTACGTGGCAACCAATTAGAAATCAGCTTACAGTGTTGTGGAAAAATTAAAGCTGCAATGTGATTGGTTGCTAGGGACTACAAGACAGTAACCCATCCTATAGCTACTCAGCATCTGGTTTATGTCATGTAAATCAGCTTTTCTAGGCCCCTGACTTCCAAACTTGCTAGGCAGGAATTTTGATTTGCGACTTAGGATTCTGGAAAAGATAAATAAAAACAATGCTAAAACAATAATGGCGGCCATATTAGTGTTCATCCAAGTTTCTGAGAGACTACTAAGAAGCAGCTGAAAATAATTTTTAAAGAGTAACATTTTCTGCCCAAAGTGAGCTCTCTTATGCTACATAGCAAGCCGATCACTGATCGTTTTGCTCCATTTACACAGCGTAATAATCGGCCCATGTAAAAGAGCCTTTCCTGGCAGTCTGTTATGACTTAAAGGGGACATGTCACCAGGTGAAAAGTGGACAATTTATGCTCTTATTTTATTCCTGTAGCTCCCCTGAGATTTCCAAAGTTTCTTTTCTTCAAAACCATCATACGGTTCTAGACGTATGGGTCTTTTTATCTACATCTAATTTTTGCTGGTCTTTAAAAGAGGTGTGGCTCACAAGAACCTCTGGGGCGTATATTTCGGCTGCTCTGCATAAATAGCAGTAAGCCACACCCCCTTAGTACAGACCATAACCATCAGCACCAAATAAAAAGTCCCCAAATCTATGGAACCGTACAGCAGATTTAAAAAAAAAAATATTCGGAGGATCAGTGGGAATTTTAAAAAAAGCAAAACACAAATCTGGACATTTTTGACTCAGTGACTGGTCCCCCTTAAAGTAATCCATGTATTTTTACAGGGATAAAACAGTCAGTGAATAATTCTTCCACTGATGACCCCTCCATAGGAAATCAATGATGACTGACCTTAGAAAAGCAACCTAATTTAAAAAAAATGTCCTGGGTGTGAGCCCTCCCACTGCCAACAATAAACAACAATAAACAACAACAACAACAACAGCGAATATCTTCCATTAATAAGGACCAATAATGATAAACAGTCATCTACACAACCCCGGACCAAAGATGTGTCCCTGACCAGGAGAACGCTCTGAGTCCAATGCATCGGGTTTAATGAGAGTGGTGGAGGATGACGATGGATGGAAGGATAGATATCAGATGGTTACAGATAGGTAGATATATAAACATTAGTTTTACAAAGTTTTGACACCTGATAAGATAATGAGTTTTGGCACCCTGATAGAAAGAAAGAATTACGGCATGCAAGATCTGATAAATATTTCTATATGTTTGAAATCTTGTTCTATAAGATAGATAGCAAGAGCACAAGAAGAGGATTCAGAGATCCTCCAAAAAATAGAAAAAACAGCAAAACGAGGCAGAGTGGTGTCTGTTCACATGGGGTGCATTTGGATAGCGCTGGGCAGGCCCGCCTTATCTAATAGAAGGGTGTCACTACTAGGCCTGCCTGGATGCTGTGCATCTCCATTGTGTGAACAGTGCCACATACAAGTCTTTTATGTGCAGCATTGTACCAAGCAGCCACCCCCTCCATTAGTTTGGTAGGTTGAGAGTGGCTGCCTCATCGGTTATGCTGCACCTGTGTAGTCTCCATCTTAACCACATGGGTCCACTGCATCCTGATAGTGCATTTGTTTAGAGGCCTAGGCAGGTAAGAAGCTCTGCCTCGTTTTGCTGTTTTTTTTTTATAAGATAGATAGATAACAGATAATAGATAGATGATAGATAATATATAGATAATAGATAGATAATAGATAAATAATAGATACATAATAGATAGATAGGTAACACTGGGGAACAAATTTTTTAGGAGTTAGGTCAGACAACTGTTCTTAACTAATTTTTGGATGCTGAATCCAGAAATGATCTCAGTTTTTCTCTATCACGTCAAGTTTTTGAACTATAGGATTTTTGTCTTCTCAAAAATATGTAAACTACTGTACCTAAAAAGTGTTTTGTTTTTTTTTTAAATAGTACAAATATGAACAAAAAATTAAATATATAAGAAGCAGACATGATCTGAAACAAAGGAAATATGTACATATGTAAATAAAACACTAAGATGGAAAGTTACAAACGTTGAAAACTAACAAAGAAAAAAATCATGAAAGATATATAAATTACAACTAAGCGCCCAATGTAAAGAGAAAAGCTATCACAAATCCTATTTATTCCTACTATGATTATTTTTTTTGTGTAAAGATATTGATAATTATGACGTATTGGGAGCTGCACACACCTCTCACCACACTGTCTCAGTTGTGACTACTCTTACAAGTTGCCACGTAGCTCTACATGAGTCGAATTGTAATCAGATAACAAGTCTTATTACAGATATCAGTGCAATTATGCTTCTCTGGCAGGTAAGTTGTGGAGGAAAAACTTGACGTGCTAGAAAAAAACTGACTACATTTTTGGAATCAGCATGCCAATTTTAGTATAAATCCGCTCAAAAACCTAACTCAACAGAAATTTTTTTTCAAATTGTTCCCCAGTGTAATAGATAATAGATAGATAATTTAGGTAGATAAATAATAGATACATAATAGATAGATACATATATAGATAATAGATAGATAGATAAATAATAGATAAGAGAAAAAAGATATATAGATAATAGATAGATTATAGATTATAGATGATAGATAGATAACAGATAATAGATAGATGATAGATAATATATAGATAATAGATAGATAGATAGATAAATAATAGATACATAATAGATAGATGCATATATAGATAATAGATAGATGATAGATAATAGATACATAATAGATAGATAAATAATAGATAAGAGAAAAATAGATAGATAGATAGATAATAGATAGATGATAGATAGATGATAGATTATAGATAATAGATGATAGATAATAGATAGATAATAGATAGATGGATAATAGATAATATATAGATAATAGATAGATGATAGATAATAGAAAGATAGATAGATGATAGATAGATATGGGATAGATAGATAGATAATAGATAGATAGATAATATGTAGATAATAGGTACATAGATAATAGATAGATAATAGATAGATAATAGATAGATAATCGATAGATAGATAATAGACAGGTAGATAATAGATAATAGATAGATGATAGATAATAGATAGATAATAGATAGATAGATAATAGATAGATAATAGATAGATGATAGATAATAGAAAGATAGATAGATAATAGATAGATAGATAATAGATAGATACATAATAGATAGATAGATAATCGATAGATAGATAATAGACAGATAGATAATAGATAATAGATAGATGATAGATAATAGATACATAGATAATAGATAGATAATAGATAGATAAGTAAAATAGATAGATAATAGATAGATGATAGATAATAGATAGATAATAGATAATAGATAGATGATAGATAATAGGTAGATAGATAGGAGACAAAAAATAGATGCATCACACCAGTTACAGGTGAATAAGATGCTTATTTAATAGCCCCAAGTGGCGATATTTTGGCTCAGAACTGTGAGCCTTTCTCAAGCAACATGCAGCTGACAGTGCCCATCTTTATAGGTGTCTCCATTTACATAGTGCATAAAGTGTACAACAATTAGGAGATATCATAAATAGATTGACACGATATACACTATTTTTAACAATATACAACATTATTGGCATATAATGTGCATACAGTGCAATTAATAGTGCGTGTAATAAGTACAGTACATTGAAACTAGTTTATGTACTGTTCTTATTACATGCACTATGTAAATGGAGACACCTATAAGAGGTGGCACTGTCAGCTGTTTGTTGCTTGTTGAAAGGCTCACAGTTTTGAGCCGAAACATCGCCACTTGGGGCTATTAAATAAGCACCTAATTCCCATGGTCAGTAAACGCTGCGGGTTTGACGCTGTGTATATCCGCGGAGTGCAGCTCGCAGCGTCCATATGTTTACAGCATAGCGGATTGGATTTCAAGAAATCCCATGCCCACTATGCGTCCAGAGATGCCCGCAGAGACTGACATGCGACGCGTCTTTCCAGACCACAGCACGTCTATTTATCTTGCAGAGACGCGAGCCTCCTCAAGATAAATCTCACCCGTACAATGTATAGGATGCGGTGATTCCGCACGGATCAATGAACACATACAAATTCACCTACACTCAAAAGCCGGCAGCGCTTTGGACAGAGAGGACATGTGCTGCGTCCAAAGCACTGCCCATTACTGACTGTGTGCACATACCCTAACTGCTGTGCTGCCTCCATTTTTGTCTCCTACATAGAGGTTTGGTTGTTGCCTTGAAGGCACAGCACCCAGGTATATTGTTGCTTTTCGATTTTTTCTTTTTAGATGATAGATAGATGATAGATACAGTAGATAGATGATAGATAGACTGATATTAGATAGATAATAGATAAATAGATATATAATAGATAGATAAAAGATAGATATCTATAGAGATATAGATAGATTGATAATAGATAGATGATAGATAGATGATAGATAGATGATAGATATAGGATAGACAATAGATAGATTGATATTAGATCGATAATAGATAAATATATAATAGATAGATAATAGATATATAACAGATAGATCATAGAAAGATATTAGATAGATAGACAATAAACAGAAAGATATTAGATATTTGTGAAAAAAATGGAACAGCAGACTATATAAATAGTGGGCGCAAAGGACTCCCAAGCAAATTATCTGTAATTTGCCAAAAATATAGAAGCAAAATATGGGCTAAATAAAGTCCACGTTATTTTTGGGAAAATATTGGAGTGCTGCCTGCTTTTTTGCTTCTAGATATAAGATGCAGAGATTAATAGATAGATATTAGACAGATAGTAAATAGATAGGTAATAGATAGATGATATAGAGATAATAGATAGATAGTATATACATAGATAATAGATAGATTGATGGATAGATAGATAAGATAGCAAAGCGTTTTCAAGTTGTCCTTTCCTCAGTTTGAAATGTAATTAAGAAATTGCAGTTACCAGGAACAGAGGAGGTCAAGATAAGGTCTGGATGACCAAACAAAATTTAAGTGAGAGCTTTTTGTAGGATTACTAGAGAGGCAAATCAGAACTCCCGGTTAACTGCAAAAGACCTTCAGAAAGATTTAGCAGACTCTGGAGCTGTGGTACATTTTGCTGTTCAGAGACACCTCCACAAATATGGCCTTAATTTAAGAGTCATCAGAAGAAAACCTCTCCTGTGTCATAAAATTCAGCATCAGAAGTGTGCAGAAGAACATGTAAACAATCCTGATGCATTTTGGAAACAAGTTCTGTGGACTGATGAGGTTAAAATAAAATTCTTTGGCCATAATGATCAAAGGTATGTGTGGAGAAAAGAGGGCACAGAATTTCAGGAAAAGAACATCTCGCCAACCATTAAGCATTGGGGGGTGCATCAATCATGTTTTGGGGTTTTGTTGCAGCCAATGGCACCCAGAACATTTCACAGGTAGAGGGAAGAATGAATTCAATGAAATTTCAACAAATTAGTGATGCAAAAAAAACACCATCTGTAAAAAAGCTGAAGTTGAAAAGAGGAAGAGGACGGCTTCTACAAATAGATAATGACCCTAAACACATGTCACAATCCACAACAGACGACCTCAAAAGGCGCAAGCTGAAGGTTTTACAATGGCCCTCACAGTCCCCTGATCTGAACATCATTGAATATCTGTGGCTAGACCTCAAAATAGCAGAGGATGGAAGATGGCCCAGGAATCTCGAAGAACTGGGAGAATTTTCCAAGGAAGAATGGAGGAAAATCCCTCAAAAAAGAACTGAAAGACTCTTGTCTGACTACAAAATGTGTTTACAAGCTGATACTTTCAAAGAGGGGGTTAGTACTAGATACTAACCATGCAAGGTGCCCAAACATTACACTGGCCAATTATCCTTTTTGTAATTTTTAGAATGAAAAAGATGAATATGTATATATATTTGTTGCCTAAAATACAAAGCAAATCTGTCATCTATAACTTTCGTCCTTTTAGAGATCACTTCATCTTGCTTAATTGTTGACAAGAACAGGGGTGCACAAACTTTTACACAACACTGTAGATAGATGATCAATAAATAGATGATAGATATATAGATAGATGATTGATAGATAGATAGATAATAGATAAATAGATGATAGATAGATGATAGATAAATAATAGATAGATATATACATAGATGATAGATAATAGATAGATAGATAGATAGATAGATAGATGATAGATAGATAGATAGATAGATAGATAGATAATAAATAGATAGGTAGATGATAGATAGATAGATAGATAATAGATAAATAGATGATAGATAGATGATAGATAAATAATAGATAGATATATACATAGATGATAGATAATAGATAGATAGATAGATAGATAGATAGATAGATAGATAGATAGATAGATAGATAGATGATAGATAGATAGATAGATAGATAATAGATAGGTAGATGATAGATAGATAGATAGATAATAAATAAATAGATAATAGATAGATGATAGATAATAGATAGATAATAGATAGATAGATGATAGATAAATAATAGATAGATAGATAGATAAAAGATAGATAATTATTTTTTTTATTATTTATATAGCACCATTAATTCCATGGTGCTGTACATGAGACGGAGTTACATCAAAATACAAATATAACTTACAGTAAACAAAACTAACAATGACAGACTGGTACAGAGGGGTGAGGACCCTGCCCTTGTGGGCTTACATTCTACAGGATGGTGGGGAAGGAGACAGGAGGTCGCGGGTTGCAGGAGATCCGGTGGTGTTGAGTTGGCCGTGTGGTCATTACAGGTTGTAAGCTTCTTTGAAGAGGTTCGGTTTTCAGGTTCCATCTGAAGGATCCAAATGTGGTGGATAACCGGGTGTGTTGGGGCACAGAATTCCAGAGGATGGGGGATATTCGGGAAAAGTCTTGGAGGCGATTGGGTGAGGAGCGAATAAGTGTGGAGGAGAGGAGGAGGTCTTGGGAGGACCGGAGATTACGTGAGGGAAGATATTGGGAGATTAGTTTGGAAATATATGGAGGAGAAAGGTTATGGATGGCTTTGTAGGTCAGTGTTAGTAGTTTAAACTGGATACGCTGAGGGAATGGGAGCCAGTGAAGAGATTTTCAAAGAGGGGAAGCGGAGGAGTAACGACGATAGAGATGAATTAGTCGGGCAGCAGGGTTAAGGACTAGTGATGAGCGAATATACTCGTTGCTCTGGTTTTCCTGAGCACGCTCGGGTGATCTCCGAGAATTTGTTAGTGTTTGGAGATCTAGCTTCCATCGCCTCAGCTGAATGATTTACAGCTATTAGCCAGGCTGAGTACATGTGGGGGTTGCCTGGTTGCTACGGAATCCCCATATGTAATCAAGCTGGCTAGTAGCTGTAAATCATTCAGCTGAGGCGATGAAAACTAGATCTCCGAACATTAACAAATACTCTGAGATCACCCGAGCGTGCTCAGGAAAACCCGAGCAACGAGTATATTCGCTCATCACTATTAAGGACGGACTGGAGGGGTGCGAGAGTGTTAGAAGGTAGGCCACAGAGGAGGATGTTGCAGTAGTCGAGGTGGGAGATGATGAGGGCATGCACAAGCATTTTGGTAGAGTGAGGGTTGAGGAAAGGACGGATTCTGGAGATATTTTTGAGCTGGAGGCGACAGGAGGTGGCGAGAGCTTGGATGTGCAGTTTGAAGGACAGGGCCAAGTCAAGGGTTACTCCGAGGCAGCGGATTTTGGGGACAGGGGAAAATGTGATTTCATTTATTTTGATAGATAGATCAAGTAGGGAAGATGTGCGAGATGGAGGAAGATAATTCGTTCAGATTTGTCCACATTGAGCTTGAGGAAGCAAGAGGAGAAGAAGGAGGGTATGGCCGATAGACAGTCTGGGATTTTGGAGAGCAGAGAGGTGACATCTGGGCCAGAGAGGTAGATCTGTGTGTCATCGGCATATAGATGGTACTGGAAGCCATAGGACTTTATGAGTTGTCCCAGGCCAAGTGTATAGACTGAGAAGAGTAAGGGCCCTAGGACAGAGCCTTGAGGGACCCCAACAGAGAGGGGGCGAGATGAAGAGGTAGTATGGGAGTAGGAAACGCTAGATAGATAATGCATAGATAGATAATAGATAGATAGATAGATAGATAATAGATAGATAACACAATTTAACACAATTTTTGCTCCTGGCTTCCAAGTGTAATATTTCAATTGCTTATGTTTAAAGTCAATGGAAAACGACTTCATTCAGCACAAACTTTGATTTTATGAGCACAGGGCAGAAAAATGTCTTATATATTGTGTCAAATAAAGGAAATTACACTATAACAAATTTTTATTAACTTTTTGTTCCTGGGTCTAAAGTGTGTTTTTCTAACCCGTTATGCCTAAAACAAATAGAAAATAGTTGTTCCACAAAAACTTTGCTTCTGTGATCAGGACAATGAAATTTTGAAATTTGTCTGTTTTCGGGAAAATTCTCCAATCATGTTCAATACTGAGTAGTCTTCATTGTCCTGATCACAGAAGCAAAGTTTTTGTGGAACAACTTTTTTCTATTTGTTTTAGGCATAACGGGTTAGGAAAACACACTTTGGACCCAGGAACAAAAAATTAATAAAAATTTGTTATAGTGTAATAGATAGATAATACATAGATAGATTGATAGATAATATATAGACAGATAATAAATATATAGATAATAGATAAATAGATAATAAATAGATAATAGATAGATCATATATAGATAATAGATAGATAGTAGACAGATAATAGATAGATAATAAATAAATAAATAGATAGTTTGATAGATAATATATAGACAGAAAATAGATAGATAAATACTGTAATTAGATGATAGATAGGAGATAGATAGATAATAGATATATAATAGATAATAAATAGATAATAAATAGATAATAGATAGATCATATATAGATAATAGATAGATAGATAGTAGACAGATAATAGATAGATAATAGATAAATAGATAGGTTGATAGATAATATATAGACAGATAATATATAGATAGATACTGTAATTAGATGATAGTTAGGAGATAGATAGATAATAGATAGATTATTAGAAAAAGTAGGCCGCACGCAAAAAATGAGGACTTTTTATTAGTCCATGTGGTGACGTTTCGATCCCATTCTCTGTGATGAGACCGACATGTTGCCATACGGCACATCTGCATGTATCCCATCCTGCCCACAATGATAATGGCCAGACCGTGCCCAATGGTGCCACCTATTAACCCTTTATATGGCCTCATACCTGTGATTTTATCTCTGACCAGCTTGCAGGACTCAATATCTCCGATGCTTCCGAAAAGGCTCTTGAACTCTTCTTGCGTCATGTTCTGAGGGAGATAGTTGACGATCAAGTTGGTTTTACTGTCGTCCGCCGCTCCGTTTGTGCCGTTGAGAATGCCCACACTGCCGGGACCATTGCTGGCCTGCGTCTCCATGGTGCTTATTATCTGCTGGAGGGAAGAGAAGAAGAGGAGAGAGCAGCACGTCAGCGTCCATCTTTATGTCACGGCCTCATGAGTCACATCATAGCCTCATCTTATGAGGTCATCTGTAATAGCCGCCCTCCCTGGAACACATGGCATGTGATTATGTCACCATATGCCGGAAATCTCATGAGGTCATCGGGAATATGAGGCTGACCAGTTGTGATGATTTCACAGCATGAGGTCAGGCAAAGTCTCCAACAGGGCCTCCAAATATCAGGGGTCTTTAAGAATATGGGCCTAAGAGACCTTCTGGTCCCCCTGATGCCCTGTTCAACTACAACCCTTGAACCGACTATAGTTAGACTCCTGGATCAGGATTTACAGAACTGCCACAGAACTTCTTAGTCTACACACATACGCTGCTGCAGAACCTCATCTTAATCCTCACTATGGCTCCTCACTAAGAGGTTCTGCAGCAGCTGGACTGAACATGACACTCTAAAGTCCTGGGCCCCGGTGTGGTGTTTAAATGCTGAGGAACATGTGTTCTGTAGTGATAGGATGTCATCTAAACTCGCTTCTACACCGGCCGCCATCCAGGATAGGAAGGGACATCTGTGTACATGTCAATGTATGGAAGGGCTCGATGGGCATCTGTCTGCCACGAGCCTCCCGCCATAATTAGCCTGGCAGCCGCGAATAAGCAGGACATCTTTAACGAGATTTCAGCAGCATTATGCCTGTAAAGACCCTGCTCATCCTCCAGGCCGAGGATTAAGGGAAAGGGAGCAGGGGAGATAAAGCTTTAAACTCATTACTGGCCAAGCCCTATGGCGGTGAATGGGTTACGGACAAGGCCCCCTTCTTCCCCCACCTTCCCTGAATAAAACCCCTTCAAGCGAATCTTTATCCTAGAACGAAATGCTGACAGTTCTTTTAACTGGGTACCAAGTCATTGCCAGTGACCCAGATATGGGAACGCTGGCATCAAAGCCGTTCATGCTTCTTCTATATATAGCAAGAACTAAAAAAATAATAATGAATAAAGCCATCACAACATAATAATATGAATATCCAATATTATTATTAACCGAGCCTCCCCGTTCAAAATAGAGATGCCGAAGTACATTGCCAATTGCCAAGGTTCAGGTAATGGTGAATGGTAAGAGGGGGGAGGTACCAGTTATATTTGTGTCCTGGTCCGTAATGGGGGCCGAAAGATCCCCTGTCACGTAAGAAGACACCAATACTGTAAGTGTTCCGTGCAGGTGGAAGCTTCATTATTAAGGCCCAGAAGCTTCAGGTCCATTCCTGAAAATGTAATCTTAAAGGGTTTGTCCAGTGAAAACAAATTAGATGGTAACTTGCTGGTTGGTGGGGGTCCGACCAGTGAGCAGCAAAATTTGTATCCCAGATGGAGAATTTTTATCTCTGTTACAAAATGGCATGGCAGGTCGAACACCAGACCGATGCTCCATTCACTCTCTAAGGAGCGCCTGAAAAAGCCAAGGGTGGGGATACATGGAGAGACGATTGATCATGAGCACTACCGCTCCATTCTTACAGGGATAAAAGTTCCTCCTTTCTCCTAGCGGTTGGACCTCCACTTTATCTTGTGGACAACTGATAACTTATTTTCACCAGAGAACCCCTTAAAGTAAGCTGAAGGACCTTTGGACCTCTTTGAGGCTCAAGGGTCCAGATGCAACCGCAACCTCAATATTTCCACCACTACAAAACTTAGTCAGCCATTGTATCAATTGAGCCAATTTAAGGAGATCCCAATTCCTGGAACCCCTTCCCACCCTATTAACACATCACAATTCCCTTTTGTACATTGTGAAATGTCTGCTAAGGATCGTGGTTGGCCCCAATAGTATAAGGACCACATTGCCTCCAACATATGACAGGAATTGTCCCATCAACCCATTATCAAATACTTTCAAGTAGCCATAAACCTTTGATTTGTTCTTTTTCTTCTTTCTAAAAACGTCCTAGTCCTTGAAGGCCCTAATAAACGTCAGATAAAAATGGTCCGACGGCTGATTGGTCATCGACAGCTCAAAATACATCTCAAATTGCCTCGGCCAGAAGTAGATTTTGTTCAACCGATGAGGTAGCCAACACTCACCATGACCGCAGAGGACCAACACTCCCTATTAGTGTCTTGAACGAACGCTTGTTGGTCGGTCATTGGTCCAAACAAACCACTGTTTGTGTCACCTATTTAGCCAACGATTGTTCAATTTGGTCAAAATTTTATTTAACTGCCAAACCTTTAGAGGTTGTCAGCTATTTTTCTTTAGAAGCCTTCAGCTGTTTTACATAGAGATCCTTAAGTTTTGTTTTTAGAAATTTGATGACTATGGCATAGAGATATTTTGGATATTGTCAACCCCTTTACTTTCCCGCCGTTCCCCTGAGTATTTCATTTTTCTTTTTTACTTAAATCTTCCATACGGTTCCAGAGATTTTGTCCTTTTTATTTAGCGCTAATTTTATTGGTCTTTACCAAGAGGGCGTTGCTCACTGGGTGATTATGCAAAGTAACCTAAAGACACACCCAACCCCTTACCGGCATCGGACGTACTATACCGTCCGATGCCGGCTCCCCTGCTTTGATGCAGGGCTCCGCGGTGAGCCCGCACCAAAGCCGGGACATGTCAGCTGTTTTGAACAGCTGACATGTGCCCGTAATAGGCGCGGGCAGAATCGCGATCTGCCCACACCTATTAACTAGTTAAATGCCGCTGTCAAACGCAGACAGCGGCATTTAACTACCGCTTCCGGCCGGGCGGCCGGAAATGACGTCATCGCCGACCCCCGTCACATGTCCGGGGGTCGGCGATGCGTCTCCATTGTAGCCATAGAGGTCCTTGAGACCTCTATGGTTACTGATTGCCCGTCGCTGTGAGCGCCACCCTGTGGTCGGCGCTCACAGCACACGTGCAATTCTGCTACATAGCAGCGATCAGCAGATCGCTGCTATGTAGCAGAGCCGATCGTGCTGTCCCTGCTTCTAGCCTCCCATGGAGGCTATTGAAGCATGGCAAAAGTTTAAAAAAAAAGTTTAAAAAAATGTGAAAAAAATAAAAAAAACATAAAAGTTTAAATCACCCCCCTTTCGCCCCAATCAAAATAAATCAATAAAAAAAATATCAAATCTACGCATATTTGGTATCGCCGCGCTCAGAATTGCCCGATCTATCAAATAAAAAAAAGTATTAACCTGATCGCTAAACAGCGTAGCGGGAAAAAAACTCAAAACGCCAGAATTACGTTTTTTTGGTCGCCGCGACATTGCATTAAAATGCAATAACGGGCGATCAAAAGAACGTATCTGCACCGAAATGCTATCATTAAAAACGTCATCTCGGCACGCAAAAAATAAGCCCTCAACCGACCCCAGATCACGAAAAATGGAGACGCTACGAGTATTGGAAAATGGCGCAATTTTTTTTTTTTTTTTTTAGCAAAGTTTGGAATTTTTTTTCACCACTTAGATAAAAAATAACCTAGTCATGTTTGGTGTCTATGAACTCGTAATGACCTGGAGAATCATAATGGCAGGTCATTTTTAGCATTTAGTGAACCTAGCAAAAAAGCCAAACAAAAAACCAATGTGGGATTGCACTTTTTTTGCAATTTCACCGCACTTGGAATTTTTTTCCCGTTTTCTAGTACACGACATGCTAAAACCAATGATGTCGTTCAAAAGTACAACTCGTCCCGCAAAAAATAAGCCCTCACATGGCCAAATTGACGGAAAAATAAAAAAGTTATGGCTCTGGGAAGGAGGGGAGCGAAAAACGAACACGGAAAAACGAAAAATCCCCTGGTCATGAAGGGGTTAAGCCACACCCACTGAGTAAAAGCAATCAAAATTTAGTAAAAAGGCTCATATCTCTGAAATCATATGGTGGATTAAAAAAAAAAAAAAGAAAATAAAAAATGGAAAACTCAGGGAATTAGTGGAAAAATAAGATATAAAATTAGGGTAAAAATTGCCCAATTTTTGTCAGGGCGACAAGTCTTCTTTAAAGGGCTACTCCACCTGTCATAACTAGGAAAAAGTAGAGAATTGCAGTAAATGTGAGCTCAGAATTTATAATTTTATTATGGTTTCAAATGGTCATACAAACAGGAGAGCCGTGATCAATATTGGGATGAGTTAGATAAAGTATATATGTAATAAGAAGCACGGTTTCCCATGACATTTCTGCATGTTAGAGGTCATCACAAGGTCCATACTAATGAGAGTCAAGTCAGCTTTCATGGACGTCATCCATGTTCTGGGGCTGTGTCCTTCAGCGAAAATAAAGCATTGAGAGTGGCGTCAGTGTCTTTCGCTATTAATTTTAGCATTTTATTTTTTATTTTTCCACCAGTGAAGTGAAAAAAATGTAATAAATCCCTAGTGCTGTCTACCTTTGGAAACTTTTTTTTTTACTTAAATGCATGTATTTTGGGCTAATTGGTTAACATTAAATACAGGTCCTTCTCAAAAAATTAGCATATAGTGTTAAATTTCATTATTTACCATAATGTAATGATTACAATTAAACTTTCATATATTATAGATTCATTATCCACCAACTGAAATTTGTCAGGTCTTTTATTGTTTTAATACTGATGATTTTGGCATACAACTCCTGATAACCCAAAAAACCTGTCTCAATAAATTAGCATATTTCACCCATCCAATCAAATAAAAGTGTTTTTTAATAACAAACAAAAAAACCAACAAATAATAATGTTCAGTTATGCACTCAATACTTGGTCGGGAATCCTTTGGCAGAAATGACTGCTTCAATGCGGCGTGGCATGGAGGCAATCAGCCTGTGACACTGCTGAGATGTTATGGAGGCCCAGGATGCTTCAATAGCGGCCTTAAGCTCATCCAGAGTGTTGGGTCTTGCGTCTCTCAACTTTCTCTTCACAATATCCCACAGATTCTCTATGGGGTTCAGGTCAGGAGAGTTGGCAGGCCAATTGAGCACAGTAATACCATGGTCAGTAAACCATTTACCAGTGGTTTTGGCACTGTGAGCAGGTGCCAGGTCGTGCTAAAAAATGAAATCTTCATCTCCATAAAGCATTTCAGCCGATGGAAGCATGAAGTGCTCCAAAATCTCCTGATAGCTAGCTGCATTGACCCTGCCCTTGATGAAACACAGTGGACCAACACCAGCAGCTGACATGGCACCCCACACCATCACTGACTGTGGGTACTTGACACTGGACTTCAGGCATTTTGGCATTTCCTTCTCCCCAGTCTTCCTCCAGACTCTGGCACCTTGATTTCCGAATGACATGCAAAATTTGCTTTCATCAGAAAAAAGTACTTGGGACCACTTAGCAACAGTCCAGTGCTGCTTCTCTGTAGCCCAGGTCAGGCGCCTCTGCCGCTGTTTATGGTTCAAAAGTGGCTTTACCTGGGGAATGCGGCACCTGTAGCCCATTTCCTGCACACGCCTGTGCACGGTGGCTCTGGATGTTTCCACACCAGACTCAGTCCACTGCTTCCTCAGGTTCCCCAAGGTCTGGAATCGGTCCTTCTCCACAATCTTCCTCAGGGTCCGGTCTCCTCTTCTCGTTGTACAGCGTTTTCTGCCACATTGTTTCCTTCCAACAGACTTACCATTGAGGTGCCTTGATACAGCACTCTGGGAACAGCCTATTTGTTGAGAAATTTCTTTCTGGGTCTTACCCTCTTGCTTGAGGGTGTCAATGATGGCCTTCTTGACATCTGTCAGGTCGCTAGTCTTACCCATGATGGGGGTTTTGAGTAATGAACCAGGCAGGGAGTTTATAAAAGCCTCAGGTATCTTTTGCATGTGTTTAGAGTTAATTAGTTGATTCAGAAGATTAGGGTAATAGGTCGTTTAGAGAACCTTTTCTTGATATGCTAATTTATTGAGACAGGTTTTTTGGGTTATCAGGAGTTGTATGCCAAAATCATCAGTATTAAAACAATAAAAGACCTGACAAATTTCAGTTGGTGGATAATGAATCTATAATATATGAAAGTTTAATTGTAATCATTACATTATGGTAAATAATGAAATTTAACACTATATGCTAATTTTTTGAGAAGGACCTGTATATCACCTTCTACAGCCTCTGCGATGCACTATTTATTGCTTGCTGCAGAACGAGTTAACTGAGAATCTGTCAGTGAGCTTGTTTTGGTGGAGGTCTAACAGGGAAAATTAGCAACCCTTTTGTTTTTCCTTTTTTTTTAAGCTGCTTTCAGCTGATTTATGACCAAAATGTTAATGGGTTGGGAAACAAATAGTCTGTAAATGCAAAACAGTGCAACATTTTTAATGAAACCCAATTGCAAAAATGATTTTTTTAGCCCCAGAAACATTTAAGTAAACGATATAAATAAAGTTCCCGGAGATGGACAACTTTTTAATATTTTATTTGCCATGGGTCATTCATCATGTCCTTTAAATTTGACTAAATGGTATTAATTAGGCAAAAAATATAAGATAAAAAAAAATTGGACTAAGGCTGTAATGACCGCTGGTTTCTTAGACACAGACATAATGGCCGAGTCACGGTTTCCAAAATGTGAGAGATTTCAAGGACTTTTCATATTGACGGTGGAAATGCTCAGCCTCCATTTTCCGAGTATCTAGCCTCCGCTTCTCCTGTCAGCAGCCTCTATGATTTATTCGATATGGCTCAATCTTCACAGGCGTGTGCGCACAGGCCCGGTCCTGCGGCAAAGCCTTTCATTATTAGCCACCCCCTGCAATTCCTTTGCAGACATCTGTCTTGCTAGGCCTGGAATATAGGCCCGAGGCCTACTGGTCCTGTTGTCATAGAAACTGAGCATCCTGTGGAGAAAACCGCAAGTGCTGCTGTACCACGCTCCGCTATACCCCCTTCATCTCCCTCTTGAGACAGAGAATGACAAAGCTGAAATACAAATGCCGGCGACAGTATGAGTCCGTGATATGATACTTTGCCATTATACGGGTTTTTGCTTTTTTTTTTTTTTTTAAGTAATGATGTTGCCAATTGGTTTAGCGGCATTAAGAGGATGGAAGTAAAGTGGTCGGGATAAGGTGTTATCTGCACGTGTGCTAACCGAGTGTTTGACTCTATATATTATATTATATATTTATATTATATATATATGGTTTATATCTATATAAATAAATATATATATACAGTATATAGATAATATGTATATATACAGTACAGACCAAAAGTTTGGACACACCTTCTCATTTAAAGATTTTTCTGTATTTTCATGGCTATGAAAATTGTACATTCACACTGAAGGCATCAAAACTATGAAGTAACACATGTGGAATTATAGACTTAACAAAAAAAGTGTGAAATAACTGAAATGATGTCTGATATTCTAGGTTCTTCAAAGTAGCCACCTTTTGCTTTGATGACTGCTTTGCACACTCTTGGCATTCTCTTGATGAGCTTCAAGTGGTAGTCACCAGGAATGGTTTTCCAACAATCTTGAAGGAGTTCCCAGAGATGCTCAGCACTTGTTGGCCCTTTTACCTTCACTCTGTGTCCAGCTCACCTCAAACCATCTCGATTGGGTTCAGGTCTGGTGACTGTGGAGGCCAGGTCATCTGGAGTAGCACCCCATCACTCTCCTTCTTGGGCAGATAGCCCTTACACAGCCTGGAGGTGTGTTTGGGGTCATTGTCCTGTTGAAAAATAAATGATGGTCCAACTAAACGCAAACCGGATGGAATAGCATGCCGCTGCAAGATGCTGTGGTAGCCATGCTGGTTCTGTATGCCTTCAATTTTGAATAAATCCCCAATAGTGTCACCAGCAAAGCACCCCCTCACCATCACACCACCTCCTCCATGCTTCACGGTGGGAACCAGGCATGTAGAGTCCATCCGTTCACCTTTTCTGCTTCGCACAAAGACACGGTGGTTGGAACCAAATATCTCAAATTTGGACTCATCAGACCAAAGCACAGATTTCCACTGGTCTAATGTCCATTCCTTGTGTTCTTTAGCCCAAACAAGTCTCTTCTGCTTGTTGCCTGTCATTAGCAGTGGTTTCCTAGCAGCTATTTTACCATGAAGGCCTGCTGCACAAAGTCTCCTCTTAACAGTTGTTGTAGAGATGTGTCTGCTGCTAGAACTCTGTGTGGCATTGACCTGGTCTCTAATCTGAGCTGCTGTTAACCTGCGATTTCTGAGGCTGGTGACTCGGATAAACTTATCTTCAGAAGCAGAGGTGACTCTTGGTCTTCCTTTCCTGGGGCGGTCCTCATGTGAGCCAGTTTCTTTATAGCGCTTGATGGTTTTTGCCACTGCACTTAGGGACAGTTTCAAAGTTTTCCCAATTTTTCGGACTGACTGACCTTCATTTCTTAAAGTAATGATGGCCACACGTTTTTCTTTACTTAGCTGCTTTTTTCTTGCCATAATACAAATTCTAACAGTCTATTCTGTAGGACTATCAGCTGTGTATCCACCAGACTTTTGCACAACACAACTGATGGTCCCAACCCCATTTATAAGGCAAGAAATCCCACTTATTAAACCTGACAGGGCACACCTGTGAAGGGAAAACCATTCCTGGTGACTACCTCTTGAAGCTCATCAAGAGAATGCCAATAATGTGCAAAGCAGTCATCAAAGCAAAAGGTGGCTACTTTGAAGAACCTAGAATATAAGACATAATTTCAGCTGTTTCACACTTTTTTGTTAAGTATATAATTCCACGTGTGTTAATTCATAGTTTTGATGCCTTCAGTGTGAACGTACAATTTTCATAGTCATGAAAATACAGAAAAATCTTTAAATGAGAAGGTGTGTCCAAACTTTTGGTCTGTACTGTATATATATATAATTTATAAACGTCCATATCAACCTCTCTAGGAATGTACAGGAAATCTAAAATAGTGTAAAAAAAACAAAACAACATGTTTAGTCAGATAGTTCCTCATGTGACAATACTAAATATGTTCCTTTAGTTTTTTTTTTGCTTTTTTAGATTTCATTTACGCTCCTGAAAAGTGGGCTGATATGAACTTTTTTTATGAGCCTACATAAATATATATAAAACTGTAATAATTCTTATATAAACGTCCATATCAACCTCCTTTTTAGGAATGTAAGGGAAATCCGCACAGCCGCACAGCCAGCTCTTCCCTCTCCTAGTGTATCCTCACCCACCCCCTGCAGACTGTGAGCCCTCGCGGGCAGGGTCCTCCCTCCTTATGTACTCGTGTGCCTTGTTATCTGCTCATGTTTAATGTATTTGTCTATATTTGCCCCGTATTCACATGTAAAGCGCCATGGAATAAATGGCGCTATAAAAATGTATAATAATAATAATAATAATAATAATCCACAAAAGCGTAAAAAAAAAAAAAAAAAACATACTGAGTATTTTCGCATGAGGAACTATCTGATCTAATAAAATATTATACATTTTGTCCCATACTGTAAAGTTTAGAAAAAGGGGGGAAAAAAAGTCGAAATGCAAAATGTAAGTTTTTTGGTCATTTTTGCCACCCCAAAAGAAGAGGAATGAAAGAACATCCTAAAGTCATATGGTCCAAAAAATAATGAAAATTACAGCTTGAAAAAAAATCTCCGATACAACTCTATTGACTGAAAAATAACAATAAAAAGTTATAGGTCTTGGAAGGTGAAAAGGGGCCCACTGGGTCCTGTCACACAAGGACCCACATGAGCCTGGAGCCGGCCCTCCCGGTTGGTAGCACACCCAGGCTCTGGTCAGAGGTGGTCCAAGAGTTTCCACGGCTCTATGTGAGAAAACCAGGACTATCAATGGTCCTTGGTATTTTTTGGGCTCGGTAACACAAAAATGTGCTGGGAAGTGCAGATCCGGCAGAATTGCTTTTGCACTCCTTAGGTTTTCCTATAATGTGGTAAATTTGACGTAAAGCCAGGTTCAAACATAATATGCTGATTAGAAGATGCTTCCTGCAGGGAATCAATATGTACTCTGCGATTCAGCAACTAAAACTGCATACACAAAGCATAATAAGTGTTACCTTCCTTCCCATAGCCCTGCATAGAGTATTCTGCAGTATGGGGGTTTACACTGATTAGTGACGGCTTTACTACGAGTCTTGGTGACCAACGTTTTCCTAAAAAAGCTGCTACAATATACTGACTATATATATACTGTATGCTACACAAAGATGTTAAGGTCCACTCACTATGGCACCATGCGCAGAGAAATCGGAATAAGAAATGTGTATACCTGTCCGTTGTATACCGCCAATGGTGGCAGTCTGTGCAGCTGCTATGGGGCCTGTGAGCTGGGTGGGGCCCGGTGCATCGGAAAAACCACCTTCCCCGTCCGTCATAGCATGTTCAACTATATCGGCATCCTGGATGATGGAGGAGGGAGCGTCAACCAATGATCCTTCCTCCATCATTCTTCCTCTGCATCTAACGTCTCAGTGCAGTGGGCCGATTACGTCACTACATAGTGCCCTCTGTGCTGAGATGTGCGGCGCTACAGAAAGCTTGATGCAAAGACTAAAGGAGCTTGGGGGACGAGTATGAGATGTGAGTATTGTATTTTTTATAAACCAGTGAATACATTGTGGTGGCCATAATACTATATGGAGGACTACGGGGAGTGCATTATTCTATATGGAGGACTATAGGATGCATTACACTGTATGGAGGACAATGGAGAGTGTATTATACTATATGGAGGACTATAGGGTGCTTTAGGTTACTATATGGATGACTATGGGCGGTGCATTATACTGTATGAAGGACTATGGGGTGTATTATACTATATGGGAGACTATGGGATGCATTATACTATATGGAGGACTATAGGATGCATTACACTGTATGGAGGACTATGGAGAGTATATTATACTATATGGAGGACTATAGGGTGCTTTATACTATATGGATGACTATGGGCAGTGCATTATACTGTATGAAGGACTATGGGGTGTATTATACTATATGGGGGACTATGGGATGCATTATACTATATGGAGGACTATAGGAAGCATTATACTATATAGAGGACTATGGGGGTGTATTATACTATATGTAGGACTATAGGGAAGCATTATATTATATGGAGGGTCATGGGGTACATTACACTATATGAAGGATTATGGGGTGAATTACATTATATGGAGGACAAAGGGGGTGCATTATACTGTATGGAGGATTATGGTAAGTGCATTATTCTATATGGAGGATGTTGGGAAGTGCAGTATATCATTTGTAGGATGATGGGAAGTGCATTACACTATATGAAAGTCCATGTGGGGGTGATTGTAATATTTAGAGGTCTATGTGGGGGCCATTATACTGTATGCAAGCAATTATACAGTGTGAAGGTTTGTGTGGGGTCCATCACACTGTATGAGGGACATTGTACTATTTGGATAACTAGTGCAAGTCATTATACAGTATTATACACTTCTGCAATTCACTGTGGGGGTATCATTCAGCATTTACAGGGTACTTTTCTCAGCATCTTTCTTTATGGGTGAAATGAAAGGAATCAAGAGATCCAGTAGGAGAAAAATTACATTGTAAAGACTGAAAAGTTGTGAGATATGATCTTCTGTGACCCAGCAGCCGATATGTGTGTATTGTACCTGTGTTGTGTATACCTGTCATGGTGTAGCAGTAGTGTGAGGAGGAAATATGAGTACTGTATCTGTGCTGTGTCTACCTCTCATGGTATAGTAGTAATATGAGGAGGAGATGTGTGTACTGTACCTGTGCTTTATGTACCTGTCATGGAGTAGCACTATTATGAGGAAGAGATGTGTGTACTGTACCTGTGCTGTGTATACCCGTCATGGTGTAGTAGTATTTTGAGGAGGAGATGTGTGTACTGTACTTGTGCTGTATATACCTGTCATGGTGTAGTAGTAGTGTGAGGAGGAGATGTTTGTACCTTACCTGTGCTGTGTATACCTGTCATAGTGTAGAAGTATTATGAGGAGGAGATGTGTGTACTGTACTGTGCTGTGTATACCTGTCATGGTGTAGTAGTGTGAGGAGGAGATGTCTGTACGGTACCTGTGCTGTGTATACCTGTGTAGTAGTGTGAGGAGGAGATGTAGTAGTGTGATGAGGAGATGTATAGTGTAGTAGTGTAGTAGTGTGAGGAGGAGATGCATGTACTGTACCTGTGCTGTGTACACCTGTCATGGTGTAGTAGTATTATGAGGAGGAAATGTGTGTACTGTACTTGTGCTGAGTGTACCTGTCAAGGAGTAGTAGTATTATGAGGAGAAGATGTGTGTAATGTACCTGTGCTGTGTATAACTGTCATGGTGTAGTCATGTGAGGAGGAGATGTGTGTACTGTACCTGTGCTGTGTATAACTGTCATGGTGTAGTAGTGTGAGGAAGAGATGTCTGTACTGTAATTGTGCTGTATATATCTGTCATGGTGTAGAAGCAGTGTGGGAAGGAGATGTGTGTACTGTACCTGTGCTGTGTATACCTGTCATGGAGTAGTAGTGTGAGGAGGAGATGTGTGTACTGTACCTGTGCTGTGTATACCTGTTATGATGTAGTAGTGTGAGGAGGAGCTGCGTGTACTGTACCTGTGCTGTGTATACCTGTCATGGAGTAGTAGTGTGATGGGGAGATGTGTGTACTGTACCTGTACTGAGTATACCTGTCATGGTGTTGAAGTATTATAGGGAGGAGCTGTGTGTACTGTACTTGTGCTGTGCATACTTGTCATGATGTAATAGTGTGAGGAGGAGATGTCTGTACTGTACCTGTGCTGTGTATAACTCATGCTGTAGTAGTGTGAGGAGATGTGTGAACTGTACTTGTGCTGTGTATACCTGTCATGGTGTAGTGGTAGTAGTGTGGGAAGGAGATGTGTGTACTGTACCTGGGATATGTATTCCTCTCATGGTACAGTAGTAGTAGTGTGAGGAGGAGATAAGTGTACTGTACCTGTGCTGTGTATACCTGTCATGGAGTAGAAGTATTATGAGGAGGAAATGTGTGTACTGTACTTGTGCTTTATGTACCTGTCATGGAGTAGCACTATTATGAGGAAGAGATGTGTGTAATGTACCTGTGCTGTGTATACCCGTCATGGTGTAGTAGTATTATGAGGGGGAAATGTGTGTACTGTACTTGTGCTGTATATACCTGTCATGGTGTAGTAGTAGTAATGTGAGGAGGAGATGTTTGTACCTTACCTGTGCTGTGTGTACCTGTCATAGTGTAGAAGTATTATGATGAGGAAAAGTGTATACTGTACCTGTGCTGTGTGTGTATACCTGTCATGATGTAGTAGTGTGAGGAGGAGATGTGTGTACTGTACCTGTGCTGTGTATACCTGTCATGATGTAGTAGTGTGAGGAGGAGATGTGTGTACTGTACCTGTGCTGTGTATACCTTTCATGATGTAGAAGTATGATGATGAGGAGAAGCGTGTACTCTACCTGTGCTGTGTATACCTGACATTGTATAGTAGTATTATGAGGAGGAGATACAGTACAGACCAAAAGTTTGGACTCTCATTTAAAGATTTTTCTGTATTTTCATGACTATGAAAATTGTACATTCACACTGAAGGCATCAAAACTATGAAGTAACACATGTGGAATTATATACTTAACAAAAAAGTGTGAAACAACTGAAATTATGTCTTATATTCTAGGTTCTTCAAAGTAGCCACCTTTTGCATTGATGACTGCTTTGACACTCTTGGCATTCTCTTGATGAGCTTCAAGAGGTAGTCACCGGGAATGGTCTTCCAACAATCTTGAAGGAGTTCCCAGAGATGCTTAGCACTTGTTGGCCCTTTTTCCTTCACTCTGCGGTCCAGTTCACCCCAAACCATCTCGATTGGGTTCAGGTCTGGTGACTGTGGAGGCCAGGTCATCTGGCGTAGCCCCCATCACTCTGCTTCTTGGCCAAATAGCCCTCACACAGCCTGGAGGTGTGTTTGGGGTCATTGTCCTATTGAAAAATAAATGATGGTCCAACTAAACGCAAACCCGATGGAATAGCATGCCGCTGCAATATGCTGTGGTAGCCATGCTGGTTCAGTATGCCTTCAATTTTGAATAAATCCCCAACATTATCACCAGCAAAGCACCCCCACACCATTACACCTCCTCCTCCATGCTTCACGGTGGGAACCAGGCATGTAGAGTCCATCCATTCACCTTTTCTGCGTCGCACAAAGACACGGTGGTTGGAACCAAAGATCTCAAATTTGGACTCATCAGACCAAAGCACAGATTTCCACTGGTCTAATGTCCATTCCTTGTGTTCTTTAGCCCAAACAAGTCTCTTCTGCTTGTTGCCTGTCCTTAGCAGTGGTTCCCTAGCAGCTATTTTACCATGAAGGCCTGCTGCACAAAGTCTCCTCTTAACAGTTGTTGTAGAGATGTGTCTGCTGCTAAAACTCTGTGTGGCATTGACCTGGTCTCTAATCTGAGCTGCTGTTAACCTGCGATTTCTGAGGCTGGTGACTCGGATAAACTTATCCTCAGAAGCAGAGGTGACTCTTGGTCTTCCTTTCCTGGGGCGGTCCTCATGTGAGACAGTTTCTTTGTAGCGCTTGATGGTTTTTGCCACTGCACTTGGCGACACTTTCAAAGTTTGCCCAATTTTTCGGACTGACTGACCTTCATTTCTTAAAGTAATGATGGCCACTTGTTTTTCTTTACTTAGCTGCTTTTTTCTTGCCATAATACAAATTCTAACAGTCTTTTCAGTAGGACTATCAGCTGCGTATGCACCAGACTTCTGCACTACACAACTGATGGTCCCAGCACCATTTATAAAGCAAGAAATCCCACTTATTAAACCTGACAGGGCACACCTATGCGTTGAAAACCTTTCCCGGTGATAACCTCTTGAAGATCATCAAGAGAATGCCAAGAGTGTGCAAAGCAGTCATCAAAGCAAAAGGTGGCTAGTTTGAAGAACCTAGAATATAAGACATAATTTAAGTTGTTTCACACTTTTGTTAAGTACCGTATTTTTCCGACTATAAGACGCACTTTCCCCCCAAAAAAATTGTGAGGAAAATGGGGGGTGCGTCTTATAGTTGGAATGCAGGCTTACCAGCAGTGTGGCGGCGGCAGAGGTGCAGGGATGATGTGGCGCGGTGAGCGGGATGGCGTGAGCAGGGTCCCTTCCACATTTAATGTGACGCCGTGGCCCGGTATTGAAGGAGAGCAGCAGAGCTGGGTGAGTCACGGCTTTCCCGATGGTGGCAGCCATCTTCCTGAGGCCGTGCGTGCGCAGATTGAGTTTTCTGCTTCCTGGGGCTTCAGGAAAATGGCCGCGGGAGGCCACGAATGCGCAGATTGAGATCGCGGCGGCCATTTTCCTGAAGCCGAGTTCGCAGATTGAGATCTCGGCTTCAGGAAAAAGGCCGCTGCAATCTACATCTGCGCACGCGTGGCCTCCCGCAGCCATTTTCCTGAAGCCCTGGGAAGCAGAGTACTGAATCTGCGCACGCGCGGCCTCAGGAAGATGGCCGCCGCCACCGGGAAAACCGTGACTTAACCAGCTCTGTTGCTCTCCTTCAATACCGCTGCGGCGTCACCTCAATTGTGGAAGGGACTCTGGCCGCCGCCACCTGAGGAAGTGACCACACATCTGCTGCCGCCACAGCACTGCTGCAACCTCCCCATGGACACCAGGCCATGGCGTCGCCCACCTAAGCAGGAAGGGACCCTGCTCAGGTGCGTGCCTCAGCATCACCGCACCTCTGCTGACACCATGCCTCCTGTGACCCTGCTTTGCCACTGCCTGCCCTCAGGTAAGAGATCTTAAATTCGGACAATAAGACGGACCCCCATCTTATAAAAAATCATTTTTTCTGCAATTTTCACCCCAAATTTGGGGTGCGTCTTATGGTACGGTGCGTCTTATAGTCCGAAAAATATGGTATATAATTCCACATGTGTTAATTCATAGTTTTGATGCCTTCAGTGAATGTACAATTTTCATAGTCATGAAAATACAGAAAAATCTTTAAATGAGGAGTGTCCAAACTTTTGGTCTGTACTGTATGTGTACTGTACCTGTGCTGTGTATACCTGTCATGGCGAAGTAGTATTATGAGGAAATGTGTGTACTGTACTTGTGCTGAAAATACCTGTTATGGTGTAGTAGTAGTAGTAATAGTAGTAGTAGTAGTATGAGGAGATATTTGTACTGTACCTGTGCTGTGTACACCTGTCATGGAGCATAAGTATTATGAAGAGGAAAAGTGTGTACTGTACCTGTGCTCTGTATACCTGTCATGGTGAATAAGTATTATGAGGAGAAGTGTGTACTGTACCTGTGCTGCGTATACCTGTTATGGCGTAGCAGTGTGAGGAAGAGATGTGTGTACTGTACCTGTGCTGTGTATACCTGTCATGGAGTAGTAGTGTGAGGAGGAGATGTGTGTCTTGTACCTGTGCTGTGTATACCTGTCATGGTGTAGTAGTATTTTGAGGTGGAGATGTGTGTACTGTACCCGTGCTGTGTATAACTGTCATGGTGTACAGTAATGTGAGGAGATGTGTAGACTCTACCTTTGCTGTGTCATGGTGTAGGAGTAGTAGTAGTAGCAGTAGTAGTAGTGTGTGGAGATGTGTGTACTGTATGTGAGCTGTCTCTACCTCACATGGTATAGTAGTATTACGAGGAGATGTGTGTACTGTACTTGTACTGTGTATACCTGTCATGGTGTAGTAGTAATGTGAGGACGAGATGTGTGTACTGTACCTGTGTTGTGTATACCTGTCATGGTGTAGTAGTATTATGAGGAGGAGATGTCTGTACTGTACCTGTGCTGTGTATACCTGTCATGGTGTAGTAGTATTATGAGGAGGAGATGTCTGTACTGTACCTGTGCTGTGTATACCTGTCATGCTGTAATAGTAGTGGGAGGAGATGTGTGTGCTGTATCTGGGCTCTGTATATCTTTCATGGTATAGTAGTAGTGTGAGGAGGAGATGTGTGTTCTGTACCTGTGCTGTGTATACCTGTCATGGAGTAGTGGTATTATGAGGAGGAGATGTGTATACTGTACTTGTGCTGTGTATACATGTCACAGTGTAGTAGTGTGAGGAGATGTGTGCACTCTACCTGTGCTGTATAAAGCTGTCATGGTGTGGTAGTAGTATTGTGAAGAGAAGATGACTGTACTGTGTATTGTGTATACCTATTGTGGTGTAGTAGTAGTTTGAGGATATGTGTGTATTGTGCTTGACTATTGTGTATTTATATTGTGAGGGGGAGATGTGTCTAATTTACCTGTGCTATGTATATGGTGTAGTAGTAGTAGTACTAGTAGTAGTGTATGGAGGAGATGCGTGTACTATACTTGTGCTGTGTATACCTGTCATGTTGTAGTAGTGTGAGGAGATTTGTGTACTGTACCTGTGCTGCGTATACCTGCCATGATGTAGTAGTGTGAGGAGATGTGCTTACTGTACATTACTCTACCTGCGCTGTGTATATGTCACACACAATGTGTGAAGACTAAGTGCAACACGACGGGATAAGGGGAGGGAAGGAAGCCCAAACGCAAGGGAAAGGGGGAATGTAGACCGCATAGGCAGATCTAATGGCACCCTGACTAACTTACCTTTCCAATATTGGTTCCACACCAATCGCCGAGCAGGAAACATAAGCCCTTTATATCCCTAGAGCTAGGCCTTGAATACGGAAGGGGGGGAAGTCACTGGTCAGTCCCTACTGTACCCTAACCATAAGAAAGGAGACAAACAAGGGGGAAGCAACTTAGCTTGAGCAGACTCAGAGAGGTAACACCAAACGTCCTCCAAGAGTACCAGAGAGGAAGTAAGCTGACTGCTATACCTCCAAGCCTTCAAAAGAGAAAATGTAAACATTACTGGCAGCTCTCTGAAGCAGACTGAGAGTCTATAAACACTCAGGTCCAGGTGTGTCAATTAGAGCCAGAGGGAGGTTGCAACTGGGTCCAAAAGTCAGAAGGATAAAGAAGGCATCTGCAATGCCAAACCAGAGACCTTCTGCAGCCACATGCAGAGCGACTGTCTGTCGCTTGCATCTGACACACCCGTGACAGTTCCCCCCTTCTTCGAGTGGCCTCCGGACGCTCAGGACCAGGTTTCTCAGGATAGCAGGTGTGGAATGAATGAACTAGCCAGAGGGCATTCTCCTCTGATGTTGAAATTCACATCCTTTCTTCTGGGCCATAACTATTCCAGTGCACCAAGTATTGTAGGGACCAACCGACGTAGGGACCTAAATCTGAAACTATAGATTACCATCAACCATTATTGGGGGCAGCAGTAGGGGTGAGGACTCAAGAGGTTTCACATACAGTATTTCTTGAGCAGAGACACGTGAAAGACATTGTGGATCCTAAGGGCCTGGGGAAGCGCAAGACGAAACGTTGCTTGGTTAATGACGGTGGTTACTTTATAGGGCCCAATAAATCTAGTACCCAACTTCCTGGAAGGAACCCTCAACTTTATATTCCTGGTAGACAACCGCACAAAGTCATTCACATTCAGGTCTGGACCTGGCAAGCATTTTCTGTCAGCCATACGTTTGTACCTGTCTCCCATGATCTTCAAATCACTCAGAATCCCCCCAGCCACACCAAAGAGAGCGACGAAGCAAAACGTTCCTCCTCAAGAACTCACAAAGCCACTACCCCGCTAAAAGTACCAAATTATGGATGGTAACTGTTTGCACCAAAGAACGGTGACCTGCCGGTAGACCCCTGATGATGATTATTAATAGCAAATTCTTCCATTGGTAGGATGCCCAATCCTCCTGATTCTCGGAGACAAAACATCTGAGGTAAGTCTCCAAATTCTAATTAACGCTCTCAATCTGTACATTCGACTGTGGATGGAAGGCAGAGGAAAAGGACAGCTGCACCCCCAGTCGAGAACAGAACGTCCTCCAGAACTTGGAAACAAATTGGGTCCCCCAGTCTGACACCACATCGAAGGGAACCCTGTGAAGCTTCACAATCTCATTTATAAACACCTGAGCAAGAGTCTTGGCATTCGGAAGTGCCAGTAAGGCTACGTTCACATTTGCGTTGTTGTGTGTTGCGTCGGCGACGCAACGCACAACGCATGCAAAATGCATGCAAAAACGCATTGTTTTGTGACGCATGCGTCCTTCTTTGGCCGATTTTGGACGCAAAAAAATGCAACTTGCTGCGTCCTCTGCGCCCTGACGCTTGCGCCGAAAAGAAAAAGACGCACGCGTCACAAAACGCAAGACAACGCATGTCCATGCGCCCCCATGTTAAATATAGGGGCGCATGACGCATGCGTCGCCGCGGTTGCGCCCGACGCACCGCAAATGTGAACGTAGCCTAATGTGACAAAGTGAACCATTTTAGGCTAGGTTCAAATTGTGTTAGCAGCAGCCTGTTCAGCACATACGCTAACGGGCTGCTGCTAACGCAAGTGCCTGGGCTACATCACGCTAGCACAGATAGAGCTTCCGCTAGCTCCATCTGCGCTAGCAGTGACGGACCCGGAAACGCTGCAGCCAGCGTCTCGGGTCCGTCACTCAATGACGGCGCATCACTAGCGCACGCCCATTCTGGAAATCCTGACGTGTGCACATACCCCAAGGCTATGTGCACACGTTCAGGTTTTTTTGCCTTTTTTTCACGGTAAAAACGCTATAAAAACTCATTAAACACGCATACATTATGCATCCTATCATTTAGAATGTATTCTGCATGTTCTGTGCACATGATGCATTTTTTTCCGCGAAAAAAACGCATCGCGGTAAAAACAGCATGTTCATTAATTTTACGGATTTTCTGCGTTTTTCCCGCTATTCTATGCATTTGGGAAAAAACGCATCAAAAACGCGTGAAAAATGCGGTAAAATCACGGTAAAAACGCATGCGGATTTCTGGCAGAAATGTCCGTTTTTTGTCATTTTCTGCAAGAAATCCTGACGTGTGCACATACTCTAAAGGGTTGGGAAACATCGGGTTGACTGGGTATAGGGGCCGTAGGCAAAACAGCTCTTTAGGGAGGAAAAAGCCTGCGGGGCGGCATCCGACCATTTGGTAAAATCAGACCCCTTCCTTGTCATGTCAGTAAGGGGTTTCACAATTATTGAATAATTTTGGATGAGGTTCCGGTAAAAATTAGTAAAGCCCAGAAAACGTTGTACAGTCTTCAGGTTCTCGTGACGGTCCCAACCAAGGACAGCACGGACATTTTCTGGATCCATCCGAAAATATGACAACAGGTTCCACAAAAACTGCACCTCCTGGACGGCGCAAACACATTTTTTTAGTTTGCCATATAATTTGTTATCCCTTAATATTTGCAGCACCTGTTTAACATGCCCCCGATGTGTCTCAAAATCTGGTGAGTAAACCAAAATATCGTCCAGATAGACCACCACAAACCTGCCCACCAAATGATGGAAAATATAATTAATGAAATGTTGGAAAACCGCAGGTGCATTGGTCAGACCGAAAGGCATGACCAGACTCTTGAAATGACCTTCAGGGGTACTGGATGCCGTTTTCCATTCATCCCCTTCTCTGATTCTAGCAAGGTTGTAGGCCCCCCTGAAATCCAATTTGGAGAACACCTTAGGTCCCATGACCTGGCTCAATAGATCCACAATCAGAGGAAGAGGGTATGGATCTCGGATGGTAATCTAATTTAATTCCCGGAAATCTAAACAGGGATGTAGACCGCCATCTTTTTTCTTCATGAAAAAGAACCCTGCCACCAGGTGCGAAGATGAGTGTCAGATATGTCCCTTCTCCAGACTTTCCGCAATTAAATCCTTCATGGCTTCTTTCTCAGGGCCAGAAAGATTATACAGTCTGGACTTTTGAAGTTTAGCTTCTGGGGTCAGGTTAATAGGACAGTCATATATACGGTGAGGAGGCAAATCCTGACACCCCCTCTCAGAAAAATGTCCTCAAAACCAGACAAAAATGCAGGTAATGTTAGTGTAGAGACCATAGAAAGGGAAATATTTGAACAGTTCCCATGGCAGTAATCTCCCACTCAGCGATCTCCCTGGCTTGCCAATCCACCGACCAGGGAAGACCCAATACAATTGGGGTGGGGAAACCGTCCTGGACATAGCAAGGAATTATCTCACAATTAACCGACCCCATCCTCAGTTTTACATTATGTACAATCTGAGTTAGAGTTTTCTCTGCAAGTGGTGCTGAGTCGATGGTGAAGATGGGAATGGGCTTAGCTAAAGTACAGCAGGCAAGCCCATGAGTTCTAGCAAACTCAGCATCAACCATGCTGACTCCAGCTCCACTGTCAACAAATACAGAAATCTCCTCGGTTTTGCTCTCCACCACCACCTTTGCTGTCAGGACAAACCGGGAAATGCAGGTTGACTATAAATGCACCTCTTGCTTATTCAACTCCAGACTACCAAGGGTTAAACGAGTCCACTTTTGCTTTGACATCAAAGGACAGGCACCAATAAAATGTCCCTTTTTTCCACAAAAAAACCCACACTCCCTTCTTTTTGTGAATCTCTAGGGAAATGTATGATGCAGAAGCACCCCCTAACTGCATGGGTTCCTCCACCATCCCCAGAATGGGTTCACCACCAGATTGCTCCATTGGCAAAGGGGCACTACCCTGAAAGGGAGGCTCCGGAGAAGGTGGCCTTACCCATCTATCCCGAAGGCGTCTATCGACACGTATGGCCAACAATATAGCAGCCTCCAAGGACTCAGTGGTTTCATACACTGCAAAAGTATCTTTCAACCTTTCAGTAAGGCCCTGAAGAAATTGGCTTCTGAGAGCCGGGTCATTCCTTCTTATATCAGTTGCCTAACTGCGGAATTCGGAGCTGTACATCTCCATTGACCGATTCCCCTGTTGACGGCGACAAAACCTGGACTCAGCCAAGGAGACTTGGTCAGGATCATCATAGATAAGGGCCAAAGCCCCCAAAAAATCCCTCTACAGACTGGAGACAAACTGAATTCTGCGGCAAAGAGAAAGCCCAGGATTGAGGATCTCCTTGCAGAAGAGAAATCACCATACCAACTCGTCGCTCCTCATTTCCAGAGGAGTGAGGACGAAGTTTAAAATACTGTTTGCAAGCTTCCTTGAACAAAAAAAAAACCTTGTCCCTCCTGAAAACCTGTCTGGGAAGGCACCTTGGGTTCCAGCTGGACCGGCCTACCTGCAGAGACCCTAACATCAGCAACCTGTAGCAGCTGTTACTGCTGCTGAACCTCGCATTAGAGGTCATTGACCTCCAGAGACAGACAGCGTAGCTGCTCTGCCAGCCCTGCAACTGGATCCATAACCAAGGGAGAAAGAAAAAAAAAAACACGCCCAAGGAGGTAAAAAAAACAAACAGGTAAAAAAAACAAACATTCACAAATACAACCACGTGTCACTTTTTTTTTTAATGCACGGAAAATGATAATGTCACGCACAGTGTGGGAAGACTAAGTGCAACACGAAGGGATGATGGGAAGTAAGCCCAAACACTTGGGAAAGGGGGAGTGGAGATCCCTAGGCTGATCTAATAGCACCCTGCCTACCCTACCGTCCCTATATTGGTTCCACATCAATCGACAAGCAGGAAACCTAAGCCCTATACAACCCTAAAGCTGGTCCCTGAATAGGGAATGGGGGTACACACTGGTCAGTCCCCACTGTACACTATAGACAAGAAGGGAGACAAACAAGGAGGGAGAAACTTAGCTTGAGCAGACTTCAGAGAGGTAACCCCAAACGCCCTCCAAGAGCACCAGAGAGGAACTAAACTGACTGCTATAGCTCCAAGCCTTCACAAGGGAAAATGCGAATATCACCAGCGGATCCCTGAAGCAGACTTAGAGTCTATAAACACTCAGGTCCAGGTGTGCCAATTAGAGCCAGAGGGAAGTTGCCACTGGTTCCAAAAGTCAGAAGGATTAAGAAGGCGTCTGCAATGCAAAAAACAGAGACCTTCTGCAACCAGATGCAGAGTGACTGTCTGTTGCATCTGACACACCCATGACAGGATACATATCATGGTGTAGTAGTAGCGTGAGGAGAAGATGTGTGTACTATACCTGTGCCGTGTATACCTGCCATGGTGTAGTAGTGTTATGAGGAGGACATGTGTGTAATGTACCTATGCTGTGTATACCTGTCATGATGTAGTAGTAGTGCGAGGAGAAGATGTGTTTACTGTACTTGTGCTGTGTATACCCGTCAGAGTGTAGTAGTGTAAGGAGGAGATGTGTGTACTGTACATGTGCTCTGTATACCTGTCATAGTGTAGGAGTAGTGTGAGGAGGAGATGTGTGTACTGTACCTGTGCTGTGTATACCTGTCATGGTGTAGTAGTAGTAGTAGTTGTAGTAGTGTGAGGAGATTTGTGTACTATACCTGTGCTGTGTATACCTGTCATGGTGTAGTAGTGTGAGGAGAAGATGTGTGTACTGTACCTGTTTTGTGCATACCTGTTATGGTGTAGTAGTGTGAGGAGGAGGTGTGTACTGTACTTGTGCTGTGTATACCTGTCATAGTGTAGTAGTATTATGAGAAGGAGATGTGTGTACTGTACCTGTGCTGTGTATACCTGTCATGGTGTAGTAGTGGTGTAAGAAGGAGATGTGTGTACTGTACCTGTGCTGTGTATACCTATGATGGTGTAGTAGTGGTGTCAGGAGATACGTACTGTACCTGTGCGGTGTATATCTGTCATGGTGTAGTAGTATTATGAGGAGATGTGTGTACTGTGCCTGTGCTGTGTATACCTGTCATGGTGTAGTAGTGTGAGGATAAGATGTGTGTACTGTACCTGTGCTGTGTATACCTGTCATGGTGTAGTAGTGTGAGGAGATGTGTGTACTGTACCAGTGCTGTGTACACCTGTCATTGTGTAGTAGTAGTAGTGTGATGAAGATATGTGTGTACTATACCTGTGCTGTGTATAACTATCATTGTGTAGTAGTGGTGTGAGGAGAAGATGTGTACTGTACCTGTGCTGTGTATACCTGTCATGGTGTAGTAGTAGTGTGAAGAGGAGATGTGTGTACTGTATCTGTGCTGTGTATACCTGTCATGGTATAAAATAGTGTGAGGGGGAGATGTGTGTACTGTGCCTGTGCTGTGCATACCTGTCATGGTGTAATGGTAGTGTGAGGAGGAGATGTGTGTACTGTGCCTGTGCTGTGTATACCTGTCATGGTGTAGTAGTGTGAAGAGGAGATGTGTGTGCTGTACCTGTGCGGTTTATACCTGTCATGGTGTAGTAGTTTGAGGAGATGTCTGTACTGTACCTGTGCTGTGTATACCTGTCATAGTGTAATGGTAGTATGAGGAGGAGATGTGTGTACTGTACCTGTGCTGTGTATACCTGTCATGGTGTAGTAGTTTGAGGAGGAGATGTGTATCCTGTACCTGTGCTGTGTATACCTGTCATAGTGTAATGGTAGTGTGAGGAGGAGATGTATGTACTGTACCTGTGCTGTGTATACCTGTCATGGTGTAGTAGTTTGAGGAGATTTGTATCCTGTACCTGTGCTGTGTATACCTGTCATGGTGTAATGGTAGTGTTGTGAGGAGTTGTGTGTACTGTACCTGTGCTGTGTATACCTGTCATGGTGTAGTAGTTTGAGGAGGAGATGTGTGTACTGTACCTGTGCTGTGTATACCTGTCATGGTGTAGTAGTGTTGTGAGGAGTTGTGTGTACTGTACCTGTGCTGTGTATACCTGTCATGGTGTAGTAGTGTTGTGAGGAGATGTGTGTACTGTACCTGTGCTGTGTATACCTGTCATGGTGTATTACTTTGAGGAGGAGATGTGTGTACTGTACCTGTGCTGTGTATACCTGTCATGGTGTAGTAGTGTGAGGAGGAGATGTGTGTACTGTACCTGTGCTGTGTATACCTGTCATGGTGTAGTAGTAGTGTGAAGAGGAGATGTGTGTACTGTACCTGTGCTGTGTATACCTGTCATGGTGTAGTAGTTTGAGGAGGAGATGTGTGTACTGTACCTGTGCTGTGTATACCTGTCATGGTGTATTACTTTGAGGAGGAGATGTGTGTACTGTACCTGTGCTGTGTATACCTGTCATGGTGTAGTAGTGTGAGGAGGAGACGTGTGTACTGTACCTGTGCTGTGTATACCTGTCATGGTGTAGTAGTGTGAGGAGGAGATGTGTGTACTGTACCTGTGCTGTGTATACCTGTCATGGTGTAGTAGTAGTGTGAAGAGGAGATGTATGTACTGTATCTGTGCTGTGTATACCTGTCATGGTGTAAAATAGTGTGAGGAGGAGATGTGTGTACTGTACCTGTGCTGTGTATACCTGTCATGGTGTAGTAGTGTGAGGAGATGTGTGTACTGTACCTGTGCTGTGTATACCTGTCATGGTGTAGTAGTGTGAGGAGATGTGTGTACTGTACCTGTGCTGTGTATACCTGTCATGGTGTAAAATAGTGTGAGGGGGAGATGTGTGTACTGTACCTGTGCTGTGCATACCTGTCATGGTGTAATGGTAGTGTTGTGAGGAGTTGTGTGTACAGTACCTGTGCTGTGTATACCTGTCATGGTGTAGTAGTTTGAGGAGGAGATGTGTGTACTGTACCTGTGCTGTTTATACCTGTCATGGTGTAGTAGTTTGAGGAGGAGATGTGTGTACTGTACCTGTGCTGTGTATACCTGTCATGGTGTAGTAGTGTGAGAAGGAGCTGTATGTACTGTACTTGTGCTGTGTATGCCTGTCATGGTGTAGTAGCACCCCTCGCCCCAGCAACAAACGTGGTGGAGGGGTTGGCTTGCTCCTGTCCGACACCTGCTCCTTCACTCCAATCCCGCTACCACCCTCCACTACTCTTCCCTCGTTTGAGGTGCACTCTGTCCGCATCTATTCCCCCTCCAACCTCCAGCTGGCTGTCATCTACCGCCCCCCAGAACTAGCCATCTCCACCTTTCTCGACCACTTCACCACCTGGCTACTTCATTTCCTCTCTGTTGACATCCCCACTATCATCATGGGTGATTTCAATGTCCCCATTGACACTTTCACCTCAGCTACCTCTAAACTTTTATCACTGACTGCCTCCTTCGGCCTCACTCAATGGTCCTCTGAGGCCACTCACAAAGATGGCCACACGCTGGACCTCATCTTCACCCGCCTCTGCTCCCTTACTAACCTCACTAACACACCCCTCCCCCTGTCTGACCACAACCTACTGACATTCTCGTCCCTCTCCTCTCCTAGTGTGCAACCCCCACTCCACAAACTCACTCACCCTCGCAGAAATCTCAAACATCTCAACTTACAATCACTCTCTGAGTCCCTTCTCCCTCTCACAGACATAGCTTCCCTTCATGACACAGATGCTGCTGCCACTTTTTATAACACCACAATAACAGCAACACTCGATTCGGCCGCCCCACTCATGCATAGTAAAACTCGTACAATTAACAGGCAGCCCTGGCTGACCAGCCTGACCAAAGAATTAAGACGGGCTTCCAGGATTGCTGAGCGGAGATGGAAGCGATCCCACTCTGCCGACCGCTTCACTGCATACAAGCAGTCCCTCGCCAGCTTCAAGTCTGCGCTCACTGCCGCAAAACAAACTTACTTCTCATCCCTCATATCCTCCCTGTCCCACAACCCTAAACAGCTTTTCAACACTTTCAATTCTCTACTCCGTCCCCCCGCACCTCCTCCCTCCCCCCTCATTTCTGCTGATGAAGATCGATACGATCAGAGAAAGCTTTGGCCCACAGCGCCCACTGCCCCTCTTAGCTGCTCAACCCTGCTCCTCCAAAACCAGCTTCTCCACCATGACAGAAGATCAGCTCTCCACCCTCCTGTCAAGATCACACCTCACCACCTGCACGCTTGACCCGCTCCCATCCCACCTCATCCCTAACCTTTCCACGGTCTTCATCCCAACCCTAACGCACCTCTTCAACCTCTCACTCACAACAGGTGTCTTCCCCTCATCCTTCAAGCATGCCAAGATCACACCCATCCTCAAAAAGCCCTCCCTCGACCCATCCTCTGTGTCTAGCTATCGCCCAATATCTCTTCTCCCTTATGCCTCCAAATTGCTGGAGCAACACGTCCATCTTGAACTGTCCTCCCACTTCTCCTCCTGCTCCCTCTTTGATCGGTTACAATCAGGCTTCCGTTCCCATCACTCAACTGAAACTGCCCTAACTAAAGTCACCAATGACCTACTAACTGCCAGGAGCAAGCGACACTACTCTGTCCTCCTTCTCCTGGACTTGTCTTCTGCCTTTGACACTGTGGACCACTCCCTTTTGCTACAAATCCTCTCATCCCTTGGCATCACAGACTTGGCCCTTTCCTGGATCTCGTCATATCTGACAGACCGAACATTCAGTGTCTCCCTCCCCCACACCACCTCCTCACTTCGCCCCTTGTCAGTCGGTGTTCCTCAAGGCTCTGTTCTAGGACCCCTACTCTTCTCCATCTACACTTTCGGCCTGGGACAGCTCATAGAATCCCACGGTATGCAGTACCAGCTCTACGCTGACGACACGCAGATCTACCTCTCCGGACCTGACCTCTCCTCCTTGCTTACCAAAATCCTGCACTGTCTGTCTGCCATTTCAGCCTTCTTTTCTGCTCGCTTTCTACAACTGAACATGGACAAAACAGAATTCATCATCTTTCCCCCATCTCACTCTACCCCTCCACCAGACCTATCCATCAATGTCAATGGCTGCTCACTATCCCCAGTCCCACACGCCCGGTGCCTCGGGGTGATCCTCGACTCTGCCCTCTCTTTCAAGCCACATATCCAAGCCCTTGCCTCCTCCTGTCGTCTCAAACTCAAAAATATTTCCCGGATCCGTGCTTTCCTTGACCGCAACACTGCAAAAACGCTAGTGCATGCCCTTATCATCTCCCGCCTCGACTACTGCAACCTCCTACTCTCTGGACTCCCCTCTAGCACTCTGGCACCGCTCCAATCCATCCTACACTCTGCTGCCCGACTAATCCACCTGTCCCCCCGCTATTCCCCAGCCTCTCCCCTGTGTCAAGCCCTTCACTGGCTTCCTATCGCCCAGAGACTCCAGTTCAAAACCCTCACACTGACATACAAAGCCATCCACAACCTGTCTCCTCCATACATCTGTGACATGGTCTCCCAATACCTACCTACACGCGACCTCCGATCCTCCCAAGACCTCCTTCTCTACTCCCCTCTCATCTCTTCTTCCCATAACCGCATCCAAGACTTCTCCCGTGCTTCCCCCATACTCTGGAACTCTCTACCCCAACACATCAGACTCGCGCCTACCATAGAAACCTTCAAAAAGAACCTGAAGACTCATCTCTTCCGACAAGCCTACAGCCTGCAGTGATCCTCAACCTACTGAACAGCCGCACAGCCAGCTCTTCCCTCTCCTAGTGTATCCTCACCCATCCCCTGCAGACTTTGAGCCCTCGCGGGCAGGGTCCTCCCTCCTTATGTACTCGTGTGCCTTGTTATCTGCTCATGTTTAATGTATTTGTCTATATTTGCTCCGTATTCACATGTAAAGCGCCATGGAATAAATGGCGCTATAAAAATGTATAATAATAAAATAATAATAATAGTAGTGTGAGGAGGAGATGTGTGTACTTTACCTGTGCTGTGTATACCTGTCATGGTGTAGTAGTGTGAGAAGGAGATGTATGTACTGTACCTGTGCTGTGTATACCTGTCATGGTGTAATGGTAGTGTGAGGAGATGTGTGTACTGTACCTGTGCTGTGTATACCTGTCATGGTGTAATGGTAGTGTGAGGAGGAGATGTGTGTACTGTACCTGTGCTGTGTATACCTGTCATGGTGTAGTAGTGTGAGAAGGAGATGTATGTACTGTACCTGTGCTGTGTATGCCTGTCATGGTGTAGTAGTGTGGGAAGGAGATGTATGTACTGTACCTGTGCTATGTATACCTGTCATGGTGTAGTAGTTTGAGGAGGAGATGTGTGTACTGTACCTGTGCTGTGTATACCTGTCATGGTGTAGTAGTTTGAGGAGGAGATGTGTATACTGTACCTGTGCTGTGTATACCTGTCATGGTGTAAAATAGTGTGAGGGGGAGATGTGTGTACTGTACCTGTGCTGTGCATACCTGTCATGGTGTAATGGTAGTGTGAGGAGGAGATGTGTGTACTGTGCCTGTGCTGTGTATACCTGTCATGGTGTAGTAGTGTGAAGAGGAGATGTGTGTTCTGTACCTGTGCTGTTTATACCTGTCATGGTGTAGTAGTGTGAGAAGGAGATGTATGTACTGTACTTTTGCTGTGTATACCTGTCATGGTGTAGTAGTTTGAGGAGGAGATGTGTATACTGTACCTGTGCTGTGTATACCTGTCATGGTGTAAAATAGTGTGAGGAGGAGATGTGTGTACTGTACCTGTGCTGTGCATACCTGTCATGGTGTAATGGTAGTGTGAGGAGGAGATGTGTGTACTGTGCCTGTGCTGTGTATACCTGTCATGGTGTAGTAGTGTGAAGAGGAGATGTGTGTTCTGTACCTGTGCTGTTTATACCTGTCATGGTGTAGTAGTGTGAGAAGGAGATGTATGTACTGTACTTTTGCTGTGTATACCTGTCATGGTGTAGTAGTTTGAGGAGGAGATGTCTGTACTGTAGCTGTGCTGTGTATACCTGTCATAGTGTAATGGTAGTGTGAAAAGGAGATGTATGTACTGTCCCTGTGCTGTGTATACCTGTCATGGTGTAGTAGTTTGAGGAGATGTGTATCCTGTACCTGTGCTGTGTATACCTGTCATGGTGTAATGGTAGTGTTGTGAGGAGTTGTGTGTGTACAGTACCTGTGCTGTGTATACCTGTCATGGTGTAGTAGTTTGAGGAGGAGATGTGTGTACTGTACCTGTGCTGTGTATACCTGTCATGGTGTAGTAGTTTGAGGAGGAGATGTGTGTACTGTACCTGTGCTGTGTATACCTGTCATGGTGTAGTAGTGTGAGAAGGAGATGTATGTACTGTACCTGTGCTGTGTATACCTGTCATGGTGTAATGGTAGTGTGAGGAGATGTGTGTACTGTACCTGTGCTGTGTATACCTGTCATGGTGTAGTAGTGTGAGAAGGAGATGTATGTACTGTACTTGTGCTGTGTATACCTGTCATGGTGTAATGGTAGTGTGAGGAGATGTTTGTACTGTACCTGTGCTGTGTATACCTGTCATGGTGTAGTAACATAGTAACATAGTACCATAGTTAGTAAGGCCGAAAAAAGACATTTGTCCATCCAGTTCAGCCTATATTCCATCATAATAAATCCCCAGATCTACGTCCTTCTACAGAACCTAATAATTGTATGATACAATATTGTTCTGCTCCAGGAAGACATCCAGGCCTCTCTTGAACCCCTCGACTGAGTTCGCCATCACCACCTCCTCAGGCAAGCAATTCCAGATTCTCACTGCCCTAACAGTAAAGAATCCTCTTCTATGTTGGTGGAAAAACCTTCTCTCCTCCAGACGCAAAGAATGCCCCCTTGTGCCCGTCACCTTCCTTGGTATAAACAGATCCTCAGCGAGATATTTGTATTGTCCCCTTATATACTTATACATGGTTATTAGATCGCCCCTCAGTCGTCTTTTTTCTAGACTAAATAATCCTAATTTCGCTAATCTATCTGGGTATTGTAGTTCTCCCATCCCCTTTATTAATTTTGTTGCCCTCCTTTGTACTCTCTCTAGTTCCATTATATCCTTCCTGAGCACCGGTGCCCAAAACTGGACACAGTACTCCATGTGCGGTCTAACTAGGGATTTGTACAGAGGCAGTATAATGCTCTCATCATGTGTATCCAGACCTCTTTTAATGCACCCCATGATCCTGTTTGCCTTGGCAGCTGCTGCCTGGCACTGGCTGCTCCAGGTAAGTTTATCATTAACTAGGATCCCCAAGTCCTTCTCCCTGTCAGATTTACCCAGTGGTTTCCCATTCAGTGTGTAATGGTGATATTGATTTCCTCTTCCCATGTGTATAACCTTACATTTATCATTGTTAAACCTCATCTGCCACCTTTCAGCCCAAGTTTCCAACTTATCCAGATCCATCTGTAGCAGAATACTATCTTCTCTTGTATTAACTGCTTTACATAGTTTTGTATCATCTGCAAATATCGATATTTTACTGTGTAAACCTTCTACCAGATCAGTAATGAATATGTTGAAGAGAACAGGTCCCAATACTGACCCCTGCGGTACCCCACTGGTCACAGCGACCCAGTTAGAGACTATACCATTTATAACCACCCTCTGCTTTCTATCACTAAGCCAGTTACTAACCCATTTACACACATTTTCCCCCAGACCAAGCATTCTCATTTTGTGTACCAGTGTAGTAGTGTGAGAAGGAGATGTATGTACTGTACCTGTGCTATGTATACCTGTCATGGTGTAGTAGTTTGAGGAGGAGATGTGTGTACTGTACCTGTGCTATGTATACCTGTCATGGTGTAGTAGTTTGAGGAGGAGATGTGTGTACTGTACCTGTGCTGTGTATACCTGTCATGGTGTAGTAGTTTGAGGAGGAGATGTGTGTACTGTACCTGTGCTGTGTATACCTGTCATGGTGTAATGGTAGTGTGAGGAGGAGATGTGTGTACTGTACCTGTGCTGTGTATACCTGTCATGGTGTAATGGTAGTGTGAGGAGGAGATGTGTACCCTGCACCTGTGCTGTGTATACCTGTCATGGTGTAGTAGTGTGAGAAGGAGATGTATGTACTGTACCTGTGCTGTGTATGCCTGTCATGGTGTAGTAGTGTGGGAAGGAGATGTATGTACTCTACCTGTGCTGTGTATACCTGTCATGGTGTAGTAGTTTGAGGAGGAGATGTGTGTACTGTACCTGTGCTGTGTATACCTGTCATGGTGTAGTAGTTTGAGGAGGAGATGTATGTACTGTACCTGTGCTGTGCATACCTGTCATGGTGTAATGGTAGTGTGAGGAGGAGATGTGTGTACTGCACCTGTGCTGTCATGGTGTGCTGTCATGGTGTAGTAGTGTGAGAAGGAGATGTATGTACTGTACCTGTGCTGTGTATGCCTGTCATGGTGTAGTAGTGTTGTGAGGAGTTGTGTGTACTGTACCTGTGCTATGTATACCTGTCATGGTGTAGTAGTTTGAGGAGGAGATGTGTGTACTGTACCTGTGCTGTGTATACCTCTCATGGTGTAGTAGTTTGAGGAGGAGATGTGTGTACTGTACCTGTGCTGTGTATACCTGTCATGGTGTAGTAGTGTGAGAAGGAGATGTATGTACTGTACTTTTGCTGTGTATACCTGTCATGGTGTATTACTTTGAGGAGGAGATGTGTGTACTGTACCTGTGCTGTGTATACCTGTCATGGTGTAAAATAGTGTGAGGGGGAGATGTGTGTACTGTACCTGTGCTGTGCATACCTGTCATGGTGTAATGGTAGTGTGAGGAGGAGATGTGTGTACTGTGCCTGTGCTGTGTATACCTGTCATGGTGTAGTATTGTGAAGAGGAGATGTGTGTACTGTGCCTGTGCTGTTTATACCTGTCATGGTGTAGTAGTGTGAGGAGATGTATGTACTGTACTTTTGCTGTGTATACCTGTCATAGTGTAGTAGTTTGAGGAGGAGATGTCTGTACTGTACCTGTGCTGTGTATACCTGTCATAGTGTAATGGCAATATGAGGAGGAGATGTGTGTACTGTACCTGTGCTGTGTATACCTGTCATGGTGTAGTAGTTTGAGGAGGAGATGTGTATCCTGTACCTGTGCTGTGTATACCTGTCATAGTGTAATGGTAGTGTGAGGAGGAGATGTATGTACTGTCCCTGTGCTGTGTATACCTGTCATGGTGTAGTAGTTTGAGGAGATGTGTATCCTGTACCTGTGCTATGTATACCTGTCATGGTGTAGTAGTTTGAGGAGGAGATGTGTGTACTGTATCTGTGCTGTGTATACCTGTCATGGTGTAATAGTGTGGGAAGGAGATGTATGTACTGTACCTGTGTGTGCTATGTATACCTGTCATGGTGTAGTAGTATGAGGAGGAGATGTGTGTACTGTATCTGTGCTGTGTATACCTGTCATGGTGTAGTAGTGTGAAAAGGAGATGTGTGTACTGTACCTGTGCTGTGTATACCTGTCATGGTGTAATAGTGTGGGAAGGAGATGTATGTACTGTACCTGTGTGTGCTATGTATACCTGTCATGGTGTAGTAGTATGAGGAGGAGATGTGTGTACTGTACCTGTGCTGTGTATACCTGTCATGGTGTAGTAGTGTGAGGAGGAGATGTGTGTACTATACCTGTGCTGTGTATACCTGTCATGGTGTAGTAGTGTGGGAAGGAGATAAGTGTACTGTACCTGTGCTATGTATACCTGTCATGGTGTAGTAGTATGAGGAGGAGATGTGTGTACTGTACCCGTGCTGTGTATACCTGTCATGGTGTAGTAGTGTGAGGAGGAGATGTGTGTACTGTACATGTGCTGTGTATACCTGTCATGGTGTAGTAGTGTGAGAAGGAGATGTGTGTACTGTACCTGTGCTGTGTATACCTGTCATGGTGTAGTAGTATGAGGAGGAGATGTGTGTACTGTACCCGTGCTGTGTATACCTGTCATGGTGTAGTAGTGTGAGGAGGAGATGTGTGTACTGTACCTGTGCTGTGTATAACTGTCATGGTGTAGTAGTGTGAGGAGGAGATGTATGTACTGTACCTGTGCTGTGTATACCTGTCATGGTGTAGTAGTGTGAGAAGGAGATGTATGTACTGTACCTGTGCTGTGTATGCCTGTCATGGTGTAGTAGTGTGGGAAGGAGATGTATGTACTGTACATGTGCTGTGTATACCTGTCATGGTGTAGTAGTGTGAGGAGGAGATGTGTGTACTGTACCTGTGCTGTGTATACCTGTCATGGTGTAGTAGTGTGAGGAGGAGATGTGTGTACTGTACATGTGCTGTGTATACCTGTCATGGTGTAGTAGTGTGAGGAGGAGATGTGTGTACTGTACCTGTGCTGTGTATACCTGTCATGGTGTAGTAGTGTGGGAAGGAGATGTATGTACTGTACCTGTGCTATGTATACCTGTCATGGTGTAGTAGTGTGGGAAGGAGATGTATGTACTGTACCTGTGCTATGTATACCTGTCATGGTGTAGTAGTGTGAGGAGGAGATGTGTGTACTGTACCTGTGCTGTGTATACCTGTCATGGTGTAGTAGTGTGAGGAGGAGATGTGTGTACTGTACATGTGCTGTGTATACCTGTCATGGTGTAGTAGTGTGAGGAGGAGATGTGTGTACTGTACCTGTGCTGTGTATACCTGTCATGGTGTAGTAGTGTGGGAAGGAGATGTATGTACTGTACCTGTGCTGTGTATACCTGTCATGGTGTAGTAGTGTGGGAAGGAGATGTATGTACTGTACCTGTGCTGTGTATACCTGTCATGGTGTAGTAGTGTGAGGAGGAGATGTGTGTACTGTACCTATGCTGTGTATACCTGTCATGGTGTAGTAGTGTGAGAAGGAGATGTGTGTACTGTACCTGTGCAGTGTATACCTGTCATGGTGTAGTAGTTTGAGGAGGAGATGTGTGTACTGTACCTGTGCTGTGTATACCTGTCATGGTGTAGTAGTGTGAGAAGGAGATGTGTGTACTGTACCTGTGCTGTGTATACCTGTCATGGTGTAGTAGTGTGAGAAGGAGATGTGTGTACTGTACCTGTGCAGTGTATACCTGTCATGGTGTAGTAGTGTGAGGAGGAGATGTGTGTACTGTACCTGTGCTGTGTATACCTGTCATGGTGTAGTAGTGTGAGAAGGAGATGTGTGTACTGTACCTGTGCAGTGACTCCCTGTGTCACCACAGCCAAGAGTAAGAAAATATTAAAAGAACTTCAAGTTGCACAAAAATATTTTGACATTTCAAGTAATTTTACACCGTAAAGAAACCTCTTTGAAGAATGGGGGTCTTTGTGTATATTCGCTGTAGTGAACACTAGTGATAGCGGCTGCACACGAGATGTGTGTCTATGTCTGCTGGGTGACAGCGTCGCTGCAGCCTACACAGTCTGAGTCTTTCAGGTGAATGCACAGTATAAAAATAACCCAGGTGTATAAAATCATCTCACAAAAATAGACGCTCTCCTCTTCCTCCTGTGTAGGCATCTATGAATAGAGAGGAGACAGCGAGGAGGGGTCGGAGCAGATCTGAACAAAGCGCACAAGTAGAAGGATAATGACTGCAGGAGATGTGCCTGGATGAGGTGCAGCCACAAAGATATTGCAGCCGTTAGGACCTGCCCCACAACCCCCGCACCTCGGTCTCTTCATCATACCTAAAATAAAACTGGTGCAATTACGTCAAAATATACGACATCCAATACATGAGCCATAGGTATCAAAATATGCACCCCTAAAAGATTGCCATGTGACGCCACAAAAAGTAAGCAGTAGGTGACAGTTCTCTCTTAGGGTGGTTTCACACTTGCGTTTTTGTCTGCAGCGTTTTTTTTTAAAAAAACGCATGCGTTATTTTTCCCTATATTTAACATTGAAAACGCATGCATTTTTTGTTGTACGCGTTTGGTCGCGTTTTGAAACGCATGCGTTTTTTTACTGCATGCGTTCATTTTCAGAAATGCAACCTGTAGTATTTTTGAGAGGCGTTTTTTGGACCAAAAAAAACGCATGCGTTTTCATGCGTTTTTTTTGGGTCAAAAAATACATTGGAGTCAATGGGGACGCATGCGTTTTTTTGTGCATGCGGTTTTTTTGCGTTAAAAACGCATGCGTTTTTAAATTAAAAAGCCAGAAAACACACTAATATGCCACCCCCCAACATAAAAGTGATAAAGGGATCCTAACCCTAACCCTACCCCTAACCCTACCCCTAACCCTACCCCTACCCCTAACCCTAACCCTACCCCTAACCCTACCCCTAACCCTAAGGGATCCTAACTCTAACCCTAACCCTACCCCTAACCCTAAGGGATCCTAACTCTAACCCTACCCCTAACCCTACCCCTAACCCTAAGTGATCCTACCCCTAACCCTACCCCTAACCCTACCCCTAATCCCTTTAGGGTTAGGGGTAGGGTTAGGGGTAGGGTTAGGGGTAGGGTTAGGATCCCTTAGGGTTAGGGGTAGGGTTAGGGGTAGGGTTAGGGTTAGGATCCCTTAGGGTTAGGGGTAGGGTTAGGGGTAGGGTTAGGGTTAGGATCTAACCCTACCCCTAACCCTAACCCTAACTATTTCTGTTTATAGTGGGTTTTTTACTTTATTTTGATGATTGGCAGCTGTCACACATTTCTCAGCATGCGTTTAAAAAACGCAAACGCATGAAAAAACGCATGTAAACGCGTCAAAACGCCGCATTTTTTTCACCACATGCAAAAACGCATGCATAAAAAAAACGCAGCGTTTGCATGCGTTTACATGCGTTTTTTCACCATGGTTTTTTTTGCGTTTTTTACCGCAAAAACGCACCCAAAAAAACGCAAATGTGAAACCAGCCTTACGCCTTCTGTCAGCTCCAGTATGCCACCATTTTTTCCCATTAGCGATTTTGCCATTTTTCACTTTGGACTCTCCTCCACCCACTATTGGTTAATTATAAATCCGAGAGCCCTTTGGATTTCACTGCACCCCTTATAGCAGTTGTCCCCAACCTGTTTTAATTTGAGAGCCACATTCAGCTTTGAGAGATGGCCAGAAGCCACAATCTATGGGAAGAAATCATAGAAGCCACATTTAGACCAATGTCTGATAACTGGTCCTTAGAAGGTTATTCTGGCTGACTTTCATTTCGGAGAGGAAAGCAGCACCAGTGACAGATACTTAAAGGTTAACAGGTCTCAGCTCTTGTCCTATTCTAATCCTCGTACCTGCGGGATACCTGCCGTGCGTGATACCTGCCGGTGGTGGTGCACATGTAGGGACATGTGCACATTGGGCAGATATCACCGGAGGTGCAGGGGCACCAGGACCTCTCACCTTCGATATTGAAGCAAGTGGAGCTGGATAAATTTTAATTGGGAGATGAGCCAGTGACGTTATGTCAGGATGAATATGGAGCGCCCCCAGACACAGGGCCATGAGTTCTCGGTACCGGGCCTCTCTGGTTCGGTTCTGAGACTGTCACGGTGGCTAGACCCGGTCCGTGACCCTGCTAAGGGGCGTCCAGTAAAGGGATTTGTACAGTCTGTCAAAGGTTCATGACGCCACCTGTGGTGTTCGGTCAGGGTGACCGACGCTGCTGTGGGGCCCGCTGGGGTGATGGAATGGCAGCTGGATGGTATACCTTCCCACAGGTGAAGTATGTCCCCAGGGCTTCCCAGTAAGGTGGATGGTGATGGTGTAAGGCGCAGTCAATAACGAGGACACAAGGTTGCAGTCTCTTTACCTCTTTACTGAAGGCTTCAGGATCCTCAATCCAGAGTACGTTCAACAGGGCTCTCTGAGACCGGCCGGTCCGATGGGCACATCCAGAGTTTCCCTCGCAGATGGAAATCGTTGCCTACCACTAGCGCCTGTGTGTTGTAGTCCTGCCCTGCTGAGCATTCGGAATAGTCCTCACAACTGCTGTTCTCGTTCGTTTGTTCTCTACAGCTCTCTCTCTCTCTCTTCTTTGGTTCCAGATGTTACTAGTTTCTAACGTCCCCCAGGTATGTTATGGCTAGGACGCCACCCGTTTGACGGGAAGGCTTGAAAGGTAGACAGCCAACCTATAATCAACTGTCCAGCGGAATTTGAAGAAAGGCCTAAAGTCAGTTACTCCTACGGTGATCCGGCCACCGACTACGCGCCTCAGTAAGATGTTGCCTTCCTCTCTCGGCACGACTCTTACTGGCTCTCCTTTGTGCTGATCTCGTTTACACTGTTCCACAATATTCTTCCCTTCTTGTCTCTCTCTTAGGATACCGCCGCAAGGTAGTGCAGGCACGGTTCCGTTACGTTCTGTTCTGTTCGCTAGGCACCTGCCAGGTTCCCACGCCTGACAGGGACCCCCTGTGCCTTCTCCCGCAACACCCCCTGCCACGGGATGTTGCCTGGTTCCAACCCAGTCAGCTTCTGACTAACTTCCTCCCCAGCCCCTAGTTTTACCAGTGTGAGGAGTGGCCCAATAAATAAAGCCTTTTTCTCCCCCTAGTGGCCGGAGTGTGAAGTGTAATGTGTTCTGGTGATACCTGGTCAGGATAACTCTTTAGTGTCATCAGACGTACCGCTGCTCCCCTTAGTGGCAGAGTGCTATACTGCAACGACCAGGTCTCTGGGGCGCTGCAAATGCGCCATCAGCGGGTCCTGATAAATAGGAGCCGTCCACAACAGCTGCCAATCACACACGTCACCGCAGGTATCTGTAGCTGTGATGCACCTCCCAATACAGAAGGGAGTGGAAGCAGAATAAATATTTAATGGTGATTATGTAAAATGCACACTCTTATGACCTGTCTTCCTCTCACTTAAATAACTGGTGGCGGTGGAAAATGTGGAAGAGGGTAGATATTGGGGAGAAATGGGGAACCTGGTGTTTGCATACTAGAGGAGTCTGCAATATGGTGCAGGCAGGCAAGAAGTGGCCAGGAGACCTGAAGTGATGAGGAAGACTGCTTGGGACAAGATAGGAGGAAGAGGAGGTGGCAGGGACAGCCCTGCGCTAAGAGGTATACGTCACTAACAAGTAGAAGGCAGTCTTTGCATGACTTGTCCTATATTTCACTTCATCCTACTCTAGTCTGTCTGGTGTACCAACGATAATGTGCCGATCTAGCAGAAACTTCTGCCCTATGGCTCTACTTCTGAGGTTGAGGAAAATGAGCCAAACCTTTCTCAGTCAGTATGGCCATGTTGAAAAGTCACCTAAATCAATAGTACAAGTGTGTGTATATATATTCTACATCCACCCCAGTTCTGAATTCTCAGCTACACTGCTCAGTACTGCTGTGAATGTCCTCCGTGCTACTTCAGCTTCTGAATATGTGCTACATAGAAACAGGAGAGAAGAAGTTGCTCATTCCTGTGCATGCTGATTTTGGAAGACATCAAAGCAGCTAGTCTCTAACCACTAGCTCAGATACAACTGAAAATTTGAGCCAGAGAGGGAAAAATTGGGGAAGAAGTAGGATCCAACTCATACAGTGAATTAGTATTTATGTACACATAAAGTGCAACTTATTCTAAAAAGACATCTGAAAGGATGGATACGACTTAAAGTTGTAATTAAGTTGGAGAAGGGTAGGATAGCTTTTGTTATAGATACAACATAACACACTCGAATTTGGGGCAGATTCATGATATTAATAGGGGAATACTTTCTTGATTTCCAGATAGGGCTTCAAATTTACCCACAAATTGGAAAGTCACGTGGATAGTCATAAGGACTAGTAGTGTCATTGTTATAGGACTTTCTACATTGACTACTTTTTACTTCTACTGTAGAGGAACACTGAAGGTCAGAGGCTACACAGATGATCACCATTATCTCGAAACGAAAGGTAACTGTTACTTATCCACTCGAAATCCAGCATCGGTCTTGTGCCTTTTCCTTCTCTGGCACCCAGCTCTCTCCTACCTTATGTGCAACAGGTTGGTCCTGCTGCATCAAAGTACCTTTCTGTCTGCTTGACTCTATTCTAAGGTGCTGTCTGCAGACTCGTCTCTGCTGTACCAAGGTCCTTGACCATGTACATTGCCCAGCCGACCTAAGGTCTGTATACTCAGCTCTATTATTCCAAGGTGCCTGTCAACATCTTCTTATCTGCTAATCCTTGCTGTTCCATGTGCCGTCTATCTTGTACAGCTCTGCTGTTACACATACTGTCTAGCATATCCATCTTCCCTGATTCATGTGCCCTCCATCACATCCAGTTCCTCTGATCAACTTGACATCCAAAATATCCAACTCTACTGATTCTTGGAATTCCACGCAGCATCCGGCCTATCTAACTTGGCTGCATAAATGCCATTTCTCCGTGCTTCTCAATATGACATTCAGCTAGGTGAGTCATAACAGTAATATTTTGGAGTTCTCATCAACTGAATTGATATGAAGTCCAAGTTGTCCAAACCCATCAGATGGCCAGACTTAATCATTAATGAAAGGAACTTGAATGAAGATCACCATGGACGTGAGTGAACGGAGGAGGAAGTGGAAGCACCCACCAAGTGATGCACAAAACATCTAAAAAAACAATCTCAAGGGAATTTGAGAATTTGGAGCTGTGTTGGCACATAATCTTTAATAATAAAATGACAGATGAACGTTGATTAGCTAAATTGCCAATAAGGTGAATGATGAAAAGCACTGAAGAATATTAAACCAAAGCCTTCCTGGAATATTGAAAATGAAAAATCTACTCAAGGACCTAGGATAAAAAGTCAGAATATGATTCGGTAGAGCAAGGTTTCCCAATGGTCCTAGTGTTCAAGACCAACAATGAAGTTATGGAGTATTGTATTAGTGTTAATCATTACCCAGCCAGTAATGGCAGCTATATGACTGCAACGAGCACAAGGACTGTCTGCAAGGTTTTTGTCTGGGACGAGGTCCATAGACTATACTGTGAAGTGACGGCATGGGTGACATGGTGGCTCACAGTGATACTCACAGGTCACATCACTATGGTGTAAAGTCTTTTTTAATTCATTGCTCTCAGTTCTCATTACTGGGAAAATAATGCTAATTAGTCCAAGCAAAGCCACTCCACTTAAGTTGTTAATTTGGTTCTTCTTTTATAATTGTGGGCCCTTTGAAGCCCTGCTGTAAAGTAACAATTTGTGGCCTAATTGCTTAATTAGAAGATGTAATGGTTGTTGTCTACTAGTTTGATGCCTGAAAATTCACATAGTAAACAGAAACAGGTCCATTCATTGTGGCCACGACAGGCTTGCAAAATTCACACTACTGTACATTCATATGCATCCCATAAAAATAAGTGTCCATATTCTACATCACTCATATACTACTGTGGTCTTAATTTATTTTGAGGGATGCTCATTGGTCATTATTATAATTAGAGTTGACAAATGCATACTCATTCAAAAAGAAGTTTGCTTCACTTCCTGAAACCATGGCATCATTCAGTGTATCCATGTATTCATTGGGTTCCATATACTTCCATGATAGGTGAGAAAGAGCACATTGCAGTAGCACCATTTAAATATTGTATTATTATCAGAAGCTTTATGAAACATAATCGTAATAAAAACTGCATTTCCAAAAAATAGTGACAGAATAAGATACTGTATATGTCATATCAGGTCTGATATCTTCAGATCAGTGCCACTGCTATGTTCTAGCATCAAAAATTGTCTTGCAAATGTAGACTTTCTGGGGTATTTTATTTTAAGACCACACACACGTCTGATATTCAAGAAATTAAAAACATTTTTATAACCTGGGGTGTATTATACACCCATAGCGGGACCTAACAACATTCCATTTTTTTTCCCTGATACTAGTTATTTACTTGTCAACCCCCCTGTCCTTATGATTTCCAGACATTTTGGAGATATATAGTTAATGGAGCATGTAGTACCTTTCCAGGAATTTGTACTTTAGGTAAAAGTGGAATTGCAATGGGTGGCACCTTCATCTCTACAAGCGGGTGCATGTATGGCAGGGCTGGGGGGCTTTGCGACATGGCCTTTGAATGACTTCTGTAACATTTATATAGAGTCAACATGTTATTAGCCCCCTTATTGTTTTAGATTTACTTATTACATTTATCCTTTATCTTACAGATCTCCGGGTGAGCCTTTAGCACACAAAGCTTTAAATCTGTGTTTATGTAAATCAACATTTTACCTTGGCCAAAACCCTCAAAGATTGACCTGGTACCACTGACTACAATACTGAATTTCATCTTTTCTCCTTCACAATGTCCTTCACATCATCGTTGCTTCCTCTTAGCGTCCACCTCCATTCTTCCCCTCAGTATCTTCCCCCCTCCTCCTCCACATCCTGCTGCACCTCATGATAGATTCCCTTTTATACCCACATGTACGTCCCCTCCATTTTCCACTAATCCAGCCTATGAGACTCTGTTCCTAGCCCAATGTATCATGGTGACACCCGCCACATACAGACCACGGTCGTCCATTCTCGTCTTTGTCTCAGAAATTTCCTCCTGATCAATCTGATTCCATCTTGGGTATAAGTCCCTTCCTTCCATCGCCTCTCCAAATCTCATTATGGTCTCCTTCATCTATCTCCCTGTCACCCTGTCAATATCTCCGACTTCTCTATTGTAATGTGAGCTCCATGTTCAAAACTGCAGCACATAAGCAACATTTCCGATTATTCAGTTCTGCATATAGTCAGCATCCTGGCATGTAAATCTCTGCACTGGGTATACGAGGCCCACAAGTGTCGGCCTGCGGGTAGGTGCAGTACGATTTCATAATATATATCCCCGCTAGCCGATCGGTCAAATCTAGCAGAGCCAAGCTTGTCAGATGGAGCAGGGCTGAGTTTACCATTTGGCACAACCCATTGTAAAACCATCTTTTCATTGTTTTGTCACCCAGGCCTGCAGGTGCACTGAATACATTCGCAGATCTCGTGTTCCACGAACGATGTGTCGCCGAAGGGTTAAATGACAAATTCAGATCTGCTCCATCTGTATGTCTTGGGTTAGAGTGTGAAAACTGAGCGTGCCAGACAGAGGATGGATTGTGTGTGATGGAGAAAGGGCTAGGAAGGGAAGGATAATGCAGAGAAAACAGAGAGGAGGAGGACGGAGTGAGAGCGAGGTTCCTTACAGAATGGAGCCTTTGAAGAGGAATGCATGGCACGGATGCGGGCACTGGCAGCATGTAACATAAGGTGGACTGTCATGGGCAGGGACGCCGGAAATGGCTGGCAACCAAACCCACAGATAGATAGATAGATAGATAGATAGATAGATAGATAGATAGATAGATAGATAGATAGATAGATAGATAGATAGATAGTAGATAGATAATAGATAGAAGATAGATATATAATAGATAGATAGATAGATAAATAGATAGATGTATAACAGATAGATAGATAGTAGATAGATAATAGATAGAAGATAGATATATAATAGATAGATAGATAGATAAATAGATAGATGTATAACAGATAGATAGATAGATAGATAGATAGATACTAGATAGATAATAGATAGATAGATAATAGATAGTAGGTAGATATATAACAGATAGATAATAGATCTATAGATAATAGATTAATAGATAGATGATATATAGATAAATAATAGATAATAGATAGATAAATAGATAATCGATAGATAATACATAGATAACAGATAGATAGATACTAGATAGATAGATAGATAGATAAATAATAGATAGATAAATAGATAATCGATAGATAATAGATAGATAACAGATAGATAGATAGATAGATAGATAATAGATAGATAACAGATAGATAGATAATAGATAGATAGATAATAGATAGATAACAGATAGATAGATAATAGATAGATAGATAATAGATAGATAACAGATAGATAGATAATAGATAGATAGATAATAGATGATAATAGATAGACAGATAGAACATGTGACACGTGCAAGGCAGGAGTAATGTGTCTGATAATATTATGTGAAGCCATATATAACATCGTACAGTGTACACAGGGCGGGTGTGAGCGTGCCAGGCTCATGCAAGGACGACCTAGGGCCGGATGTTTCTGGAAATGGGTCATATAAGGAAGTCATACTAAAGTATTGTGTGGCCCAAGATATCAAGAATGGAGGGCAGTAAAGGGGAAACAAGGCCATAGATATAATATTGTATGACCAGGTGGTGTATATATATATATATATATATATATATATAAAATGATTGATAGATAGATAGATGATAGATAATAGATAGATAGATAGATAGATAGATAGATAGATAGATAGATAGATAGATAGATAAATTACCAATTCATGTATTAGTCAAGGCATGGACATTGATAAGATATGGGGAATTATTCTAATGTGTTTTCTGTATACATCCATCATACACGCGTGCTCACACACCCAGTGACTGCCATGTCTCTTCTATTGTTCTCAAGAACCCCCACCCCCATGTTCCTGTAGGTACCAGCTGCGACTGGGCAGGGTGTTGGTGGTATCAGTCTGTGCAGTGTCTGCATTTTCATACCCCATCCATCCCAAGTCATCTATCCATCTATATATCATCTATTATCTATCATCTATTATCTATCTATTATCTATCATCTATTATCTATCTATTATCTATAGATCTATCTATTATCTATCTATTATCTATCTATTATCTATCATCTATCTATATATCATCTATCTATCTATCTATCTATCTATCTATCTATCTATCTATCTATCTATCTATCTATCTATCTATCATCTATCTATCAATTATCTATCATATCTATCTATCATCTATCTAGTATCTATCTATCTATCTATCTATCTATCTATCTATCTATCTATCATCTATCTATCTATTATCTATCTATCTATCTATCTATCTATCTATCATCTATTTATCTATCTATCATCTATCTAGTATCTATCTATTATCTATCTATTATCTATCCATCTATCATCTATTTATCTAGCTATCTACTATAATCTATTTATTATCTATCTATCATCTATCTATTATCTATCTATCATCTATCTATTATCTATAATCTATCTATCTATCATCTATCTATTATCTATAATCTATTATCTATCTATCCATCTATCTATTATCCATCATCCATCCATCTATCCTCCATGTGGTAGTATCTCGGAGCACCAAGGACAGGCGCTCTCTTCTCCTTGCCCGTCACTCTCCCTCCCCCACTTTCTGTCCTCATGCTGCATTGTAAGATGCCTTCTGGTCCCAGCTGGGACTCCCCTGAGATTCCTCTTTCCATCCCTCCACCTTCCTCTGCATCTTCTTCTTCCTCCTCCTGTGCTAGCACAGCGCAAAAACCATAACTCACCCGATCATCCTCCTAATTCACCGCTTTCTTCTCTAAACATTTTCTACATAAAAAGAAAAAAAAAAGAAAGATGGCGGTACTTACAGTCACCATGCTGAGGGAACGTAGGTTGGATCCTGTCGATTTTCGGTTGCGCCTCTCTTGCCGTCGGGATCCTTTTCTCAGCGTTCTGGCGTCCGAGGTGCGCCTGCCCACCCCGCCGCTCCCTTGCCCCCTCCCGGCGGCCGTCACGGGATCGAGACAAGAAACCGGAGCGTGAAGAAAAAAAAAAAAGCTAAATATTGCAAAAAAAAAAAAAAAAAAAAGGATTTATATAAAATTCAAGCGCTATGAAAAATATTCCCCCGGCTTCTTAAAAGGGGAAAAAAATAATATCCAAAAATTTTTTATCAAAAATGGTAGAAAAAGATCCCAAAATAGATATATCTATAGATAGAAAAAAATGGTCTTGATAAGGCAAGAAAAAAAAAAAAAGTGCTGTGCAGGCCGATAGGGGTGAGGGGGGGGGTCTTTGTCTGGAATGAAAAGGAAAGTGGGGGGGGGGGGCACGAGATTTTGGAGACAGGGATTGAGAGAAAGGGAAGAGGGAAGAGTCTGAAGTGATTCGTTTTAATCCCAAAGTAGCGTCACCTTGCGCTCCCTTCATGTGAACGGTGTGATCCCCCTCTGCACATTTATATACGGCACTGCGGATGGTGCGGCTCGCTCCGTTATTGGCTGCCGGATTGGAAAAGGGTGAGTGCGGAGGGAGGGAGGAGGCAGGAGGACATGATGGATCTACCCCTCCTCTCTCCTTGTGATTTTTTTTGTCTTTTCTCCTCCTTTTCTTTGCTCCAGGCCCCCTGAGTAGAGAGACACATAGAGGAGGGGACGGTCGCACCTGCCAAGCTGCCCCTCTATGTCTCCATCCGTCAGCTATGCCCCCCATCCCTCTGGAAGTCGCCCTTGTGTCCATCCTCCTCCTCCTCTGCATCCTTTTCCAGTCCCTCCTCTGCCTCCTGTTCCTTGTGGTCCTTTGCCCTGGTCCTATCTGATGTCCTTCTACTGTAGTGTGCGAGGGGCTGATGTAGCAGAGCCGGTGTGGCGGGGCCGGGCTTAGTCTGCATTTTCATATTCCGAGGAGTTGCGACAAATGACAAACTCAGTTCTGTTTCCGCAAGGATTGATTTTTCCGCAGTCCATTACTACCTATTTATATCTCCACTATACTATGATCGTATAGCGCCGACAGATTCCGCAGCACCGTACAAAGAACATTCTTTCATTCTTCCAATCAATATTTGGTTCATCAACTAATTTATCAAAGTTTTCTATACTTTTGTTCCGCAGCTGTGTCCCAGGAATATTCCACAGGGACGATGATATAGCTCCCCGGGTGTTCACATATCTACAGGAAAGGGACCTAGGAAAACGGAAAAGATGACGGAGGTGGAAAGAAAACGCAGAAGAAAGGAGAGGGAGAAGCGGAATTAAGGATGGGAAATGTAAGGAAAGAATAAAGGTAGGAGGGAAGGAAGAAAAGGAACAAAAAAAGAAGGTAGGATGGAAAAGAGTAGAAAGGAAGGGGTGATGGGGAAAGGGATGTGAAAAGGAGGGAAGAAAAAATACAGGGTGGAGTGAGAGATGGAAGGGTGAAAAAGGAAGAAATTAAGATGAAGGGAAGTGAAGAAGGAAGAAAAAGGAAAGGATAAGGGAAGGAAGGAAAATGGTAGGAAGGAAATGAGATAGTAATGAAGAGGAAGTAAAAAAAGAGAAGAAAGAATAAAAATATGAGAGAGGTAGGAATTTGTGGAAGAAAGAGTAAAGGGGAAGGAAAAAAAATAATAAGAAAAAAGAAAGAAGGGATGGAATGGAAAGAATTACCAGTATATAAAAGATGAAGAAAGAAAGAAAAAAAGAAAGAAAGAAAGAAAGAAAGAAAGAAAGAAAGAAAGAGAAAAAGAAAGAAAGAAAGACAGTGAAAAGGATGAAAAAAATTACAGAAAAAAGAAAGAAGGGATGGAATGGAAAGAATTACCAGTATATAAAAGATGAAGAAAGAAAGAAAAAAAGAAAGAAAGAAAGAAAGAAAGAAAGAAAGAAAGAGAAAAAGAAAGAAAGAAAGACAGTGAAAAGGATGAAAAAAATTACAGAAAAAATAAAGGGAGAGGGGAAGAAGAGGAGAATAGAAAGAAGTGAAAGGAAGGAAAGAAGGAAAAAAAGAACAAAAGAGCAAAAAAGAAGGAAAAATTAGAAAAAAGGAAAAAAGAAATGCAGGGGAGAGAGAAATAGAAGTAAAGAAGAATTAAGAAGAAAAATGAAAGCGAGAGTTGAGGGAAGGAATTACATAAAAGAAAGGAAGAACCAAAGGAATTACCGTATGTAAAAGAGAATGGTAAGACAGGAAGGAAGGAAGGAAGGAAGGAAGGAAGGAAGGAAGGAAGGAAGGAAGGAAGAAGTCCTGAGGTCAAATCACACCAAGGGCAACATCTGTTAGGAATTGATATATTCTCCCTGTGTTTTTGGGGATTTCCTCCGCAGGTACAGATAGGGAATTTAGATTGTGAGCCCCAATGAAGACAGCCCCGATAATGTCTGTAAAGTGCTGAGGAACTGATGGCACTGTATAAGTGAGTAAAATAAATGAAAAAGGTGTGTATGAACTGTATGCTGTATGTATTACTATCACAGTGGTGCACTAGCTGTGTGTATGACTATCATAACCTCCACAGTATATAATGACCCCTTAGTAGCCCCAACACTGTATGACGGCCCCCACAGTAGCCCTCCCCTATGATAGAGGGTGTATGAGCTGTATGCTTCCCTATACATAGTTTAATGCCTACAACACTCCCTTATACAGTGGGTACGGAAAATATTCAGACCCCTTTAAATTTTTCACTCTTCATTCATTCATTTTTTTCACATTAATGTACACTCTGCACCCCATCTTGACTGAAAAAAAACAGAAATGTAGAAATGTTTGCAAATGTACTGAAAAAGAAAAACTGAACTATCACATGGTTGTAAGTATTCACTTTGCTCAGACACTCATATGTAAGTCACATGCTGTCCATTTCCTTGTGATCCTCCTTGAGATGGTTCTACTCCTTCATTGGAGTCCAGCTGTGTGTAATTAAACTGATAGGACTTGATTTGGAAAGGCGCACACCTGTCTATATAAGACCTCACAGCTCACAGTGCATGTCAGACCAAATGAGAATCATGAGGTCAAAGCAACTGGCCAAGGAGCTCAGAGACAGAATTGTGGCAAGGCACAGAGCTGGCCAAGGTTACAACAGAATTTCTGCAGTAATCAAGGTTCCTAAGAGCACAGTGGCCTCCATAATCCTTAAATGGAAGAAGTTTGGGACCACCAGAAGTCTTCCTAGACTTGGCCGTCCAGTCAAACTGAGCAATCGTGGAAGAAGAGCCTTGGTGAGAGAGGTAAAAAAGAACCCCAAGATCACTGTGGCTGAGCTCCAGAGATGCAGTAGGGAGATGGGAGAAAGTTCCACAAAGTCAATTATCACTGCAGCCCTCCACCAGTCAGGCCTTTATGGCAGAGTGGCCGACGGAAGCCTCTCCTCAGTGCAAGACATATGAAAGCCGCATAGAGTTTGCTAAAAAACACATGAAGGACTCCCAGACTATGAGAAATAAGATTCTCTGGACCTCAGACTTGGCTAAGTCTCACCTTCCAACAAGACAATGACCATAAGCACACAGCTAAAATAACAAAGGAGCAGCTTCAGAACAACTCTGTGACCATTCTTGACCGGCCCAGCCAGAGCCCTGACCTAAACCCAATTGAGCATCTCTGGAGAGACCTGAAAATGACTGTCCACCAACGTTCACCATCCAACCTGACGAAACTGGAGAGGATCTGCAAGGAAGAACGGCAGAGGATCCCCAAATCCAGGGGTGAAAAACTTGTTGCATCATTCCCAAGAAAACTCATGGCTGTACGAGCTCAAAGAGGCTTCTACTCAATGCTGAGCAAAGGGTCTGAAGACTTATGACCATGTGAGATTTCAGCTTTTCTTTTTTAATAAATTTGCAAACATTTCTACATTTCTGTTTTTTTTTCAGTCAAGATGGGGTGCAGAGTGTACATTAATGAGAACCAAAATTAACTTTTTTGAATTTACCAAATGGCTGCAATGAAACAAAGAGTGAAAAATTTTAAAGGGGTCTGAATACTTTCCGTACCCAGTGTACATAGTGTGATGTCACCACAGCTCCCCTATACACATTATAAGGGGCCCACAGGTCTAATATACACAGTATAATGATCCAATACTGGATGTATGATGCCCCCATACTACAATATATGATGGTCTCCACAGTAGCCCCCACTCTGCATGAAGGCCTCCATATTAATCCCCGTGCTGTATTATAGTCCCCTTAATAGCCCCCATACTGTATTTTGGCCAACACTGTAGCCCCAATCTGTTTGATGGCTTCCACATTAGCATTTACATTGTATTATGGCCCCCTTACTAGCTTCCACCCTGTATGATGACCCCCTTACTAGCTCCCACCCTGTATGATGACCCCCTTACTAGCTCCCACCCTGTATGATGACCCCCTTACTAGCTTCTACCCTGTATGATGGCCCCCTTACTACCTTCCATTCTGTATGATGGCCCCCTTACTAGCTCCCATTCTGTATGATGGCCACCTTACTAGCTTCCATCCTGTATGATGACCCCCTTACTAGCTTCCATCCTGTATGATGGCCACCTTACTAGCTCCCATTCTGTATGATGGCCCCCTTACTAGCTCCCATCCTGTATGATGGCCACCTTACTAGCTTCCATCCTGTATGATGACCCCCTTACTAGCTCCCACCCTTTATTATGGCCACCTTACTAGCTCCCATCCTGTATGATGGCCACCTTACTAGCTCCCATCCTGTATGATGGCCCCCTTACTAGCTCCCATCCTGTATGATGGCCACCTTACTAGCTTCCACCCTGTATGATGGCCCCCTTACTACCTTCCATTCTGTATGATGGCCCCCTTACTAGCTCCCATTCTGTATGATGACCCCCTTACTAGCTTCCATCCTGTATGATGGCCACCTTACTAGCTCCCATTCTGTATGATGGCCCCCTTACTAGCTCCCATCCTGTATGATGGCCACCTTACTAGCTTCCATCCTGTATGATGGCCACCTTACTAGCTCCCATTCTGTATGATGGCCCCCTTACTAGCTTCCATCCTGTATGATGACCCCCTTACTAGCTTCCATCCTGTATGATGGCCACCTTACTAGCTCCCATTCTGTATGATGGCCCCCTTACTAGCTCCCATCCTGTATGATGGCCACCTTACTAGCTTCCATCCTGTATGATGGCCACCTTACTAGCTCCCATTCTGTATGATGGCCCCCTTACTAGCTCCCATCCTGTATGATGGCCACCTTACTAGCTTCCATCCTGTATGATGGCCACCTTACTAGCTTCCATCCTGTATGATGGCCCCCTTACTAGCTCCCATCCTGTATGATGGCCCACTTACTAGCTTCCTCCCTGTATGATGGCCCCCTTACTAGCTCCCATCCTGTATGATGGCCCCCTTACTAGCTTCCACCCTGTATGATGGCCCCCTTACTAGCTTCCACCCTGTATGATGGCCACCTTACTAGCTTCCACCCTGTATGATGGCCCCCTTACTAGCTCCCATCCTGTATGATGGCCCCCTTACTAGCTCCCATCCTGTATGATGGCCCCCTTACTAGCTCCCATCCTTTATGATGGCCCCCTTACTAGCTCCCATCCTGTATGATGGCCCCCTTACTAGCTCCCACCCTGTATGATGGTCACCTTAGTGCCAACCCCTCTGTATGATGGCCCCCTTAGTAGCCCCCCTTATAATAGGAGGCGTATGAGCTGTATACAGTGTGTGTGATGTGAGCAGGCGGTGACGGGTCACTGTGTATGACTATGAGCAGAGATGTGCTGAGGTTGTCACTTTCCTCGTGACATTGTGTTGGACACAATGGAGAGCGCTGAGTTCTCCTTCCAGCTGTAGCTGTGTATTGTGCTGCCCCTTGTCCAGCACCTGCCGCTCCCCCCTTAGTCCTCATAAAGCTTACTCTGACCCCTGCTAGGGCCTGTCGGATGATCACGGATATTTTATATCCTGCACTGTATAACACACTAAGATATCACTATATAAAGGCCTGCGTGCATGCTGGCACTTGTACTTCTACACCAGCTGGCATATCCAACTCATCTATATAGAATCATTCTGCAGATATTAGGGTAATTGTAGTTTCCTAAAAAGAGTAGATACACCAGTCAAAAATATATCAACGGTTATATTGCATGATATTTGCTGTTCTCCACTGTCCATGGTACTGAACGTCAAGACACAGCGCTTTCTCATAAAATTCATATAACCTGCCCTGCACAAAAAACACTAAGCTGGACACGTATGTTCTAATATTCACAGTCACATGATTCCTCTCTTCATTATTCCCAAACATCAGGAGCAGTATTACAGTAGCTATGTTCTTGTCTCTAGTCTTTTGCATCCTCTAACAGATTTTATTCCAGGATTGCTCTGTATTTAGAGCCAACAATCTTCCCATCTACTCTGACAAGCTTCCGTGCACCTGCTGAAAAGCCTCCCCACAGCATGATGCTGCCTCCACCATGTGTGACGGTGGGGATGGTGTTTTTAGGCCGATGTGCACTATTAGTTTTCCGTCACACATAGCGTTTTGGATTTAGCTCAAAAAGTTCTACTTTGGTCTCATGTGACCAGAGCAACTTCTTCCACATGCTCACTGTGTCCCCTACATGCCTTTTTGCAAACTGCAAAAGGGATTTCTTATTGGTTTGCTTTCAAAAATGATTTTCTTCTTGCCACTCTTCCATAAAGGCCAGATTTGTGGAGTGTGCGACTAATAGTTGTCCCGTGGACAGATTCTCCCAACCGAGCTGTGGATGTCTACAGCTCCTCCAGAGTGACCATGGGCCTCTTGGCTGCTTCTCTAATTAGTGCTCTTCTTGTTTGGGATATCAGTTTAGGTCAGAGATGTCAAGCTCACATGCATAGATGGACAAAATTAAAACCTTGGACAAACTTGCAATCCAACCTTGATATTTACTAAAAACATGTTTACAATTGTGAACTTTTTTATCATTCATTACAAAATAATGGGTCCCACATTGTCCTTCATACAGTATAATGGCCCCACATAGTTCTCCATACAGGATAATGGGTCCCACATAGTCCTCCATACAGAATAATGAGCCCCACATAGTCTGCCATACAGAATAATGGGCCCTATATAGTCCCCCAGACAGAACAATAGGCCCCACATAGCCCCCCATGCAGAATAATGGGCCCCACATAGTCCTCCATACAGAATAACGGGCTTTACATAGTCCTCAATGTAGTCCTCCATACAGTATAATGGGCCCCACATAGTCCTAGATACAGAATAATGGTCCCCACATAGTTCTCCATACAGAATAATGGGCCCTACATATTCCTGCATGCAGAATAATAGGAGCCACAAAGTCCTCCATACAGAATAATGGGCCCCACATTGTCCTCCATACAGAATAATGAGTCCCACATAATCCTTCATATATAAAAATGGTCCCCACATAGTCCTCCATACAGAATATGTGGCCCCATGCAATAGGCAAATCAGCAAAGATAAAGCTGATGAAGTGTGAGTGCCTGAATGATTGCAGTCGTGAGCTTGAAAAAGGGCAAGAAAGATTGAATAAATATATAAACTTAGTGGCCAGATTGGAGGCCTGGGGCTATGGAGATGGTAAAAAGAAAAATGTGCTATTAGTAAAAAAAAAAAGACATTAACCAGAAAACAAGGTGTTAACCGCAGTGAACTGTGTATGCAGCAATGATCAAGTGAACAGCACTCTTGTGAGTGAGAAAGAAAATGTCTCCTGTACTGATACTCCGAGTGAGACCCCGCTTAGTGCTATGAGTGAGACCCCGCTCAGCAGTGCTATAACAGATATTATAATGGACCCTCCGCCACTCATCTCAGTGAATAGAGACCACATTGTGCAACCGTCAGTAGCAGATCTGGTTGTCTCGGCTGTAAATTGCATTATTTTTATTGTCTTACAGGTCTTGGATTGCCAAGGACGACAATCATTAGGGAGGCTGTGTGTCTAAAGGAGTGGAAAGTTGTAGGCACCTCTTCTGAAGACTGAATTAACAATGTATGGGAAGCAAGCCGCTGATAGTAGTGTTAGTGGCGTTCCAATCCTAGAACAGCAGGCTAGTGGTGTGCCTATTGAAAAAGTAATATTCATTGAAGGTGCAGGTGTTAGCCAGATCTGGAAGCCTCAGTGAAAGAAGACTAGACTGACCAGGATGGGACAGGGGTTCTTTATAAGAAGTCACGGGGACAAACCTTGACCCATGTGGCTCTTGTAATCTGTAAATTATAACAGTTGTAAGGTGTCGCAACGACACATCCCAACCTGTGTGACCCCTATAAGGGAAGATGGAGGCCCTCATCCATGTGTGCTGTATTCCTGCAATCTGTACCATAAGATATGTTCCGACACATGCAACCATCAAGATTGTTCTCTGTGTTGGGTGGAAGATATGTCCATACCTGCTATCACATGTATACAGTATATGTTCTACAAATGTGTTCAGTAAAGGAAAGATTATTTTTGTATTCCTGCCTCTCTCATTTCCCTTGGAGTTGTTGGGCCTGCTCTGCCATGCTACTCCACCTGCAGTTGAGGAGTATTAAAGCACTGATCAACCTGTAGCTGAGGAGAACTTCAGCACTGATCCACCTGCGGCTGATGAGAACCCTGTCATGAGGTCCTTCTCCGGTATCACATAATCAACAGAGCCAGCAAAGAGTGAACAATCCCAACACCGTTATTTAGGCAAAAATACGAAAGGTCCATATATGATCCACCACACAAAGGATAAAATAGTCCAGAACACGAATGCAGTTCAGTAACAGGATAAAAGTGCAACAATCCAGCAGACAGAGGATAGCATAGTCCATATACTCTTCTTTCTCTCTGAGATGCTGTGTACACATCATCATTCCACACAGGACTGATCTGTGTCTCACCACACTGAAATTTTAAGTCTCCCTCCTCACTCACAGGTCAGGAGGGGAAAGGTCTCCAGGGCTCATTGTTTCAACAAGCTAGGTCAACATGTCATTAGCATATTAGCAAACAATACAGTGCTGTGGGGCTGATATCAGATGGCAGCATCAGCCATTCATCAATTAGCAAATAACTCCTTCTACAAGAGAACACCATGAAAATAAGTAAAATAGAAATATACACGAAAATGATACCCACATAGCATATCACACCATCACAACCTCTCCCCCTCATAATAAGTGAGCACGCTATGAGGTTTACACAGACCTCTGGCCTGCTCACTTTAGTCCACTGTGGGCGATACTGGAACCATAGGTTGGGCTGACTTGGACGTTTCCGCAATGTTGGGTTGAACGTCGCTGGAGAAGGTGTGCGCAGCAGGTATCTGTTTCTGCACGTAGTCGCTGGTGCGAACAGCTAAGTCGTCTTCTTCCTGTGGTGGCAGGCAAATCGGGTCAAGGTTATGCTTCAATGCTTGCTCGAGTATTTTTACTTCGGTTAAGGCGATTTCTTCCTCCATTTCTGTTTGAAGAATCCTTGCTTGAGCCTCTGCTTCTGTTTGAAGAATCTTTGCTCGAGCCTCTGCTTCTGCTTTCTTTGCTTCTGCTTTAGTCTCTGCTTCTGCTTGAAGAATCTTTGCTCGAGCCTCTGCTTCTGCTTTCTATTCTGTGTATGAACGTCTTAGTTTGGATCGCTCTGCGTTTAAACGGGCCTCTAGGATTCTGTCGCTGAGGGCTGAAGTTCTTGAGCAGGATGATTTATATGACCGAACAGAGTGTTTAGACGAGGCTGACCTGTGTGATCTAGATTCTTGCAGATGGGCGATACGAAGCTCTGCTTTATTTTTGGCGTCTTGCACGGCGGCATCCCTTTCTCTGTCTGTGGAGTTTGCCTTGCTTAACTCTGATAGAGCTTCGTTGATTTTAGAGTCTTTTAGGAAGGCAGCATACTTTGTAGACAGTCTCTTGTATCTGCTGTGGGCCATGTCTAGCTGTCTTATAGTGTCCTGTAAACTCGCTGCATCATCTTTGTGGCGTTGGACGCTTGACATGAGGGAGGCGACTTGTTCCCATAGGTCATCCAGGTTGTCATTGAACTCATCCCTTGTGGAACGGTAATTCTCAATGACCTTTAGTGTTGGCTTGAGGGAGCGTACTGGTCGTGCATCTTGGTCTGCTGCAGAAGCGGGCTCTGCTTCTTGGTCTTCATAATGGACAGTATCGGGTTGTATTTGCTGTGTTTCAGCATTGGGGAACTGCGTAAGGTCCTTTTCGGCCATTTTGATTTAAGGTGCGTTGTCCCTTTAAGAAACTGAACTTTTGAATTGGGGGCTGGAAATCGCGGTGCAGCTTAGTTGCGACCCCCTGATAAGATTCCCAAGGTGTTTTTGGAGAATTGTGAGGTTCTACAGTTTGACAATCTGCAGCGATGTGGTATAATACACAGAGATTCTTTATGCACGATGCGTTCTGAGGTGATGCTGCAGAAGATTTCTTAGCAGAGCAGGCCTGCTGTATGTGAGCAGGCAGAGCGTGGGTACGGATATAAGGATGATTCTGGCCGGGCTTCAAGGCAGTCTTTCGACTGTTCTGTCCCCACATGAGGCGAATGGAGGTGTGGTTGATTAATAAGCATAGTGAGAGAGAATCGAACCTTCAGTATTTTCCTCGCTATAGGGCAGACAGGACCGATGCTGCTCAGCGTCCGAAGAGATGATGCTCACCAGGGATTGTGCAATCCAGACTTGTTTATTTGGAAATCTGGACATACAGCCGATAACTGGTAATACAGTACTTTCTCCAGAAATGCAAGTGTAGACAAGGTACAGTAAGATGTAGCACCAAGTATGACTGCAAGTGCGAGCAACAAAAGAGCAGCAAGAGGTCGAAAGACTGATGCCTTCCTAAGCCGATTAAAGCGTGTCCTCTCAACAGAAAGTAAACTGAAAATGAAATGGCTGCCAGAGGAAGAGAAGATTTGACCCCTGAACCGGAAGTAAAGACATGCCCACAAGAATAAATGAATAACAAGCTGCCATATGGAAAAAGGCCATTGGGTGGCAGCAGAGCAAAATACAGAGTAAAATATATCAACATACATGGAACAGCACACCATCTGCAGCTGAGGAGAGCTCCAGCACTGGTCCACCTGCAGCTGAGGAGAACTGTCCCTTCATATATTTGTACATTGTATGAAGATCGCCCACAATGTCACTAGAAAGGACAAGATCTGAAATCATTTCCATAGTATCCAGCTGTCTAGGCCATAGGTGATAACAACCATGGTACTGTAAGGAGGTGAAGCACAAGAAGAGACCAGGGATTCAAGCACAAGAAGAAACCAGGGATTCAAGCTTGAGGAGGCTAATTTGCATATTCCAGGTGCCTTCTGGGAAAAGCGAAGAGTCTCCCTAAGCTAGAAGATCGTTGGGTACAGCCGGGACCAGCTGCTTGGAAAGCATCACCAAACCAGGGATTCAAGCTTGAGGAGGCTAATTTGCATATTCCAGGTGCCTTCTGGGAAAAGCGAAGAGTCTCCCTAAGCTAGAAGATCGTTGGGTACAGCCGGGACCAGCTGCTTGGAGAGCATCACCAAACCAGGGATTCAAGCTTGAGGAGGCTAATTTGCATATTCCAGGTGCCTTCTGGGAAAAGCGAAGAGTCTCCCTAAGCTAGAAGATCGTTGGGAACAGCCGGGACCAGCTGCTTGGAAAGCATCACCAAACCAGGGATTCAAGCTTGAGGAGACTAATTTGCATATTCCAGGTGCCTTCTGGGAAAAGCGAAGAGTCTCCCTAAGCTAGAAGATCGTTGGGTACAGCCGGGACCAGCTGCTTGGAAAGCATCACCAAACCAGGGATTCAAGCTTGAGGAGGCTAATTTGCATATTCCAGGTGCCTTCTGGGAAAAGCGAAGAGTCTCCCTAAGCTAGAAGATCGTTGGGTACAGCCGGGACCAGCTGCTTGGAAAGCATCACCAAACCAGGGATTCAAGCTTGAGGAGGCTAATTTGCATATTCCAGGTGCCTTCTGGGAAAAGCGAAGAGTCTCCCTAAGCTAGAAGATCGTTGGGTACAGCCGGGACCAGCTGCTTGGAAAGCATCACCAAACCAGGGATTCAAGCTTGAGGAGACTAATTTGCATATTCCAGGTGCCTTCTGGGAAAAGCGAAGAGTCTCCCTAAGCTAGAAGATCGTTGGGTACAGCCGGGACCAGCTGCTTGGAAAGCATCACCAAACCAGGGATTCAAGCTTGAGGAGGCTAATTTGCATATTCCAGGTGCCTTCTGGGAAAAGCGAAGAGTCTCCCTAAGCTAGAAGATAGTTGGGTACAGCCGGGACTAGCTGCTTGGAAAGCATCACCAAACCAGGGATTCAAGCTTGAGGAGACTAATTTGCATATTCCAGGTGCCTTCTGGGAAAAGCGAAGAGTCTCCCTAAGCTAGAAGATCGTTGGGTACAGCCGGGACCAGCTGCTTGGAAAGCATCACCAAACCAGGGATTCAAGCTTGAGGAGGCTAATTTGCATATTCCAGGTGCCTTCTGGGAAAAGCGAAGAGTCTCCCTAAGCTAGAAGATCGTTGGGTACAGCCGGGACCAGCTGCTTGGAAAGCATCACCAAACCAGGGATTCAAGCTTGAGGAGGCTAATTTGCATATTCCAGGTGCCTTCTGGGAAAAGCGAAGAGTCTCCCTAAGCTAGAAGATAGTTGGGTACAGCCGGGACTAGCTGCTTGGAAAGCATCACCAAACCAGGGATTCAAGCTTGAGGAGACTAATTTGCATATTCCAGGTGCCTTCTGGGAAAAGCGAAGAGTCTCCCTAAGCTAGAAGATCGTTGGGTACAGTCGGGACCAGCTGCTTGGAAAGCATCACCAAACCAGGGATTCAAGCTTGAGGAGGCTAATTTGCATATTCCAGGTGCCTTCTGGGAAAAGCGAAGAGTCTCCCTAAGCTAGAAGATCGTTGGGTACAGCCGGGACCAGCTGCTTGGAAAGCATCACCAAACCAGGGATTCAAGCTTGAGGAGACTAATTTGCATATTCCAGGTGCCTTCTGGGAAAAGCGAAGAGTCTCCCTAAGCTAGAAGATCGTTGGGTACAGCCGGGACCAGCTGCTTGGAAAGCATCACCAAACCGCGCGCCTTACGGCGCGCAAATTTTTGCCTGTAGGACATTATTGCAAGAGCTTGGCTGAGTAGATTACACAAGAAGGAAAACACACAGCAAGTCAGCAGGATCTAGGAGCAACATAGCAGATGTGACAACCTACATGGTCAGCTGCAGCATGTGCTACATGTTCACAGATCGACCAGAAGAAGAATCAAATTTCACCTGTCAGAAGTGTAGACTAGTGGCCCTTTTAGAAGAAAAGGTGCGGGGTCTGGAAGAAAGAATAGCAACTTTGAAACTCATCAAAGAGAATGAAGACTTTCTAGACAGAACAGAAGCATCTCTACTGGTCACAGAAGGTGAAAAAAGTGTCAGAGAACCTCCAAAAGCAGATGAGTGGAAGCATGTGACCAAAAGAAGCAAGAAGACCATGGAGAAATCACCAACCACACAACTGAAGAACCGATATCAAATCTTTGTAGAGGATGAAGATGGCACACCTGAAGCAATACCAGCAAGCAAAAAAGAAAAGGGCACACAGCAACAAGTGACAGCAAAAAGTACAGCCAAGAAGCAACGAAGAGTGGTTGTGGTGGGAGACTCACTACTGAGAGGCACAGAAGCAGCCATCTGCAGACCGGACATAACTGCAAGAGAAGTATGCTGCCTTCCAGGTGCGATGATCAAGGATGTGACCGATAGGATACCAAAGCTCTTCAGCTCCAAGGACGTCCACCCATTTCTTCTGATACATGTTGGCACCAATGACACGGCAAGGAAGGACCTACCGACAATCTGCAAAGACTTTGAAGAGTTGGGGAAGAAAGTAAAGGAACTGGATGCACAGGTAGTTTTTTCTTCTATCCTTCCAGTAGACGGGCATGGCACCAGGAGATCGAACAGGATCCTTGATGCAAACAACTGGCTAAGACGATGGTGCAGACAACAAGGATTCGGATTCCTGGACCACGGTGTGAATTACTTGTACGATGGACTCCTCGCCAGAGACGGACTACACCTCAACAAACCTGGGAAACACACATTTGCCAGAAGACTCGCTACACTCATCAGGAGGGCGTTAAACTAGAAGAAGAGGGGACGGGAAGAAAAACATTAGACTTGAACAAAGAAGACCCAGGAAAACATACTCAGAAGGGAGGTAAGAACATTTCTAAAACAATCCACAGCGAGGAGATTGGAACAAAACAAAATCCTCTAAACTGCATGCTCGCAAACGCCAGAAGCCTGACAAACAAGATGGAAGAACTAGAAGCAGAAATATCTACAGGTAACTTTGACATAGTGGGAATAACCGAGACATGGTTAGATGAAAGCTATGACTGGGCAGTTAACTTACAGGGTTACAGTCTGTTTAGAAAGGATCGTAAAAATCGGAGAGGAGGAGGGGTTTGTCTCTATGTAAAGTCTTGTCTAAAGTCCACTTTAAGGGAGGATATTAGCGAAGGAAATGAGGATGTCGAGTCCATATGGGTCGAAATTCATGGAGGGAAAAATGGTAACAAAATTCTCATTGGGGTCTGTTACAAACCCCCAAATATAACAGAAACCATGGAAAGTCTATTTCTAAAGCAGATAGATGAAGCTGCAACCCGTAATGAGGTCCTGGTTATGGGGGACTTTAACTACCCGGATATTAACTGGGAAACAGAAACCTGTGAAACCCATAAAGGCAACAGGTTTCTGCTAATAACCAAGAAAAATTATCTTTCACAATTGGTGCAGAATCCAACCAGAGGAGCAGCACTTTTAGACCTAATACTATCTAATAGACCTGACAGAATAACAAATCTGCAGGTGGTTGGGCATCTAGGAAATAGCGACCACAATATTGTACAGTTTCACCTGTCTTTCACTAGGGGGACTTGTCAGGGAGTCACAAAAACACTGAACTTTAGGAAGGCAAAGTTTGACCAGCTTAGAGATGCCCTTAATCTGGTAGACTGGGACAATATCCTCAGAAATAAGAATACAGATAATAAATGGGAAATGTTTAAGAACATCCTAATAGGCAGTGTAAGTGGTTTATACCTTGTGGGAATAAAAGGACTAGAAATAGGAAAAACCCAATGTGGCTAAACAAAGAAGTAAGACAGGCAATTAACAGTAAAAAGAAAGCATTTGTACTACTAAAGCAGGATGGCACCATTGAAGCTCTAAAAAACTATAGGGAGAAAAATACTTTATCTAAAAAACTAATTAAAGCTGCCAAAAAGGAAGCAGAGAAGCACATTGCTAAGGAGAGTAAAACTAATCCCAAACTGTTCTTCAACTATATCAATAGTAAAAGAATAAAAACTGAAAACGTAGGCCCCTTAAAAAATAGTGAGGAAAGAATGGTTGTAGATGACGAGGAAAAAGCTAACATATTAAACACCTTCTTCTCCACGGTATTCACGGTGGAAAATGAAATGCTAGGTGAAATCCCAAGAAACAATGAAAACCCTATATTAAGGGTCACCAATCTAACCCAAGAAGAGGTGCGGAACCGGCTAAATAAGATTAAAATAGATAAATCTCCGGGTCCGGATGGCATACACCCACGAGTACTAAGAGAACTAAGTAATGTAATAGATAAACCATTATTTCTTATTTTTAGGCACTCTATAGCGACGGGGTCTGTTCCGCAGGACTGGCGCATAGCAAATGTGGTGCCAATATTCAAAAAGGGCTCTAAAAGTGAACCTGGAAATTATAGGCCAGTAAGTCTAACCTCTATTGTTGGTAAAATATTTGAAGGGTTTCTGAGGGATGTTATTCTGGATTATCTCAATGAGAATAACTGTTTAACTCCATATCAGCATGGGTTTATGAGAAATCGCTCCTGTCAAACCAATCTAATCAGTTTTTATGAAGAGGTAAGCTATAGGCTGGACCACGGTGAGTCATTGGACGTGGTATATCTCGATTTTTCCAAAGCGTTTGATACCGTGCCGCACAAGAGGTTGGTACACAAAATGAGAATGCTTGGTCTGGGGGAAAATGTGTGTAAATGGGTTAGTAACTGGCTTAGTGATAGAAAGCAGAGGGTGGTTATAAATGGTATAGTCTCTACCTGGGTCGCTGTGACCAGTGGGGTACCGCAGGGGTCAGTATTGGGACCTGTTCTCTTCAACATATTCATTAATGATCTGGTAGAAGGTTTACACAGTAAAATATCGATATTTGCAGATGATACAAAACTATGTAAAGCAGTTAATACAAGAGAAGATAGTATTATGCTACAGATGGATCTGGATAAGTTGGAAACTTGGGCTGAAAGGTGGCAGATGAGGTTTAACAATGATAAATGTAAGGTTATACACATGGGAAGAAGGAATCAATGTCACCATTACACACTGAATGGGAAACCACTGGGTAAATCTGACAGGGAGAAGGACTTGGGGATCCTAGTTAATGATAAACTTACCTGGAGCAGCCAGTGCCAGGCAGCAGCTGCCAAGGCAAACAGGATCATGGGGTGCATTAAAAGAGGTCTGGATACACATGACGAGAGCATTATACTGCCTCTGTACAAATCCCTAGTTAGACCGCACATGGAGTACTGTGTCCAGTTTTGGGCACCGGTGTTCAGGAAGGATATAATGGAACTAGAGAGAGTACAAAGGAGGGCAACAAAATTAATAAAGGGGATGGGAGAACTACAATACCCAGATAGATTAGCGAAATTAGGATTATTTAGTCTAGAAAAAAGACGACTGAGGGGCGATCTAATAACCATGTATAAGTATATAAGGGGACAATACAAATATCTCGCTGAGGATCTGTTTATACCAAGGAAGATGACGGGCACAAGGGGGCATTCTTTGCGTCTGGAGAAGAGAAGGTTTTTCCACCAACATAGAAGAGGATTCTTTACTGTTAGGGCAGTGAGAATCTGGAATTGCTTGCCTGAGGAGGTGGTGATGGCGAACTCAGTCGAGGGGTTCAAGAGAGGCCTGGATGTCTTCCTGGAGCAGAACAATATTGTATCATACAATTATTAGGTTCTGTAGAAGGACGTAGATCTGGGGATTTATTATGATGGAATATAGGTTACACTGGATGGACAAATGTCTTTTTTCGGCCTTACTAACTATGTTACTATGTTACTATGTAAGAGTCCGGGGGCGGTTACCTTCTCGGCTCTATGCCTGGAACCATTGAGATGTGCTACAGGTTCCCTAGGGGGCAGACTTAGAGACTGGGACAAGAAGGAAGCTGGGCAGAGAGCGGGAAAGGCACGCGCGCAAGGAACAGAGCAGCGTGAGCAGCGGTCAGAGCAGGGTGCAGCTGTGCTCCGGGAGAGAGAGAGAGCTCCTGGTCAGAGGACAAATACAGGGAGATTGCCCAGAAAGACAGCATCTTGTGAGTACATGAAAGCGGACTCTGCTGTGACTGGAGAGGGGCGCTTTGAGACCCGTGCAGAGACATTGGCCCGTGTAGAGACTGCGACCCCCTGGTACCCACAGTATCAGTACAGAGACTGTGACCCCTGGTACCGACGGTATCAGTGCAGAGCCCCTGATTCCTGGTGAGAGACTTAATAATAGACTGACCATCGTTTTCCTGGGATAGACTGTGCTGTAAAAGCTAAAGACTCAGAGCCTGTGCATATCACATTAACTCCCAAAACCCCAGGCAGCGGGCTCCTAGAGACTACTCAGCCCACGGACAACAGAGGGACGACAAGTGCTGCTGTTTCTCGGCGCCTACGTTGGAGAAGACGACCCTTCAATCAAGTCCTCATCAGACTGATAAGTGTTCTTTTCTCAAGAAATCCTGCTTACTTCTGTTACACTGTTTGACTCCCATATTTTTGCACTGTTTTATTGCTAGTTATATTCCATTGCTTCCTCCCTGTGAGGAGAACCTGATTCATGTTATTAAACCCCTCAACTGTTGGTCTATCTGTTCCGTGGTGACACACTCAGTATCTGCATACTATTACAGTACTGTCCAGTCCGAGGTGGTACTAGCGTATCTGCAGCACTGGCTCAGCCAGCAGTGCATGGTGAGAAGTCAACCCGAGAAGATCTATGATGAGGAGCAAATATGGAAAGGAGGATATTCTGTAAAGATCCACCTCATATAAGAGAATGGTGTGACCAGACATCTGCCCCACTCCTACCTGGGCTCATAGAGGGAGATATGTTACTACCTTGGTCAGCCATGTCTGTTCCATAGATGTGGGGGCAGGTACCTCGCCATGAACTGCTCTCGTGTTAAGAGCTCATTATGTGAACAGTTTGAGTATGCAAAGGATGAGTGCACAGGACCCGTCATCTGTAACCTGTATACAGGACGAAAACATATCTCACAGGAGTGCCTGAATGCAGAACATATATATATAACAATTAGTGATGAGCGAGTGTGCTCGTTGCTCTGTTTTTCCCGAGCACGCTCATGTGACCTCCGAGTATTTATGACTGCTCGGAGATTTAGTTTTCATCTCGGCAGCTGAATGATTTACAGCTACTAGACAGCTTGAATACATGTGAGGATACCCTAGCAACCAGGCAACCCCCACATGTACTCAGGCTGGCTAGTAGCTTTAAATCATTCAGCTGAGGTGATGAAAACTAAATCTCCGAGCAGTCATAAATATCGGAGGTCACCCGAGCGTGCTCAGGAAAACCAGAGCAACAAGTACACTCGCTCATCACTAAAAATGATCAGATCTCCTTAGACATTATGGAGGATGTATCACCAACAGATGTTGCACTTCTAGTAACACCAGCCACTGAAGAAAGATCCAAACTTCTATCAGCCATTGAAGAAAGACGTGCAGGACTACCAGTCACTAAAGGAAGACCTATAGTACCACCAGTTACCTAACGAAAGACCTAAACTACTACCAGCTACTGAAGAAAGATCCAAACTACCATCAGCCACTGAAGAAAGATCCAAACTACACAGTACTATAGTAGTGGTTATATTCTTGTACATAGGAGCAGTATTATAGTAGTTATATTATTGTACATAGGAGCAGTATTATAGTAGTTATATTCTTGTACATAGGGGCAGTATTATAGTAGTTATATTATTGTACATAGGAGCAGTATTATAGTAGTTATATTCTTGTACATAGGGGCAGTATTATAGTAGTTATATTCTTGTACATAGGGGGCAGTATTATAGTAGTTATATTCTTTTACATAGGGGCAGTATTATAGTAGTTATATTCTTGTACATAGGGGGCAGTATTATAGTAGTTATATTCTTGTACATAGGAGCAGTATTATAGTAGTTATATTATTTTACATAGGAGCAGTATTATAGTAGTTATATTCTTTTACATAGGGGGCAGTATTATAGTAGTTATATTCTTGTACATAGGAGCAGTATTATAGTAGTTATATTCTTGTACACAGGGGCAGTATTATAGTAGTTATATTCTTGTACATAGGAGCAGTATTATAGTAGTTATATTCTTGTACATAGGAGGCAGTATTATAGTAGTTATATTCTTGTACATAGGAGGCAGTATTATAGTAGTTATATTCTTGTACATAGGGGCAGTATTATAGTAGTTATATTCTTGTACATAGGGGCAGTATTATAGTAGTTATATTCTTGTACATAGGAGCAGTATTATAGTAGTTATATTCTTGTACATAGGGGCAGTATTATAGTAGTTATATTCTTGTACATAGGGGCAGTATTATAGTAGTTATATTCTTGTACATAGGGGCAGTATTATAGTAGTTATATTCTTGTACATAGGGGCAGTATTATAGTAGTTATATTCTTGTACATAGGAGCAGTATTATAGTAGTTATATTCTTGTACATAGGGGCAGTATTATAGTAGTTATATTCTTATACATAGGGGCAGTATTATAGTAGTTATATTCTTGTACATAGGGGCAGTATTATAGTAGTTATATTCTTGTACATAGGGGGCAGTATTATAGTAGTTATATTCTTGTACATAGGAGCAGTATTATAGTAGTTATATTTTTTGTACATAGGAGCAGTATTATAGTAGTTATATTCTTGTACATATGAGCAGTATTATAGTAGTTATATTCTTGTACATAGGGGCAGTATTATAGTAGTTATATTCTTGTACATAGGGGCAGTATTATAGTAGTTATATTCTTGTACATAGGGGGCAGTATTATAGTAGTTATATTCTTGTACATAGGGGCAGTATTATAGTAGTTATATTCTTGTACATAGGGGCAGTATTATAGTAGTTATATTCTTGTACATAGGGGCAGTATTATAGTAGTTATATTCTTGTACATAGGGGCAGTATTATAGTAGTTATATTCTTGTACATAGGGGGCAGTATTATAGTAGTTATATTCTTGTACATAGGGGCAGTATTATAGTAGTTATATTCTTGTACATAGGGGCAGTATTATAGTAGTTATATTCTTGTACATAGGGGCAGTATTATAGTAGTTATATTCTTGTACATAGGGGCAGTATTATAGTAGTTACCTTCTTGTATATAGGAGCAGTATTATAGTAATTATATTCTTGTACATAGAAGTATTATAGTAGTTATATCCTTGTACATAGGGGGCAGTATTATAGTAGTTATATTCTTGTACATAGGGAGCAGTATTATAGTAGATATATTCTTGTACATAGAAGTATTATAGTAGTTATATCCTTGTACATAGGGGGCAGTATTATAGTAGTTATATTCTTGTACATAGGGAGCAGTATTATAGTAGATATATTCTTGTACATAAGGGGCATTTAAACTAGGTGACAAAGAGGAAATTAAAATGATACAGCATGAATTGAAGCATAAAATAAAGGAGGCCCAGGAAGCCTTCAGAATTAAACTTGAAAGGAAACTGTCCCACAATAATTCCAGAGAGGTTTGGTCAGGAATGAAATTACTGACTGGGCTTAAGCTGAGGCCTGAAAATGATGGTGGAAATCTAGACAAGGCTAATGAGATGAATGAGTATTTCAACAGGTTTAGCAGTACATGTGCCAACTGATAGTGGATGGGAATTGGGTGCAAATTCTGCAACATCGATATTGAAGGATGAGCAGACCAATTTTAGAGTATCTGAAAATGATGTGAGGAGGCAGTTTAAGTCACTTAACATTGGTAAAGCTGCAGGACCAGATGGACTCAGCTCACGTGTCCTTAACCCCTTTCTGACCTCGGACGGGATAGTACGTCCGAGGTCAGATCCCCTGCTTTGATGCAGGGCTCCGCGGTGAGCCCGCATCAAAGCCGGGACATGTCAGCTGTTTTGAACAGCTGACATGTGCCCGCAATAGGTGCGGGCAGAATCGCGATCTGCCCGCACCTATTAACTAGTTAAATGCCGCTGTCAATCGCAGACAGCGGCATTTAACTACCGCATCCGGCCGGGCGGCCGGAAATGACGTCATCGCTGACCCCCGTCATATGATCGGGGGTCGGTGATGCGTCTCCATTGTAACCATAGAGGTCCTAGAGACCTCTATGGTTACTGATGAGCGGTGGCTGTGAACGCCACCCTGTGGTCGGCGCTCACAGCACACCTCCATTTCTGCTACATAGCAGCGATCAGCTATAGTAGTTATAATCTTGTACATAGGAGCAGTATTATAGTAGTTATATTCTTGTACATAGGGGGCAGTATTATAGTAGTTATATTCTTGTACATAGGAGCAGTATTATAGTAGTTATATTCTTGTACATGGGCAGTATTATAGTAGTTATATTCTTGTACATAGGTGGCAGTATTATAGTTGTAATATTCTTGTACATAGGGGCAGTATTATAGTTGTAATATTCTTGTACATAGGGGCAGTATTATAGTTGTAATATTCTTGTACATAGGGGTAGTATTATAGTAGTTATATTCTTGTACATAGGGGCAGTATTATAGTAGTTATATTCTTGTACATAGGGGCAGTATTATAGTAGTTATATTCTTGTACATAGGGGCAGTATTATAGTTGTAATATTCTTGTACATAGGGGTAGTATTACAGTATTTATAGTCTTGCCCATAAGCCCAATGAGTGAAGACCTTGTGGATATGTGAGGCGCCGAAGACTTGGCAGGACCCATGGCGTAAAGATGACTGGTGGTTTGTGAATGAATACTGAACTGCAATAAACAAACGGAGCTGCTGGGACACGGTGAGGGCTGGGGAATATTGAGTATTCATTTTATTAATTTTTTTAACTCCCTTCTTAGCCATTTTGAATCTAGCAAAATGGAGGCTGATTAATTGAACTCACAAAATATTCAGACAATGGAGAATCTGAATTTATTTGTGTAATTGTAGGTGACTTCTATTCACTTCAAAGCCATTTGCTCATCTTTAGTTTGAATATATCTTGTCGCATACAGTGGCTGCTATGTTCTTTTGTATGTACAGTATATACTGCAGTCACAGCAGCTTGTACTTGTTCACACTTGCATCATTCTGTTAGATGGTGCTGGTCAGGTTGGTTTCCTTGTAGCATATATTTGGAGGTGGTAACTGCCTCCATATCCGTCCAAATCAAACTTGGACAAAGTGCGGCCCTTTGGCTGTCCCTGTGTGATCTGCTATGTGGGGACATCATGCTGTGTGGGTTGCTATGTGGGGACTTCATGCTGACTGGGGGGCTGTGTTGGGAAATCATACTGTCTGGGGTGCTGTGTGACGACATCATACTGTGTGAGGGGCTGTATGGGGACAAACTATGCGGGAACATCATATTGAGTTGGAGGTTATGTGGGGACATCATACTGTGTACATGGTTATGTGGGGGCATACTGTGTAGGGATATCATACTGTGTGGGGGCAGTGTGAGGGCATCAAACTGTGTGGGGGCTGTGTTAGGACATTGTAGTTTGTGGATAGCTCTGTGGGGACATCAAACTGTGTGGGGGCATTATAGTTTGTGGGGGGGGGGGCTGTGTGGGGACATCAAACTGTGCAAGGGGCTGTGTGTGGACATACTGTGTGGGGATATCATACTGTGTGGGGGGCTGTGTGAGGTCATCATACTGTATTGTGGCTGTGTTAGGACCTTGTAGTTTGTGGGGGGCTGTGTGAGGACATTATAGTTTGTGGGGGGCTGTGTGGGTGTAAGAGGGTGAACTGTAGTCCCACTGAGAGGGCACTAGGACCCTGTGGTTTTTGCCTGTTGCAGCAGAGGACAGACCTCCCAGAGACAATGTGTGCTGCGGGGTGGGGTCTAGTGTCTCGAGTGTAAAGTGAAAGTAGGAAGTGAGAGCTGAGAGAGAAAAGGCGGGAAGAAAAGGAGAAGCTGCTGTGAGATCTTAAAAAGAGACTGTGTGGATTTACTGCAAGTGTTTTTGGAGGAAAAGAAGCTTTTGAGAGACTTTTTGTTGCTAACGTTCCCCTGGAGAAGAGCTAACCTTTTGTTTAACTCTGTGAGAGACTTGTGTTGCTAACGTTTCCTGGAGAGGAGCTAACCCTTTATCTAAGAAAAGACGGAGACTTTGCTAAGAACCCAGTACGAATTTGGAAGTCTGTGGATTCCCTGTGCATTGAGTGGAGGAACAAGTCTGGACAGACGGCTGATACAGAGACGGACGGATTGTCGTGGAAGCATTCCTAGGAGCTACAGAAGCAGAGACTACATCGTGAGACCACTAACTAAGTCCCCGGCGTTTGGGCTCGGCATCGGCCGACAAGACAAGAGGAGCTTGCTGTAACTTATTGGCGCTGAAGATATGGATTGGCTACAGCCTGTGCGGATTCCTGCCTGAGAGGAAATCCATTTCAGGATACGGTACCATAGTTATAGATACCCGGGTATCTCTGCTCAGAGTGTTAAATTGTTACTTTAGAGGTGTATCTTATATTAGAGTTGTGTAAGTTATACTCAGTGTGCCGTTCCAGGGGCTCCCTTAATAACACTACATTCAATTTACACTTGTTCCTGTTTTTAGTTGCCTGTTAGGTAAATTTCTTACTAGTCTGTTGTAGTACACAGTTCTCAGGAGACCTTGGAGTGGCACAGTGATTTCAGCTGCTGCTGAGCTAGTGTATCTTTGGGGTGCATCTGCCTTAATATTCTCCATATTACCTTGATTAATTTGCCTTTGAGTAAATACCGTTGGAGATTTCTGCCTTGGTCTTGGTTTGTGACTCACTGGATCTTATTCGGACCTCTGGTCATTACATGGGGACATCAAACTATAAGGGGCTGTGTGTGGACATACTGTGTGAGGATATCATACTGTATGGGGTGCTGTGTTAGGACATCATAGTTTGTGGGGGGCTGTGTGGGGACATCAAACTATAAGGGGCTGTGTGGGCATACTATATGGGGATATCATACTGTGTGGGGGGTGAGGACATCATACTGTATGGTGGGCAGTGTTAGGACATCGTAGTTTATGGGGGGCTGTGTGGGGACATCAAACTGTGTGGGGGATTGTGGGGACATCATCTTGTGTTGTTAGCTGCTGATCAAGGTACAAGGATTGCATAATAGGAGCAGTATGATTTACTACTTTAAATAAACATTATAAATAAACAGTAAATTATATGGTGTTTCGCTGCTACAGGTAAGAATATAAGTTACAATAAGCCCTGCTGTGACATGTATTAGCAGTAGCAGTGATTAACAAACTTAATTCTGCTCAATATTAAGTGATAAAAATTAATATAAAACAAATGAGCAGAATTAAGCTCGGTCTGTTGGTTGAGCCTCCACAACAGTCCATCCTGGGAAAATTAATTTCCTGCCCCAGGTCTAAGGCTCTTTTTAGTTAGTGCTTTATCCTACATGCTTTTTTCAACTTTTATGCTTTTGGCCTGGGAGAGGCAGGTCTGATAGAAAAGGTTAGGATCCCATAAAAAATAAAGTCGCCTTGTTGTGGCTGGTGGGCACACACGAATTGGCGAATTTGTGAGTTCAAGATCTCATTTTTTGAAGTATATTTTAAGTGACAGTAATGCAGGTTATTTTCCATACATTCAATATTTGCCTATGTCATGGCGCTTTGTGACTTGTAGATACGTAGATGAGGACTGTATCAGAGCTATGTCCCTCTGGGTCACCCCAGGAGCAATGTGTAAGCTTACTGGGGAGTCTGAGGGTCTTCTGGAGGGTGATCAGTTAGGATATAAAGTGAATGAAATTCCAAGTATTCTAGTATCAGTTTATTATTTGCTCCCATTTTTCTCTAATTATTATTATTATATTAATATCTGCCTCACTGATCCTTATACTTTTCCGGCTCCCCTGTCTTCTGCTTGGCTTGAACATGTGTTTTAATCCTAATATTTTACGGTTGCCATCTGTCTGGAAACTTACCAGTAGTCATTAAAAATTCAGCGAACAATTATTACAGAATCTCCGCTCGTCCAATCTCTGAAATCCTAAATTTATAAAGTTATTTTAAAAAAATAAATTCTGATTTGACTTCTACAATTTTTAAAATTAAGAAAAAAAAAAAAAGATAAATTAACAAGTGAAATATATATATATAGATTTTTAAATTAAAGAAGTAATTAAACATAAAATATCCGACAATAACAAACAACAAAAAAAAATAAAGAAGCTAACATAAAATATATTTTATATATTCAAACATAAAAACAAATAAACCAATATAATGAATGAAATAAAAAAAAAAGAAAAATTAAATAAAATGTGTAATTATGATTTCAAAAATGTGCTAGAGAATTAATTGAATTTACTCTAGTTTTCACAGGTTGATTTGGTTTGATATATAAAGTTTGTCAGTGTATGATCTGATTAGTTCTACAGAACATATCCTTGAGTGTACAGTATAGGCTCCTCTCTTGGGATGAATGGCACAGTTATAGGAAGGGTGTCGCCCTCTTGTCTTTTATGGGATCAGATGGCCGGGTCTTGCTTACACCCCTTCCAAGGTTGTGGTTAGAACCATATGCCACTAATTACCTATAGTTCCTTACATCTGTCACCCCAGCCCCCTGCTTCTCCAACTCCTGCAATCTGCCAACCCTGAACAGCTCCCTGACAGCACTATGGAGAAAAATGTAACATAAAACCTGCACAAAATAAAAAATAAAAAAAAGGTAATAAAACAAAATAGAAACAATGGTAAAAAAAATAACATAAAATCTGCAAAAAAAGCAATAATAAAGTTATAAATCAAAATAGAAACAATGGAAAAACTTGTAACATTAAACCTACAAAAAAGCAATAATAAAAAAAAGTTATAAAACAAAATGGAAAAACATTTAACATAAAACCTGCAAAAAAGTGAAAGTAAAAAAAGGTAATAAAACTAAATATTAACAATGGAAAAAAATAACATAGAATATGTAAAAAACAATAAAGTTATAAATCGCAATAGAAACAATGGAAAAACTTGTAACATTAAACCTACAAAAAAGCAATAATAAAAAAAAGTTATAATACAAAATGGAAAAACATTTAACATAAAGCCTGCAAAAAAGGTAAAGTAAGAAAGGTAATAAAACAAAATAGAAACAATGGAAAAACATTTAACATAAAATCTGCAAAGAAAGGATAATAACAATAAAAAAAGTAGTTATAAAACAAAATGGAAAAAATCATGTAACACAAAACCTGTAAGAAAGCAATAGTAAAAAGAAGGTAATAAAGCAAAATAGAAACAATGGAAAAACTTGGAACATAAAACCTGCAAGTAAAGCAATAATGATTAAAAAAAAAGCTATAAAACAAAATACAAACAATGGAAAAACATGTAATATATAACCTACCATGATAACTACGCAAATCCATAAATTCTGAAAACATAATATACTGTATATATATATATATATACACACACACACACACACACACACTCAGAAAGTTTCACTGTCTAATTACCTTTGTTTCCAATATATTTTGCTCGTTTTTTTTTATAATCATTCGTTGGGACACAAGGAAAAGAACATTTTAGAAAAAATAAAATTTAACATTTTTATTTTAATTTTCATAGATTTTTACAATTTCAAAAATGTTTAATTCTTGTAAAGTGTTATTATCAAGGAAAACTACAGTAAACCCCTTATAAGCATAATTACATAGTTACATAGTTATTAGGGTTGAAGGAAGACTTTAAGTCCATCTAGTACAACCCATAGCCTAACCTAACATGCCCTAACATGTTGATCCAGAGGAAGGCAAAAAAAAACCCATGTGGCAAAGAGTAAGCTCCACATTGGGGAAAAAAATTCCTTCCCGACTCCACATACGGCAATCAGACTAGTTCCCTGGATCAACGCCCTATCAAGGAATCTAGTGTATATACCCTGTAACATTATACTTTTCCAGAAAGGTATCCAGTCCCCTCTTAAATTTAAGTAATGAATCACTCATTACAACATCATACGGCAGAGAGTTCCATAGTCTCACTGCTCTTACAGTAAAGAATCCGCGTCTGTTATTATGCCTAAACCTTTTTTCCTCCAAACGCAGAGGATGCCCCCTTGTCCCTGTCTCAGGTCTATGATTAAAAAGATCATCAGAAAGGTCTTTGTACTGTCCCCTCATATATTTATACATTAAAATAAGATCACCCCTTAGCCTTCGTTTTTCCAAACTAAATAGCCCCAACTGTAATAACCTATCTTGGTATTGCAGACCCCCCAGTCCTCTAATAACCTTGGTCGCTCTTCTCTGCACCCGCTCTAGTTCAGCTATGTCTTTCTTATACATCGGAGACCAGAACTGTGCACAGTATTCTAAGTGTGGTCGAACTAGTGACTTGTATAGAGGTAAAATTATGTTCTCCTCATGAGCATCTATGCCTCTTTTACTGCATCCCATTATTTTATTTGCCTTTGTAGCAGTTGCCTGACACTGGCCACTGAACATGAGTTTGTCATCTACCCATACACCCAGGTCTTTTTCATTGACGGTTTTGCCCAGAGTTTTAGAATTAAGCACATAATTATACATCTTATTACTTCTACCCAAGTGCATGACCTTACATTTATCCCCATTAAAGCTCATTTGCCATTTATCAGCCCAAGCTTCTAGTTTACATAAATCATCCTGTAATATAAAATTGTCCTCCTCTGTATTGATTACCCTGCAGAGTTTAGTGTCATCTGCAAATATTGAAATTCTACTCTGAATAAATATGTTAAAAAGAAGAGGGCCCAATACTGACCCCTGTGGTACCCCCACTGCTAACCGCGACCCAGTCCGAGTGTGTTCTATTAATTACCACTCTTTGTTTCCTATCCCTGAGCCAGCTCTTAACCCACTGTGAGGTATCAAGGGGAGAAGTACTAGATAACAGATATGATTCTCCCCGTTTCATTTCCTATGTTTCCAGGTATTAGTTGTGAAGCTGTTTTTTCAATGTAATCCACTCCTGATTTCTTTAGTGATCAGCGTGAAAAAGGACTGGTGCCTCCCCTCCACACATACAATCCAGGTTTTGACTTCTGACTGTTTTCAGCTGATATAATCAGGAACTGCTGGGGTCTCAGCGGATCCGCTGGTCTGGGAGAGCTGACACAGTAAGGGTACCGTCACACAGTGCCACTTTTGTCGCTACGACGGTACGATCCGTGACGTTCCAGCTATATCCATACGATATCGCTGTGTCTGACACGCAGCAGCGATCAGGGACCCTGCTGAGAATCGTACGTCGTAGCAGATCGTTTGGAACTTTCTTTCGTCGCTGGATCTCCGCTGTCATCGCTAGATCAGTGTGTGTGACACCGATCCAGCGATGCGTTCGCTTGTAACCAGGGTAAACATCGGGTTACTAAGCGCAGGGCCGCGCTTAGTAACCCGATGTTTACCCTGGTTACCATCCTAAAAGTAAAAAAAACAAACGCTTCATACTTACCTTCGGCTGTCTGTCCCCGGCGCTGTGCTTTCCTGCACTCACTGTGAGCACAGCGGCCGGAAAGCAGAGCGGTGACGTCACCGCTCTGCTTTCCGGCCGCTGTGCTCACAGCCAGTACAGAGAAGCACAGCGCCGAGGACAGACAGCCGAAGGTAAGTATGAAGCGTTTGTTTTTTTTACTTTTAGGATGGTAACCAGGGTAAACATCGGGTTACTAAGCGCGGCCCTGCGCTTAGTAACCCGATGTTTACCCTGGTTACCGGCATCGTTGGTCGCTGGAGAGCTGTCTGTGTGACAGCTCTCCAGCGACCAAACAGCGACTTACCAACGATCACGGCCAGGTCGTATCGCTGGTCGTGATCGTTAGTAAATTGTATAGTGTAACGATACCCTACGACTGCATGAACTTCTTTGTTATTTGTAGGTTAATTTTGTAGTGAGAATCTTCTTGTTATTTAGTGGCCAGACGGCCTTAGACATTTATTTTATGTTTGATAAGTGCAACATTGTATGACAAGTGTGTACAATAAAATACCCCTGGCTCATGCCTATATGGAACTCGCCAACCTGTTATTTGTGACTCCATAGCCACCTGCTTGTGCCAAAGCAAAAGATCCCTGCTGAATCATATTCCCACAAATGGTGTTGAGAATGCGGGCACTTGTGGCTATTGGACTGTGACTGCAGAGAAGGTGCTCTGTGTATGTCCTGGCTGAAAGCTCCGGTGCTTTTGAAGAGCCAAGAGTCCAGTAATATGGAGGAACTAGTGAAACAGTTACTGCAGGCAAATGTTCAACAACAACAGACCAATACTTACTTCCAGCAAGCCCTGGACCAGCAAAACCAGATTCAGCAAGAGCAGTTGAATGCTATAAAGCAGGCTTTGGTTCGGCAACCCCGAGATGAGGAAGACCGTGCACAAAGTGCTGCTAGTGCGCGGAAAGCCGTACAAAAGACTCTGCTTAAAATGACTGCTGACGATGATGTGGAGGCCTATCTCACCGTATTTGAACGTATTGCAGAACGTGAGCATTTACCGGTGGACAGATGGGCTGAAGTGGTTGCTCCATTTCTGAGTGGAGATCCACAAAAGGCCTATTACGATCTAAGTGGAGTGGATGCTATGGATTATACCAAACTAAAAGGTGAAATCCTGGCAAGGCTGGGAGTAAACACATATGTACGAGCACAGAGGGTACATGTGTGGACTTTTGTCGAGCATCAGCCAGCCCGCTCACAAATGCATGATCTCATCCATTTAGTAAAAAAATGGCTACAACCAGAGACTTTGACATCAGCACAGATGTTGGAACGTGTTGTTCTAGACAAGTACCTACGGTCCTTACCTGCGAAGTTACAAGGGTGGGTTGGACAGGGGAACCCATCTACAGCGGACCAGTTGGTGAATATGGTCAAACGTTACAATGCTTCTGAAAGCCTACTACACGGGACGTTATCACCTCGCTGGGATCCCAAGAAATCGCCAGAAAATCCTGCGAAAGCTGTATCATCTTCAAAAGAAGAGAACGTTGCAATGAAGGGTAGCTAACCCACAAAGGACTATGGAGGCGGTACGGTCTCACAGCAAACCAGCAGACCCTATCTGGGGTCCCCAGCGAGGAGAAAAGGACCTATACAGTGTTGGCGATGTCATGGACTTGGCCATGTAGCAGCTAACTGTCCAATGACCACTGAGCCAATGGACTGTAACGCTATGAGGCGTCTTTCGTTATATGTACAATCGGTCTGTGTTGCAGAGGTCCTTACAGGAAACAAACGACACGTGTGTTGCCTTGAAATCGACGGCCATGGTGTGAATGTCATCTTAGATTCTGGCAGTCAGGTAACTCTGGTACATGCCAGTTTGGTGGACCCTAGAGCCCTAACAAACTTAACCGTGGGCATTAGTTGCATCCATGGCGATATTAAAAATTACCCCACTGCCTGGGTCACCATTGCCATGCCAGTTGGAACCAAAACGCATCAAGCGGCAGTCCTAAAGTCTATGGGACATGATGTAATATTAGGGAGAGACTTTCCCTTATTTTGGGTCTTGTGGAACCTTAAAAATGGCATGAACACTCAAGTTGAAGATGGTGCCGTAGGGTGTTCCTGTTTCGATAATTGTTCTCTTGTGTCTACAAGACTGGGGAGTTCCACCACTCCTCTTGGGCTATCTGCACAAAGGCTGTTCTACCCTGTATGCACAAATGGATTTTTTCCTCTCTGAACCCTGTTCACACAGGTTATATACAGATGATCAGGTTTTTAAATACATCAGATAGGGATTGCATACATTAGTTAGGACTGCTCTGATAAGGGTATACCGTGAAGATTGGTAGAGCAGCTTAGTATACATTTTTTGCAAAAAACGTATCAACCAAATACCCTGTTTTTTACATCTTTTACTAGCACTTGCGGATTACTGCAACATTTTTTCAAACTGAGTGTTTTTGGTTTTACTATTCTATTTTGTGTCTTCAGGTTTCTTGGTGGTGTGTGAACATGATCATACAGACTTGTTCACTGTGCAAGTAGCCCATGTGTTCCTGTTTCGATAATTGTTCTCTTGTGTCTACAAGGCTGGGGAGTTCCACCACTCCTCTTGGGCTATCTGCACAAAGGCTGTTCTACCCTGTATGCACAAATGGATTTTTTCCTCTCTGAACCCTGTTCACACAGGTTATATACAGATGATCAGGTTTTTAAATACATCAGATAGGGATTGCATACATTAGTTAGGACTGCTCTGATAAGGGTATACCGTGAAGATTGGTAGAGCAGCTTAGTATACATTTTTTGCAAAAAACGTATCAACCAAATACCCTGTTTTTTACATCTTTTACTAGCACTTGCGGATTACTGCAACATTTTTTCAAACTGAGTGTTTTTGGTTTTACTATTCTATTTTGTGTCTTCAGGTTTCTTGGTGGTGTGTGAACATGATCATACAGACTTGTTCACTGTGCAAGTAGCCCATGTGTTCCTGTTTCCATAATTGTTCTCTTGTGTCTACAAGACTGGGGAGTTCCACCACTCCTCTTGGGCTAGCTGCACAAAAGCTGTTCTACCCTGTATGCACAAATGGATTTTTTCCTCTCTGAACCCTGTTCACACAGGTTATATACAGATGATCAGGTTTTTAAATACATCAGATAGGGATTGCATACATTAGTTAGGACTGCTCTGATAAGGGTATACCGTGAAGATTGGTAGAGCAGCTTAGTATACATTTTTTGCAAAAAACGTATCAACCAAATACCCTGTTTTTTACATCTTTTACTAGCACTTGCGGATTACTGCAACATTTTTTCAAACTGAGTGTTTTTGGTTTTACTATTCTATTTTGTGTCTTCAGGTTTCTTGGTGGTGTGTGAACATGATCATACAGACTTGTTCACTGTGCAAGTAGCCCATGTGTTCCTGTTTCGATAATTGTTCTCTTGTGTCTACAAGACTGGGGAGTTCCACCACTCCTCTTGGGCTATCTGCACAAAGGCTGTTCTACCCTGTATGCACAAATGGATTTTTTCCTCTCTGAACCCTGTTCACACAGGTTATATACAGATGATCAGGTTTTTAAATACATCAGATAGGGATTGCATACATTAGTTAGGACTGCTCTGATAAGGGTATACCGTGAAGATTGGTAGAGCAGCTTAGTATACATTTTTTGCAAAAAACGTATCAACCAAATACCCTGTTTTTTACATCTTTTACTAGCACTTGCGGATTACTGCAACATTTTTTCAAACTGAGTGTTTTTGGTTTTACTATTCTATTTTGTGTCTTCAGGTTTCTTGGTGGTGTGTGAACATGATCATACAGACTTGTTCACTGTGCAAGTAGCCCATGTGTTCCTGTTTCGATAATTGTTCTCTTGTGTCTACAAGACTGGGGAGTTCCACCACTCCTCTTGGGCTATCTGCACAAAGGCTGTTCTACCCTGTATGCACAAATGGATTTTTTCCTCTCTGAACCCTGTTCACACAGGTTATATACAGATGATCAGGTTTTTAAATACATCAGATAGGGATTGCATACATTAGTTAGGACTGCTCTGATAAGGGTATACCGTGAAGATTGGTAGAGCAGCTTAGTATACATTTTTTGCAAAAAACGTATCAACCAAATACCCTGTTTTTTACATCTTTTACTAGCACTTGCGGATTACTGCAACATTTTTTCAAACTGAGTGTTTTTGGTTTTACTATTCTATTTTGTGTCTTCAGGTTTCTTGGTGGTGTGTGAACATGATCATACAGACTTGTTCACTGTGCAAGTAGCCCATGTGTTCCTGTTTCCATAATTGTTCTCTTGTGTCTACAAGACTGGGGAGTTCCACCACTCCTCTTGGGCTATCTGCACAAAGGCTGTTCTACCCTGTATGCACAAATGGATTTTTTCCTCTCTGAACCCTGTTCACACAGGTTATATACAGATGATCAGGTTTTTAAATACATCAGATAGGGATTGCATACATTAGTTAGGACTGCTCTGATAAGGGTATACCGTGAAGATTGGTAGAGCAGCTTAGTATACATTTTTTGCAAAAAACGTATCAACCAAATACCCTGTTTTTTACATCTTTTACTAGCACTTGCGGATTACTGCAACATTTTTTCAAACTGAGTGTTTTTGGTTTTACTATTCTATTTTGTGTCTTCAGGTTTCTTGGTGGTGTGTGAACATGATCATACAGACTTGTTCACTGTGCAAGTAGCCCATGTGTTCCTGTTTCGAACCCCGAGATGAGGAAGACCGTGCACAAAGTGCTGCTAGTGCGCGGAAAGCCGTACAAAAGACTCTGCTTAAAATGACTGCTGACGATGATGTGGAGGCCTATCTCACCGTATTTGAACGTATTGCAGAACGTGAGCATTTACCGGTGGACAGATGGGCTGAAGTGGTTGCTCCATTTCTGAGTGGAGATCCACAAAAGGCCTATTACGATCTAAGTGGAGTGGATGCTATGGATTATACCAAACTAAAAGGTGAAATCCTGGCAAGGCTGGGAGTAAACACATATGTACGAGCACAGAGGGTACATGTGTGGACTTTTGTCGAGCATCAGCCAGCCCGCTCACAAATGCATGATCTCATCCATTTAGTAAAAAAATGGCTACAACCAGAGACTTTGACATCAGCACAGATGTTGGAACGTGTTGTTCTAGACAAGTACCTACGGTCCTTACCTGCGAAGTTACAAGGGTGGGTTGGACAGGGGAACCCATCTACAGCGGACCAGTTGGTGAATATGGTCAAACGTTACAATGCTTCTGAAAGCCTACTACACGGGACGTTATCACCTCGCTGGGATCCCAAGAAATCGCCAGAAAATCCTGCGAAAGCTGTATCATCTTCAAAAGAAGAGAACGTTGCAATGAAGGGTAGCTAACCCACAAAGGACTATGGAGGCGGTACGGTCTCACAGCAAACCAGCAGACCCTATCTGGGGTCCCCAGCGAGGAGAAAAGGACCTATACAGTGTTGGCGATGTCATGGACTTGGCCATGTAGCAGCTAACTGTCCAATGACCACTGAGCCAATGGACTGTAACGCTATGAGGCGTCTTTCGTTATATGTACAATCGGTCTGTGTTGCAGAGGTCCTTACAGGAAACAAACGACACGTGTGTTGCCTTGAAATCGACGGCCATGGTGTGAATGTCATCTTAGATTCTGGCAGTCAGGTAACTCTGGTACATGCCAGTTTGGTGGACCCTAGAGCCCTAACAAACTTAACCGTGGGCATTAGTTGCATCCATGGCGATATTAAAAATTACCCCACTGCCTGGGTCACCATTGCCATGCCAGTTGGAACCAAAACGCATCAAGCGGCAGTCCTAAAGTCTATGGGACATGATGTAATATTAGGGAGAGACTTTCCCTTATTTTGGGTCTTGTGGAACCTTAAAAATGGCATGAACACTCAAGTTGAAGATGGTGCCGTAGGGCTACCCCCTGACCCTTTGCAGCAAGATGAAAGGGGGCCCGTCTCAGAGGAAACTCCAGAATCTGTAGACTCTCCTCTGGCTGTATATGCAGGCGAGGCAGTTGAACTAGACGAGGCTATAGAAATGCCAGGCCTTGAGCTGACCCGTGGTAAGTTCGGGACCGCTCAACACCAGGATCCTACTTTGGCAAGGGCATGGGAAAATGTAAAGGTCTCTGAGGGAAGACCATTGTACCCAGGGGCTCAAAATGAGTTTCCACATGTGGCGGTGCAACAGGGTATGCTGTATCACATAGACAAAGTGCGAGGAGTGGTGGTAGAGCAACTAGTGGTGCCCAAGTCCTTCCGCCAGGTAGTTTTTGGTCTGGCACATAAACATCCCTTGGGGGGACACCTGGCCGGAGAAAAAACAAAACACCGTATTCTGCAACGTTTCTTTTGGCCAGGTCTAGGGGGAGACGTAACCCAGTATTTTCAGTCCTGTCCTACGTGTCAATTGACCGCACCCATGTCACATTTTAGAAGCCCCCTTGTGCCCTTACCCAAAATAGAAGTGCCCTTCGAGAGGATAGGAAAGGATATAGCTGGTTCATTAGTTAAATCTGCTACAGGTCATCATTACATTCTGGTAGTACTAGATTATGCCACTCGTTATCCTGAGGCAGTACCCCTGCGGAATGCCAATGCGAAAGCAATTTCAAAGGAACTTGTTAATATGTTTTCTCGCACCGGCATTCCGAGGGAAATACTAACGGATCAGGGGACCCCCTTTATGTCTCGTATACTTAAGGACTTATGTAAACTACTAAAAATCTCCCACTTACGTACTTCAGTATATCATCCTCAGACTGACGGATTGGTAGAACGATTTACTAAAACCCTGAAGGGAATGTTAAAAAGGGTGGTAGATAAGGACGGGAGGGATTGGGATGCTCTCCTACCATATCTCCTGTTCGCTATACGTGAAGTACCCCAATCTTCCACAGGCTTTTCCCCTTTTGAGTTAGTTTACGGGCGATGTCCTAGAGGCCTGTTAGATATTGCCAAAGAGACTTGGGAACAGGAGGTGACTCCTTATCGTAGTGTAATTGAACACGTAATGCTTATGCAAGATAGAATTGAGGCAGTCATGCCAATAGTTAAGGAATGTTTAGAACGTGCACAACATGCCCAAAGCACGGTATACAACCGAACGGCTAAAACACGAGTCTTTCAACCCGGTGACAGGGTGTTAGTATTGGTACCTACTGTAGAAAATAAATTTCTTGCGAAGTGGCAGGGCCCATACGAGGTGTTGGACAGAATAGGTGAAGTGAATTATAAGATACACCAACCAGATAAAAGGAAAACCGAACAAACCTATCACATAAACTTGCTTAAGGCCTGGCGGGACAGGGAGAGTCTAATGGCAGGAGCTACCCTTGATGATGGACCTCGAAGACCACCGCCACCTATGATAAATGACCCCCAGGTAGTAATGCCAGAAGTGGGTATTGCAGAGACACTATCCGAAAGTCAAAAACGAGAGACCAAGGAATTCATACAGAGAAACGCAGAAGTTTTCTCAGAACTTCCTGGCTGCACTCAATTAAACATGACATTGTTACTGATCCACAGGCGCGGGTACGGCTAAAACCATATTGAATTCCAGAGGCTCGGAGACAAGCCATCGCCCAGGAAGTCGACAAAATGTTAGCGCTAGGGGTCATTGAGGAGTCCCGGAGTGATTGGGCTAGCCCAATCGTACTGGTGCCCAAACCCGATGGGACTATTCGATTTTGTAATGATTTTCGGAAATTAAATGAGATATCGAACTTTGTTGCCTACCCGATGCCAAGAGTTGACGAACTTATAGAGAGACTGGGTTCGGCCAGGTACATATCTACTATTGACTTAACAAAAGGTTATTGGCAGATTCCTCTTACGGATTCAGCCAAGGAGAAAACTGCCTTTGTCACGCCCCAGGGACTGTTCCAGTACCGTGATATGCCATTTGGCTTGCACGGTGCTGCAGCCACCTTCCAACGTCTAATGGATATTGTCCTAAAACCCCATGTTCAGTATGCTTCCGCATACTTGGACGATATCATTGTCTTTAGTGATGACTGGGACACACATTTGTCAAAAGTACAAGCTGTCTTGGACTCGCTAAAAACGGCTAGGTTGACTGCCAATCCCAAGAAATGTACTTTGGAATTGGAAGAGGCTCGCTATCTGGGATATAGCATAGGGCGAGGAATCGTAAGGCCGCAGACCAATAAAGTGGACGCTATTCAAAATTGGCCACGACCGGTCAACAAAAAACAAGTTGGTGCTTTTTTAGGGATCGTTGGTTATTATAGGCACTTCATCAAACATTTTGCCACCTCTCACAGATCTTACCAAGGGATCGAAATCGGTCACTGTAAAATGGAACGCAGAAGCAGAGAAGGCCTTTCAGTATTTGAAAACGGTCCTCTGTGACCAACCAGTGTTGGTTGCCCCTGACTTTAAATGGGAGTTTATTGTCCAAACGGACGCCTCTGGTGGTGGCCTCGGTGCAGTGTTGTCACAGGAGGTGAATGGCGAAGAACACCCAGTGGGCTATCTAAGCAGAAAACTTACGAGGGCAGAAAAGAATTACAGCGTGGTAGAGCGGGAAGCCCTAGCTGTGAAATGGGCCCTATATACCTTACGCTATTATTTACTAGGTCGCCAATTTAGGCTAGTGACGGACCATTCACCCCTAACTTGGATGTCCAGGGCAAAAGAGGGCAATGCAAGGGTGACACGCTGGTTCTTAGAATTGCAAGGTTTTAAATTTTCCGTTGAGCACAGGGCAGGCGCGGCTCACGGGAATGCAGATGCGTTATTTAGAACACACTGCTTAGTGACTCGTCGTGTCCGACCCTACGGGCTCGAACAGAGGAAGGGGGTGTGTGAGGTATCAAGGGGAGAAGTACTAGATAACAGATATGTTTCTCCCTTTTTCATTTCCTATGTTTCCACGTATTAGATTTGAAGCTGTTTTTTCAATGTAATCCGCTCCTGGTTTCTTTAGTGATCAGCGTGAAAAAGGACTGGTGCCTCCCCTCCACACATACAATCCAGGTTTTGACTTCTGACTGTTTTCAGCTGATATAATCAGGAACTGCTGGGGTCTCAGCGGATCCGCTGGTCTGGGAGAGCTGACACAGTAAGACTGCATGAACTTCTTTGTTATTTGTAGGTTTATTTTGTAGTGAGAATCTTCTTGTTAGTTAGTGGCCAGACGGCCTTAAGGTACCTTCACACTAGACGATATCGTTAACGATATCGTTGCTTTTTGTGACGTAGCAACGATATCGTTAAGGATATCGTTCTGTGTGACAGCGACCAACGATCAGGCCCCTGCTGGGAGATCGTTGGTCGCTGAACAAAGTCCAGAACTTTATTTCGTCGCTGGATCTCCCGTGGACATCGCTGGATCGGTGTGTGTGACACCGATCCAGCGATGTCTTCACTGGTAACCAGAGTAAACATCGGGTAACTAAGCGCAGGGTCGCGCTTAGTAACCCGATGTTTACCCTGGTTACCAGCGTAAAAGTGAAAAAAACAAACAGTACATACTTACCTACCGCTGTCTGTCCCCGGCGCTGTGCTTCTCTGCTCTCCTACTGCTCTGGCTGTGAGCGTCGGTCAGCCGGAAAGCAGAGCGGTGACGTCACCGCTCTGCTTTCCGGCCGCTGTGCTCACAGCCAGTGCAGGAGGAGAGCAGAGAAGCTGAGCGCCGGGGACAGACAGAGGTAGGTAAGTATGTACTGTTTGTTTTTTTCACTTTTACGCTGGTAACCAGGGTAAACATCGGGTTACTAAGCGCGGCCCTGCGCTTAGTTACCCGATGTTTACCCTGGTTACCCGGGGACCTCGGGATCGTTGGTCGCTGGAGAGCTGTCTGTGTGACAGCTCTCCAGCGACCAAACAGCGACGCTGCAGCAATCCGGATCGTTGTCGGTGTGAGGACAATGTATAAAATCGGTAGTAGTTTCTCTGCCTTTTAGCACCATAGCTGAGGGAATTCGGCACCGCTAACCATGGTGCTGTGAAACACATGGGCGCTGTAAAACCCCCCCTCTTTTTTCCCTTCCTGAATACAACCAATCAGCCCTAGGACAAACACTGGGTAACCTGAAGCTGTGTGTGAGCAGGGTGTGGCCTTACACTGCAGGTGACCAATCATGCAAAGCCACCGGTGGTCCCTCCCTTCTTAGTCAGGAATGTCTTTGTCCTGAGAGTCTCACAACGTAAATATCTCGGAGACCTCAGTGAATATCATTAGTGATGCCCCAAGGCTGGAGTATATAAGCCCCCACACTTAACCCAGCCAGCAGTTGGAGTTTTGTTGCCTGAGGACTTGATCTGTACTATGCATTGGGACATCTGGGGGTCTGCCTGCAGCATGGTTTTGCCTGACCTGAACTGAGAACATGTGAGTGTTATCTTTTCTCATTTATTCCCTTTATGTTATAATTACCCATGTACATATTTGCAATTGTCTCATTTATAACATCTTTATAAAATATTTTTGATAAAGCACTGCCTAATTTTTTATGGGATATAATATTATATATTAGTCCGTTCTCCTGTTCTAAACCGTACCCTAAGTCTCTTGAAGGGAAAATACGCTACTGTTACTGTTGTGTTGGGTTAGCTTCGGACCCGTTTAATCGAAGCTGGTGGCGGCGATACCGTGTGCAGACGGTTGAGTGATGCTGTAGCGACTGCGGCATTGATAATTATTGTTCCTGCCTGAGTGGGAGTAGTTTATCGCGTCGCTGCAGCGTGCCCAATAGCCAGTACATAGCAGGCAGCCTTTCTGGCGACTAATTACCCAGGGTGCAGTACCTAATCTGACCTGAGAGTAAGGGGGGCGCCAGAGAGCTGCAAGTGTTAAGTGGAACTGTAAGCGGGATATACATAAATTCCTGCAGTTTGTGGTATATTGAAAGCAGTGGGATACCTAGAATAAGCCCCGGCTGTAAACTAAGAGGTCAATAGCCTTGTGTGTGGTTCTTCATCACATCGTGGAGTGGAGGGATAACTAAGATAAGCCCCCCTGCACATGTGATAGCCGTCTGTTGGCCTAAAGTCACCTCAATCCGTGACGCAGGGGTGACGGTCACGGTGGGAATCCTGACCAATTGGTGACAGCGGTCAGGGGAATCGTGACAATTGGTGGCAAGGCGGTGGGATATCTTAGAGCATTAGTGATTAGGTTTGAGTAATCATTCCTCTCACTAAAAACTTGCAGAAAGTTCTTGCGAGGACTCTGCGCAAATAAGTTTGGAGAACGAACTCAGTGCTTTTTAGTTGTGAGACAATTGCGTACTGGTAATTATCCCTTCCCTTTCTCTTCGTTTTCTATCCTATCTTTTATTTGGCAACCATGGCTGCGAAAGAAAGGGGAAGCCTGGTACAACCAGCAGAAGAAGGACATTCTTGCTGGGATATGCACGTACCATGGCCTGAACCCCCAGGGTAAGACCAAGACTCAAATGGTCGCTGAACTGGTGCAATTTGAAGCCGACCAAGCCAGGCCACAGAGCCCAGAGGCCGCAGAAGCCAGCACAAGCGAACATGAGGCTGCAGCAGAGGTCCAACCACTGAATACGGGCCCTACTGGCAACCAGGGGGGTGCAGACCTCCTCCTGCAGCTTGCTCTGCAACAATGCGCCGCAGATGACCTAGAGGGACGTCGGCAGCTGATTCAGCAATACCATGAGCGAGCCGAGCGGCAAGCGGAGCGGGAGTACCAGCTGCAGATGGCCCGACTGCAAATGCAGGGGTCGTCCCAGTCCAGCCGTGAGCCCAGCAGCGCTCAGATGCCTAAGCCCCGGCCCGATCACTTCCCTGTTATGGAGAAGGACGGGGACTTGGACACTTTTCTGCGGGCCTTTGAGAAAGCCTGCAGACAGTACGGCTGCCTACAGATGAATGGGCACGATACCTGACACCAGGGCTGAGAGGTAAAGCTCTGGAGGCGTTTGCTGCCCTCCCTCAAGAACAAGATGGTGACTATGAGGCCATCAAGCAGGCTCTGATAGCCAAGTACCAGCTTACACCCGAGGTGTACCGTAGAAAGTTCCGGACCCTCCAACATGGCCCACACGACAGTTACAGTGATGTGGTGCATGGACTGGGGACCCACTTTGACCAGTGGACCCAAGGACTGTCAGTGACCACCTTTGCACAGCTGCGAGACCTGATGATCAAAGACCAGTTCTTTCATCTTTGCCCAGCTGAGGTGCGACAGTTCGTGATGGACAGAGAACCCAAAGACGTGACGAAAGCAGCGCAGATTGCCGATGCCTATGAGGCCAACCGTAGATCGGAAGTGCGGAAGCCAGTCACCACCAGCTGGAGAGGGGGTAAGCCTGCAACCAACGCCAGTACCCCTGCCAGCCAACACACCAGAGGTCCTGGCCCTGTGGCAACAACACCAGACCTACCACCGAACCTCGCACGTGTTTCACCTGCCATCAGACTGGTCATATCAGTACCTACTGCCCAGCCAAGCAGAAGAACACCCCAGCCAAGGCCCCAGGGCCTAATGCAGCAGTTCTTTTGGTGGGTGGGGTGGTTGGGAGGGTGTGTGACAATGTACAGCACGTCACTGTGGGAGGCCATGTTGCGACAGGCCTCAAGGACACCGGGGCTGAACGAACCCTCATCCGACCCGAACTGGCGGCCCCTGAAGAAATCATTCCGGGGAAAACCCTAACTGTCACTGGGATTGGGGGCATCAGCTGTCCCTTACCGATGGCCCGGGTTTTTATTGATTGGGGTGCTGGGAGCGGGGTGAAGGAAGTGGGGCTGTCTGATAATTTGCCCACTGATGTTTTGTTGGGGACTGATTTGGGGAGGATGTTTGCATACTACGTTCCTGACACCCCTCCCCAATCTACTAATGCGGGTAAAGTTAACCCTGATGATGATGATGATGATGGGAAATCGCATGTGTTACCTGACCATGCTTTATCTTGTAATGATGCATCTAATAACCATTTTTTCCCTAGGATTGATGGTGAAAATGTTGTACCTGTGCCAGCTGAACCTGATAATGATTTTTCTGTGAAGGTTAATGTGTCCATAGGTACAGGCGTGCCCAGCCACGTCGCTCTGCGGAGTGAGACGGCTGAGGAACCCCTAACAGGGGCAAGTGTCGGTGCTACAGGAAATGGGGAGATGCATGGGAACCGTGAGGAAGGTGATGCCATGAAAGTGACCAGTGCCACCGAGGAAGGTAACTGGCCCATAAGTAGCACTGCCCCTGAAGTGTTGGGGGTGGATGGGGAGGTAGAGCCCATAGCAGCGCCGGCTGATGGGCCTGTAGAAACCCCTGGGGAGACAGCCTACGTAGCTGCTGTCACCCGCAGTCAGAGTGCCCGGAACGCAGATAACTGTCGGCCTTCCGGACCCTCCTCAGTCATCACTGTGACTGAACCAGAGGTGGACCCAGAGCAGGTCCAAGAGGGTTCCCGTGGGGAAGGGACCCTGACGTCGCTTTTGGCTTCCCCTAGCCAGGAGTTTCAGGCCGCTCTGCACACAGATGCGAGCCTAGAGAGTTTGAGACAACTCGCCGGGACGCGCTTCTCCGAGACTGATAAGGAGAAGGTGTTCTGGGAACAAGGAAGGTTGTACCGGGAGACAGTACCCGGAGAATCACAAAAGGAGTGGTTGAGGGAAAGACAGCTGGTCGTCCCGCAGCAATTCCGGGGTGAGTTGTTGCGGATTGCCCATGAGATCCCGCTAGCTGGACACTTGGGGATCAGCAAAACTAAGGCCCGGCTGTCTCAACACTTCTATTGGCCTAAGATGGGGACAGATGTGTCAAACTACTGCCGCTCCTGTATCACTTGTCAAAGAGTGGGGAAGGCGGGGCCTGCTATTAATGCACCCCTGATCCCTTTGCCAGTGATAGAGGAGCCTTTCCAGAGGATCGCGGTGGACATTGTGGGCCCGCTGGCCGTCCCCAGCAGCTCTGGAAAGCAATACATCCTTACTGTGGTAGACTATGCTACCCGGTACCCAGAGGCAGTAGCTCTGTCGTCAACTAGGGCAGATAAGGTGGTGGATGCCCTGTTGGCCATCTTTTCACGTGTAGGGTTTCCCAGGGAAATGCTTACTGATCAAGGGACCCAATTTATGTCTCGCCTAATGGAGGCTCTCTGTAAGAGAATGCAGGTGAAGCACCTGGTATCGAGTGCATATCACCCACAGACCAATGGCCTGTGTGAACGCTTCAATGGTACCCTCAAACAGATGCTGCGCATGCTGGTTGAGACTCAAGGGCGCGACTGGGAGCGGTACCTCCCACACCTGCTGTTCGCTTACCGAGAGGTTCCGCAGGCCTCGACGGGGTTCTCCCCCTTCGAGCTCCTGTACGGCAGGCGAGTTCGGGGACCCCTTGGGTTGGTAAGAGAATCCTGGGAAGAGGAGCCGAACCCTTCTGAAGTGTCCATAGTGGAGTATGTCATGCGCTTCCGTGACAAGATGCAGACCTTGACGCAGTTGGTGCATGACAACATGACGCAGGCTCAGGCTGATCAGAAGCACTGGTACGACCAGAACGCCCGGGAGCGGACCTACCACGTGGGTCAAAAGGTGTGGGTGCTGGTCCCCGTACCCATGGATAAGCTTCAGGCAGCCTGGGAGGGCCCATACGTCGTCCACCAACAGCTCAACCCGGTCACTTACGTGGTCACGCTTGACCACGCTCGGGGCAGGCGAAAGGCCTTTCACGTCAACATGATGAAGGCTCATCACGAACGTGAACCTTTCGTCCTACCGGTCTGCAGCTTGCCCGAAGACGGTGAAGAAGACACCCTCCTGGACATGCTGGCCCAAGCCAAGGCCAATGGGTCCATCGAGGATGTGGAGGTAAGCGCCTCGTTAACTCAACCCCAGCGGGTGCAGTTGCAAACCACACTGGAACCCTTCCGGGTCGTGTTCTCCAACCGACCTGGGAGGACTGAGTTAGCAGTCCACGAGGTGGACACCGGGAATCACGCCCCACTACGGCGAACACCCTATCGAATCTCTGACCAGGTGCAGCAGATTATGCGCCAAGAGATTGATGAGATGTTACAGCTGGGGGTGATTCGACGGTCAAAGAGTGCGTGGGCCTCACCTGTAGTTCTCGTGCCAAAGAAGGACCGGACCACCCGGTTCTGCGTGGACTACAGGGGACTCAACGCCATCACAGCCTCTGACGCGCACCCCATGCCGCGCATCGAGGAGCTGCTTGAGAAGTTAGCTGGCGCAAAATACCTGACAATAATGGATTTGAGTAGAGGATACTGGCAGATTCCCCTGAGCCCCGAGGCGCAGGAGAAGTCCGCCTTTATCACGCCCTTCGGACTGTACGAGTCCACAGTCATGCCCTTCGGCATGAAGAATGCCCCTGCCACTTTCCAGCGGATGGTCAACCTCCTGCTTCAGGGACTGGAGACGTACGCCGTGGCGTACTTGGATGACATTGCCATCTTCAGTCCCTCCTGGAAGGAACACCTGCAGCATCTCGAGGAGGTGCTCAGGCGAATTCACCAAGCAGGACTGACTATCAAGCCGGGAAAGTGCCAGATGGGCATGAGGGAGGTTCACTACCTGGGGCACCGGGTAGGCGGGAACACCCTGAAGCCAGAGCCTGACAAAGTGGGAGTGATCGTGAACTGGCCCACTCCCGTGACCAAGAAACAGGTGATGTCCTTCTTGGGCACTGCAGGGTACTATAGGCGCTTCGTACAGCACTATAGTAGCCTGGCAAAACCTTTGACGGACCTCACCAGGAAGAAGCTACCCCACATCGTCAACTGGACAGATGGCTGTGAGGGGGCCTTCCAGACGTTGAAAACCGCACTGTGCAACGCCCCTGTGTCGAAAGCAGTCGACAGCAGTCGACCGTACTTGGTGCAGACCGACGCCAGCAAGTTTGGCCTTGGTGCTATGCTCAGCCAGGTTGACTCGGAGGACCAAGAGCACCCCGTGTTATACCTGAGCCGGAAACTTTTGCCGAGGGCAGTGGCCTACTCCACAATCGAGAAGGAGTGCCTGGCCATAGTCTGGGCCCTGCAGCGCTTGCAGAAATACTTGTACGGTCGCCCCTTCACTGTGGTGACCGACCACGACCCTCTGCGCTGGCTAAACGCCATGTGTGGAACCACTGGCAGGTTGCTACGCTGGAGCCTTGCCCTTCAGCAGTTTGAGTTCCCCATTGAACACAAAACGGGCAAAGAGCATGGGAATGCAGATGGACTGTCCCGCCAGGGTGAAACTACTGAGGTGCTCATGGAGGCATACCGTGGGGTTCTGCCTCCCTAGCGCAGACCAAAAGGGGGAGGTGTGAGGACAATGTATAAAATCGGTAGTAGTTTCTCTGCCTTTTAGCACCATAGCTGAGGGAATTCGGCACCGCTAACCATGGTGCTGTGAAACACATGGGCGCTGTAAAACCCCCCCTCTTTTTTCCCTTCCTGAATACAACCAATCAGCCCTAGGACAAACACTGGGTAACCTGAAGCTGTGTGTGAGCAGGGTGTGGCCTTACACTGCAGGTGACCAATCATGCAAAGCCACCGGTGGTCCCTCCCTTCTTAGTCAGGAATGTCTTTGTCCTGAGAGTCTCACAACGTAAATATCTCGGAGACCTCAGTGAATATCATTAGTGATGCCCCAAGGCTGGAGTATATAAGCCCCCACACTTAACCCAGCCAGCAGTTGGAGTTTTGTTGCCTGAGGACTTGATCTGTACTATGCATTGGGACATCTGGGGGTCTGCCTGCAGCATGGTTTTGCCTGACCTGAACTGAGAACATGTGAGTGTTATCTTTTCTCATTTATTCCCTTTATGTTATAATTACCCATGTACATATTTGCAATTGTCTCATTTATAACATCTTTATAAAATATTTTTGATAAAGCACTGCCTAATTTTTTATGGGATATAATATTATATATTAGTCCGTTCTCCTGTTCTAAACCGTACCCTAAGTCTCTTGAAGGGAAAATACGCTACTGTTACTGTTGTGTTGGGTTAGCTTCGGACCCGTTTAATCGAAGCTGGTGGCGGCGATACCGTGTGCAGACGGTTGAGTGATGCTGTAGCGACTGCGGCATTGATAATTATTGTTCCTGCCTGAGTGGGAGTAGTTTATCGCGTCGCTGCAGCGTGCCCAATAGCCAGTACATAGCAGGCAGCCTTTCTGGCGACTAATTACCCAGGGTGCAGTACCTAATCTGACCTGAGAGTAAGGGGGGCGCCAGAGAGCTGCAAGTGTTAAGTGGAACTGTAAGCGGGATATACATAAATTCCTGCAGTTTGTGGTATATTGAAAGCAGTGGGATACCTAGAATAAGCCCCGGCTGTAAACTAAGAGGTCAATAGCCTTGTGTGTGGTTCTTCATCACATCGTGGAGTGGAGGGATAACTAAGATAAGCCCCCCTGCACATGTGATAGCTGTCTGTTGGCCTAAAGTCACCTCAATCCGTGACGTAGGGGTGACGGTCACGGTGGGAATCCTGACCAATTGGTGACAGCGGTCAGGGGAATCGTGACAGTCGGTATCGCTGCAGCGTCGCTTAATGTGAAGGGGCCGTTAGACATTTATTTTATGTTTGATAAGTACAACATTGTATGACAAGTGTGCACAATAAAATACCCCTGGCTCATGCCTATATGGAACTCGCCAACCTGTTATTTGTGACTCCATAGCCACCTGCTTGTGCCAAAGCAAAAGATCCCTGCTGAATCATATTCCCACACCACTTACACATATTTTCCCCTATCCCCATTATTCTCATTTTACGTATCAACCTTTTGTGTGGCACCGTATCAAAACTGAACATTTTCCAAAAATTAATTTTAGATAAAAGGTAAAAAGAGGCTAAATTCTAAATGTTCCATTGTGCTGACCTTATAAGTAAACATGGGTAATGTCATGTATTAATATTTTCCAATACTTTTTATAAAACATTTTCAAAATTTTCTTAACAACTTTAAGAATAATCTGTCAAGAGTAAGACAAAATAATAGTGACTCCCCAACCATTCAGGATGGTAATCAGAAGGAAGAACAGCTATGAAGAACATCTCTGTCCCTGGAGGACCAGTCGTGTCCTTACATTACGTGGGCAATTCATTGATTTTCGATAGTAACTGTGTAATAATTCATTTCCCCTGCGGTGGTGCTGTAGGAAAATTGAACACTTGCTGCTCAGTTCCCGCACTTTTTACAACAGCTTGAGGTCTTGATGTATTCAAACTAGGAAACCTTCTAATAAAGGGTTAGGGCTAGGGATAGGAATAGGGATAAGCTTAGACAGTAATGCCAAAAAATATAACAATGGGCAAATTTAATTTTTTAATTTTTATATGTGATTCCAGCAAAAAAAAGAGAGAAAAAACAGGAGTATTTTCCTCAACTTACAATATGTGTGCTTGGTAGATATTGGGCTCAATGCTGGACTGGTGAAAGGGACCAACAAAGTGGTAATGGTTCACGGGGTAGGAAGCTCAAAATACTGGCCTTATCCTAGGTGCTGGCAACATGTTATGCCAATGCCTATACCCCAAGTATCAGTATGTTTATCCCGTACCTCCAGTGTCAGTATTCTGTACCCCAAGTGTCAGTGTCAGTATTCTGTACCCCAAGTGTCAGTATTTTGTACCCCAAGTGTCAGTGTCATTATCCTGTACCCCAAGTGTCATTATCCTGTACCCCAAGTGTCATTATCCTGTACCCCAAGTGTCATTATCCTGTACCCCAAGTGTCAGGGTCATTATCCTGTACCCCAAGTGTCAGGGTCATTATCCTGTACCCCGAGTGTCAGCGTCATTATCCTGTACCCCAAGTGTCAGTGTCATTATCCTGTACCCCAAGTGTCATTATCCTGTACCCCGAGTGTCAGTGTAATTACCCTGTACCCCGAGTGTCAGTGTCATTATCCTGTACCCAAAGTGTCAGCGTCATTATCCTGTATCCCAAGTGTCAGTGTCATTATCCTGTACCCCGAGTGTCTGTGTCATTATCCGGTACCCCCAGTGTCAGTGTCATTATCCTGTACTCCAAGTGTCAGTGTCATTATCCTGTATCCCAAGTGTCAGTGTCATTATCCTGTACCCAAAGTGTCAGCGTCATTATCCTGTATCCCAAGTGTCAGTGTCATTATCCTGTACCCCAAGTGTCAGTGTCATTATCCTGTACCCCAAGTGTCAGTGTCATTATCATGTACCCCAAGTGTCAGTGTCATTATCCTGTACCCCAAGTGTCAGTGTCATTATCCTGTACCCCAAGTGTCAGTGTCATTATCCTGTACCCTGAGTGTCATTGTCATTATCCTGTACCCCGAGTGTCAGTGTCCCTATCCTGTACCCCGAGTGTTGAAAAATACAAGGGCTGTAGTACAATTTCAATCTCCCTACAATGATCAAAGGACAAGTATGGCAGCATTAAAAAGGACTGCTGCACACAAAAGTGTGGACAAAGAAACAAGAGAACTGTGCAGAAAGGAGCAACAGGATTTTTGCTTTTAAAAAAGCAGTTGGTTTGCACAGCGGCGTACAAACAGCAATGCAGCTATCAGGGAGCCTTATAAGGCAGCCTAATAAGCTACAGAGCTGATACACAAAAAAAAAACTCCACTGTCCCTGCAAAGAAAAGGTGGTGTTGGACAGTGGAAATCACTACAGCACAAGCAGTTTCGGGGTTAATCTTCCCTCCCTAACTATATCCCTTCTTCTGAAGAAGCTGCAGCAACCTCTCCCTATGCTAAGATCGGCAGAAGTAAGATGGCGGTCGGCGGGAACGCCCCTTTATAGCCCCTGTGACGCCACAGAAAGCAAGCCAATCACTGTAATGCCCTTCTCTAAGAAGGTCGGGACCGAGACCTATGTCATCACGCTTGTTATGAAAGGCAATTCAGTATAACAATGGACATGGAGGTCAGAGCACACACAGTGATCTGACAATAACCCAAAATAACAGAACGAGCTCTGAGACGTGGGAACTCTGTAGACCGCAATCCCTGATCCTCTCCAAACACAACTAGAGGCAGCCGTGGATTGCGCCTAACGCTCCCTATGCAACTCGGCACAGCCTGAGAAACTAACTAGCCTGAAGATAGAAAAATAAGCCTACCTTGCCTCAGAGAAATACCCCAAAGGAAAAGGCAGCCCCCCACATATAATGACTGTGAGTAAGATGAAAAGACAAACGTAGGGATGAAATAGATTCAGCAAAGTGAGGCCCGATATTCTAGACAGAACGAGGATAGGAAAGATAACTTTGCGGTCTACACAAAACCCTAAAGAAAACCACGCAAAGGGGCAAAAAGACCCTCCGTACCGAACTAACGGCACGGAGGTACACCCTTTGCGTCCCAGAGCTTCCAGCAAAACAAATAGACAAGCTGGACAGAAAAAATAGCAACAAATAGCAAAGAAGCACTTAGCTATGCAGAGCAGCAGGCCACAGGAATGATCCAGAGAAACACAAGTCCAACACTGGAACATTGACAGGAAGCATGAATCAAAGCATTAGGTGGGGTTAAGTAGAGAAGCACCTAACGACCTCACCAGATCACCTGAGGGAGGAAACTCAGAAGCAGCAGTACCAGTTTCCTCCACAAACGGAAGCTCCCAGAGAGAATCAGCCGAAGTACCACTTGTGACCACAGGAGGGAGCTCTGCCACAGAATTCACAACACACGCTGCCCACACTGCGTCCTCCTTCATTGGATGAGAAATGGCGCTGAAAGCGTCATACGAAACGCGACTTTGGCGCAAAGATTGCCGACCTCATGGCCGATCCCACACTAGGATCGGGTCGGGTTTCACAGAACCCGACTTTGCCGAAAGTCGGTGACTTTTGAAAATGTCCGATCCATTTCGCTCAACCCTAATTTGGACTTATATACTTAGCAAAAAAGTGTGAAGCAACTAAAATTATGTCTTATATTCTAGGTTCTTCAAAGTAGCCACCTTTTGCTTTGATCACTGCTTTGCACACTCTTGGCATTCTCTTGATGAGGTTCAAGAGGTAGTCACCGGGAATGGTTTTCACTTCACAGGTGTGCCCTGTCAGGTTTAATAAGTGGGATTTCTTGCCTTATAAAAGGTGTTGGGACCATCAATTGTGTTGAGCAGAAGTCTGGTGGATACACAGCTGATAGTCCTACTGCATAGACTGTTAGAATTTGTATTATGGCAAGAAAAAAGCAGCTAAGTAAAGAAAAACGAGTGGCCATCATTACTTTAAGAAATGAAGGTCAGTCAGTCTGAAAAATTGGGAAAACATTGAAAGTGTTCCCAAGTGCAGTGGCAAAAACTATCAAGCGCTACAAAGAAACTGGCTCACATGAGGACCGTCCCAGGAAAGGAAGACCAAGAGTCACCTCTGCTTCTGAGGATAAGTTTATCCGAGTCACCAGCCTCAGATATCGCAGGTTAACAGCAGCTCAGATTAGAGACCAGGTCAATGCCACAGAGTTCTAGCAGCAGACACATCTCTACAACAACTGTTAAGAGCAGACTTTGTGCAGCAGGCCTTCATGGTAAAATAGCTGCTAGGAAACCACTGCTAAGGGCAGGCAACAAGCAGAAGAGACTTGTTTGGGCTAAAGAACACAAGGAATGGACATTAAACCACTGGAAATCTGTGCTTTGGTCTGAGTCCAAATTTGAGATCTTTGGTTCCAACCACTGTGTCTTTGTGCGACGCAGAAAAGGTGAGCGGATGGACTCTACATGCCTGGTTCCCACCGTGAAGCATGGAGGAGGAGGTGTGATGGTTTGGGGTTGCTTTGCTGGTGACACTGTTGGGGATTTATTCAAAATTGGAGGCATACAGAACCAGCATGGCTACCACAGCATCTTGCGGCGGCATGCTATTCCATCCGATTTGCGTTTAGTTGGACCAACAGGACAATGACCCCAAACACCTCCAGGCTGTGTAAGGGCTATTTGACCAAGAAGGAGAGTGATGGGGTGCTACGCCAGATGACCTGGCCTGCACAGTCGCCAGACCTGAACCCAAGCGAGATGGTTTGGGGTGAGCTGGACCGCAGAGTGAAGGCAAAAGGGCCAACAAGTGCTAAGCATCTCTGGGAACTCCTTCAAGATTGTTGGAAGACCATTCCTGGTGACTACCTCTTGAAGCTCATTAAGAGAATGCCAAGAGTGTGCAAAGCAGTCATCAAAGCAAAATGTGGCTACTTTAAAGAACCTAGAATATAAGACATAATGTCAGTTGTTTCACACTTTTTTGTTAAGTATATAATTCCACATGTGTTACTTCATAGTTTTGATGCCTTCAGTGTGAATGTACAATTTTCATAGTCATGAAAATACAGAAAAATCTTTAAATGAAAAGGTGTGTCCAAACTTTTGGTCTGTACTGTAGGTCAACCAGTATCCAGAGGTCAGAGAGAGAGATGTGAATGAGGCCAATCTGCATTGTTTGATTATGTAATCTATTTGCATAGTTTTTCCTCCTCTGTTTGGGGATGCCAACAAACTGTCTAGCATGGACAATGCATGTAATCAACATATCAGCAAGCATCATTGATCAGTGGCCATGCATTAAGGTACCTTCACACTAAACGACGCTGCAGCGATACCGACAACGATCCGGATCGCTGCAGCGTCGCTGTTTGGTCGCTGGAGAGCTGTCACACAGACCGCTCTCCAGCGACCAACGATGCCGGTAACCAGGGTAAACATCGGGTTACTAAGCGCAGGGCCGCGCTTAGTAACCCGATGTTTACCCTGGTTACCATCCTAAAAGTAAAAAAAACAAACGCTTCATACTTACCTTCCGCTGTCTGTCCTCGGCGCTCTGCTTCTCTGTACTGGCTGTGAGCACAGCGGCCGGAAAGCAGAGCGGTGACGTCACCGCTCTGCTTTCCGGCCGCTATGCTCACAGTGAGTGCAGGAAAGCACAGCGCCGAGGGACAGACAGCGGAAGGTAAGTATGTAGTGTTTGTTTTTTTTACTTTTAGGATGGTAACCAGGGTAAACATCGGGTTACTAAGCGCGGCCCTGCGCTTAGTAACCCGATGTTTACCCTGGTTACCAGCGAAGACATCGCTGGATCAGTGTCACACACGCCGATTCAGCGATGTCAGCGGGAGAGCCAGCGACCAAAGAAAGTGCTGGCCCTCTAGCCCCGACCAACGACATCACAGCAGGATTCTGATCGCTGCTGCCTGTCACACTGGACGATATCGCTAGCGAGGACGCTGCAACGTCACGGATCGCTAGCGATATCGTTTAGTGTGACGGTACCTTTACTGTTTTGCAAAGATAACAGAAGATAAACATTAGGAGATAATATTAGAGGTAAATATTCATCTTAGGCTACGTTCACATTTGCGTTGTTGGGCGCAGCGTCGTCGACGCATACCGACGCATGCGTCAAGCGCCTCTATCTTTAACATGGGGGGCGCATGGACATGGGGCGCATGGACATGTGCCGGTATGCGTTGTACTGCGTTTTACGACGCATGCGTCATATAGACGCACAAGACAGGGTGCAGAGGACGCTACTTCTAGCGTTTTCCCTGCGCCAAAATTCCTGATATGTAGGACCTTATGACAACGTATGCGTCGCAAAACGCTGCGTTGTGTACATGCGTTGTTGGTTGCGTCGCGTTGCCGACGCTGTGCCCAACAACGCAAATGTGAACGTAGCCTTACAAGAATAGTCAATACTTCAGTCAACAGTTTAAGATTCTTGGCCTACACAATTTATGTCTGGCATAATTAAGAAGAAATGCTGTGTCATCACAACCAGGTTCCTGATTTACTTTTCCTCAAGTATCACCGAAGTCGCCAAATTGGGTGACCCATAGTTACTCCTGGACACCAGCACCTTCAGGGCGTGCTTCCTCCTCCTTATCACCAACCAGTATTGACAATGGAAGCTTGTTGGCCGTGACTCATGAAGAGGTTTCTTCAGTTGTGTCCCAGTTATCAGCCAATCTACCAGGCGGTACTGCATTCCTCCACAAATCTCAAAGCAGAGGAAAATCGCGATTGACAATTACAGGATTTAGCAAGTCTTATCACTTCCACTTTGTGGGGCATGGGTCCACAGTCTGTGTCAATGTTAACCCAGGCCACAGGAAAGTTCTTGGATTCTCCATGAATATACCTGACATCCACCAGCCTGCTAGGGACCAGTACATGTGGACGTGTGGCCCCTACTATGGTCACCAACCTCCCTGATCCCAGAAGTCCTGTCGCTAGGACACCATTCACAGTCATCTGTCATACCCGAGGCCCATCGCCAGAAAGAGAAACAGCGCTGCAGACAGTTTAGGCGAAGTAGGAGCAGCGCCAGACTATGCTGAAGTCCATCGGCTGTAAGGTCAAGGGAGAATGGGCTGGTATATGACCCAGGGCACAACACCGCCAACAGAGAATGTCACGAGGTGATACCTTTTGTATCCGGCTCTGACCCCTCCTGGGACCTTGGGTGCCCCACATAGCTGATCTTGGGCCCCTTCTTCTGGGTATCCCTGACAGGTGAACTCAGGTTCACTTGACTGTTCAGGGAGTTCTCCGCAGCCAAGAATCTTTCCACCAGGCTCACTACTACATCATCTGCGTTCTGGGGATCAACCTGGGCAACCCAGCTTTGCACTGATTTAGGTAGTGAGTGGATAAATTGGTCCACTACCACTCTCCACCATTTGTGCCGGAGAGCAGGTCTCAGGCTGCAATTATTTTTGCACCAGGTGTAACAAGTCGAACATCTGGGACTGGGGAGGCTTGTCATTTTGATAGCGCCAGAGGTGGACCCCTTGCGCCCAGACAGCCAGAGTTGCGCCAAAATGTGGCATAATCTCCTCCTTCAGCTTATCGTACTCCTTGGTATCCTGCAGGGCAAGGTCATAATATGCCTTCTGTTGTTCCCCAGTATGATATGACGCTAGGACCTCCACTCATTGCTCCGGGGCAGTTTCTCCCTGTCTGCCACTCTTTCAAAGACAGTCAGAAAAGCCTCAACATCGTCCTCCAGAGTTATTTTCTGCAAGGCTTCCTGTACTGTTTGTCTCACAGGGCTACCTTCACTTTGACTGACCGGTGATTCCATCTCCCTGGCCCGGACAGTTTCTGCCGGGTGAGTCATCTGCTGCTGCTGATGCTGCTGCTGAACCTGCTGTAACTGATGCTGCTGTTGCACCCGGACCTATTGCTTCACAAGCTCCTCCATACTTTCTCACTGTGTTTGCAATGCTGACACTGCCTTCCCCCAGGACATACAGACTTTATCCAGCAATCACCTGTGATTCCCGGGAGTCTCAGGTAGTAGGCAGTGTTCACACAGCTATGCAGTTTTTTGTCAAAGTAGGCAGGTTTATTAAAGTTCATTAATCTTTTCCAGAAAAACAGATAAAACAGATAAACAGCCTTTTGACAAAAGGCAAAACAAAACAGTCCATACAGTGGTACAGGGCTCACCCCTTCACTCCTATTTAGGATTCTGCCAGCTGCCAGTCTACAACACAGTGTCATTATCCTGTACTCCAAGTATCACTATCATTATTTTGTATCCCAAGTTTCAGTAGCTTTATCCTGCACATCTAGTGTAATTTTCCTGTACCCCAGTGTCAGTGTCATTATCCTGTACCCCCAGTGTCAGCGTCATTATCCTATACCCCCAGTATCAGTGTCATTATCCTGTACCCCCAGTGTCAGCGTCATTATCCTATACCCCCAGTATCAGTGTCATTATCCTGTACCCCCAGTGTCATTATCCTGTACCCCAGTGTCATTATCCTGTACCCCAGTGTCATTATCCTGTACCCCCAGTGTCATTATCCTGTACCCCAGTGTCATTATCCTGTACCCCAGTGTCATTATCCTGTACCCCCAGTGTCATTATCCTGTACCCCCAGTGTCATTATCCTGTACCCCCAGTGTCATTATCCTGTACCCCCAGTGTCATTATCCTGTACCCCCAGTGTCATTATCCTGTACCCAGTGTCATTATCCTATACCCCCAGTGTCATTATCCTGTACCCCCAGTGTCATTATCCTGTACCCCAGTGTCATTATCCTGTACCCCCAGTGTCATTATCCTGTACCCCCAGTGTCATTATCCTGTACCCCAGTGTCATTATCCTGTACCCCCAGTGTCATTATCCTGTGCCCCCAGTGTCATTATCCTGTGCCCCCAGTGTCATTATCCTGTGCCCCCAGTGTCATTATCCTGTACCCCAGTGTCATTATCCTGTACCCCCAGTGTCATTATCCTGTGCCCCCAGTGTCATTATCCTGTACCCCAGTGTCATTATCCTGTACCCCAGTGTCATTATCCTGTACCCCCAGTGTCATTATCCTGTACCCCCAGTGTCATTATCCTGTACCCCAGTGTCATTATCCTGTACCCCAGTGTCATTATCCTGTACCCCCAGTGTCATTATCCTGTACCCCAGCGTCATTATCCTGTACCCCAGTGTCATTATCCTGTACCCCCAGTGTCATTATCCTGTACCCCCAGTGTCATTATCCTGTACCCCCAGTGTCATTATCCTGTACCCCCAGTGTCATTATCCTGTACCCCAGTGTCATTATCCTGTACCCCCAGTGTCATTATCCTGTACCCCCAGTGTCATTATCCTGTACCCCAGTGTCATTATCCTGTACCCCCAGTGTCATTATCCTGTACCCCCAGTGTCATTATCCTGTACCCCCAGTGTCATTATCCTGTACCCCAGTGTCATTATCCTGTACCCCCAGTGTCATTATCCTGTACCCCAGTGTCATTATCCTGTACCCCAGTGTCATTATCCTGTACCCCCAGTGTCATTATCCTGTACCCCCAGTGTCATTATCCTGTACCCCCAGTGTCATTATCCTGTACCCCCAGTGTCATTATCCTGTACCCCAGTGTCATTATCCTGTACCCCCAGTGTCATTATCCTGTACCCCAGTGTCATTATCCTGTACCCCCAGTGTCATTATCCTGTACCCCCAGTGTCATTATCCTGTACCCCCAGTGTCATTATCCTGTACCCCCAGTGTCATTATCCTGTACCCCAGTGTCATTATCCTGTACCCCAGTGTCATTATCCTGTACCCCAGTGTCATTATCCTGTACCCCAGTGTCATTATCCTGTACCCCAGTGTCATTTTCCTGTACCCCAGTGTCATTATCCTGTACCCCAGTGTCATTATCCTGTACCCCAGTGTCATTATCCTGTACCCCAGTGTCATTATCCTGTACCCCAGTGTCATTATCCTGTACCCCAGTGTCATTATCCTGTACCCCAGTGTCATTATCCTGTACCCCCAGTGTCATTATCCTGTACCCCCAGTGTCATTATCCTGTACCCCAGTGTCATTATCCTGTACCCCCAGTGTCATTATCCTGTACCCCAGTGTCATTATCCTGTACCCCCAGTGTCATTATCCTGTACCCCCAGTGTCATTATCCTGTACCCCAGTGTCATTATCCTGTACCCCAGTGTCATTATCCTGTACCCCCAGTGTCATTATCCTGTACCCCAGTGTCATTATCCTGTACCCCCAGTGTCATTATCCTGTACCCCCAGTGTCATTATCCTGTACCCCCAGTGTCATTATCCTGTACCCCAGTGTCATTATCCTGTACCCCCAGTGTCATTATCCTGTACCCCAGTGTCATTATCCTGTACCCCAGTGTCATTATCCTGTACCCCAGTGTCATTATCCTGTACCCCCAGTGTCATTATCCTGTACCCCCAGTGTCATTATCCTGTACCCCAGTGTCATTATCCTGTACCCCAGTGTCATTATCCTGTACCCCAGTGTCATTATCCTGTACCCCAGTGTCATTATCCTGTACCCCAGTGTCATTATCCTGTACCCCAGTGTCATTATCCTGTACCCCCAGTGTCATTATCCTGTACCCCCAGTGTCATTATCCTGTACCCCCAGTGTCATTATCCTGTACCCCAGTGTCATTATCCTGTACCCCAGTGTCATTATCCTGTACCCCAGTGTCATTATCCTGTACCCCAGTGTCATTATCCTGTACCCCCAGTGTCATTATCCTGTACCCCAAGTGTCATTATCCTGTACCCCCAGTGTCATTATCCTGTACCCCAGTGTCATTATCCTGTACCCCCAGTGTCATTATCCTGTACCCCAGTGTCATTATCCTGTACCCCAGTGTCATTATCCTGTACCCCAAGTGTCATTATCCTGTACCCCAGTGTCATTATCCTGTACCCCAGTGTCATTATCCTGTACCCCAGTGTCATTATCCTGTACCCCAGTGTCATTATCCTGTACCCCAGTGTCATTATCCTGTACCCCAGTGTCATTATCCTGTACCCCAGTGTCATTATCCTGTACCCCAGTGTCATTATCCTGTACCCCCAGTGTCATTATCCTGTACCCCCAGTGTCATTATCCTGTACCCCCAGTGTCATTATCCTGTACCCCAGTGTCATTATCCTGTACCCCCAGTGTCATTATCCTGTACCCCCAGTGTCATTATCCTGTACCCCCAGTGTCATTATCCTGTACCCCAAGTGTCATTATCCTGTACCCCCAGTGTCATTATCCTGTACCCCCAGTGTCATTATCCTGTACCCCAGTGTCATTATCCTGTACCCCAGTGTCATTATCCTGTACCCCCAGTGTCATTATCCTGTACCCCAGTGTCATTATCCTGTACCCCAGTGTCATTATCCTGTACCCCAGTGTCATTATCCTGTACCCCAGTGTCATTATCCTGTACCCCAGTGTCATTATCCTGTACCCCAGTGTCATTATCCTGTACCCCAGTGTCATTATCCTGTACCCCCAGTGTCATTATCCTGTACCCCAGTGTCATTATCCTGTACCCCAGTGTCATTATCCTGTACCCCAGTGTCATTATCCTGTACCCCAGTGTCATTATCCTGTACCCCCAGTGTCATTATCCTGTACCCCCAGTGTCATTATCCTGTACCCCAGTGTCATTATCCTGTACCCCCAGTGTCATTATCCTGTTCCCCCAGTGTCAGTTATCCTGTCA